>NW_024538562.1:1200000-1719237 GCF_016647635.1 Suillus subaureus | reverse complement strand
TCAGGTTGAATCTAAAGTCACACCATATCAGAGCAATGGCAAGGAGATGGAGATTTGAATGCATGGAAGAGCTAGGTAAAGAGAACTGACACATCATGTGACCATCAATGACAGCCTCACACCTCTGAGGGCACTGAGTATGCAAGTGAAACTACTGTATCATCTTGACCTTGATGCTTCATTATGTTTGTTCCTCCTTCTTGAATGATTTAATATCTCATAGATTGTGAATCAAAAGCTGGATCAAGTGCTGTTTAACTTGTGAGTTCTGTGTATGCATAATTTTCTGTGTATGCTTACTTTTCACTCCAGGTGAGCCCTCTTCTGTGATTTCTCCTATTTGACTCACAGAGCCTTTACAACTTCATCTAGTGCATCAAGTTGCATTTTGAGTTCTTTATTTGTGATGGAGATCTGCATGTTAATGAGACAGACATGTTGGACATTATCCAACAGGTGTTTGCTTGAGTTATCCAATGTGGCAATATCAGAGTTAAGATATGTAACAGTTGAATTCAAATTGTAAATTTGATCTTCAAGTAGATTGTGAGGGCACTGATAGTAAGGATTCATTCATTGTGCTACTTGTAGTTGATGTATAGTTACCAATACCCCTCATTGCTACCTCCACTGGGTATCAGCAACTGTAATCTGGATGATGGCTTACTGCCTGTCAATGATGTGTATGAATGGTAGCCAGTGTAAAGTGTTTTTCCTTGCTGAGAATTTTAATTTGATGAGTAGTTGGATATAGCTCCTGATCTCATTATCAGTGCTGGTATTTTGTTCATACTTACATATATATACTACTCCTAGACACATAGGTCTGATGACTGGTGTGGGATTGGGAGGTGTCCTAGTTAATTATTATGATGATCTAGGAAGGCTCCAATTTACTGGTCTACAGGCTGCACAAAGATAGTGATATGTTCATTCTTCATAGATCAAAATGTATTGCTTATGTTGTTTGATGCTTCCTATCATAGACCATTTGAAAAATACTCACAACACTGTAGCAGCCCATGGTCTCCAGTAAGTAAATAATGGCAACTGGTAGGGCATGGTAAGATTCAGTCATCTGTTCTTGACTATCCTGATACATTGCTCCAGTACTTTAAATCACATTTGCTACTATACTACTGGAACAACATGGAATAGTTGCAAATATTAGTGCTGGAAGGAGGAGAGGAGAGTGATAAATTACTACCCAGGATAGCATGCCACAAGAAGTGGCAATCCTCAGAAGTATTGTAGACATTATATCTCTATCTTATTTAGACTTTCATTTTTCTGATAATTGATCAGAAGCAGATCAGAACAAGCTCACTCTAATATTCAGATCAAACACAGATTCACATGACTAGTATTTAGACATAGTTATTATATTGGGTTAAGTGTTGCTTAGCCTATCTCTGGATTGAGGGTCAAACAGTCACCTTTCTCTACTCTAGGTATCAAGTATTCTCATATTCACAATCATGTGAGTATGGTGTATTTATCTTCACTACTTCTACTTCAACCCTATAGTGATAAAAACTTGTTCCTACAGTAATTGTGGCACCTGAGCATCTGTGGCTGACCACTTATGATCCACCTATTTTGGAATAACTGCTGAGTAGACATTTAGTATTGTCTGGCACTATTTGGGCATTCAAGGGCTATATTGTTATTTTCTATCTCTGTCACATAACATTTCAACTCATTCTTTCCTAGCACTCATCTATGAGTCAAATCACTTCATGAACATGGGAGGCCCCCAGGTGTAAATTATACATGGCTGAGAATAAACCATGCTATGTGTCTCATCCTGAATTATCATATAAGAGATGCTGTAAGTAGTATTCGTTGTTACCAGGTAAGCAATTGCTGCACCTCTGACATTCTATCCTCTAACATTAATCACAAATTGTAATTGTAGGCCCTAAGCCATATATTTTTGCTATCATGAGGGTGGTTGGCATAAGATATCCAGGCTGTGAATACTGCACAAGCAGGAACATAAGATGTCAATCCATGATGGGTGAAGCATGTATAGCCTGCCAGAACAGGTGTAGTAATAGTAAGTTCTTGTTTCCTTATGTTTCAATTCTACACTCACACATACATGGCTCAGTTGTTGAGAAAGAGGTCAAAAATCCATACTCTGATGACAAATCTGACTCAGAGTTTCAATATTCTGATTCCTCTGACAAAGTTATCACTTTGGATAACCAGCCATCTTGCTGGATCAACAAGCTGCTAGATGAGATGGTACAGATGAGACTAGAGGCAGAGTTGAAGGATGTTGAGTGACATCTGGCTGAAATGCAGGACATACACTGCAGGGCTGAGGAAGCTTGTATAGAATTGGAGCATGAGCTGAAATATCTGAAGAGATGCCTTGTGGACTAGTAGATACATTGTGTGATGCACATAACTAGATACAATGCTTACTGATACTGTATATCTCTTGAACTTCCTTATGCACTGAGGCCAGATGTTATTTTTGTTGCACAGCACAGTCAAGTATATTGATCTTTGCATGTAATGTGACATCATTGGTATATTGTCAGACCTTCTTACATGTAAATATCTTACAATGCTAAAATAACCAGGGCCAATGATAATTTGTTGACTCCTGATGCATGTTGTGGCTGAATATCTCTTGGCAAAGTGACCTGCAGTCCATTCATCAGGAATTTCCAGTGAATGTACATTTAACAGGGCATTGTTACTCCTAGGTGAAGTGGCCACAGAATGCATCTTGGCCAGAAGCAAGATGGTCCACTTCATCCAAAATTACCACTATACCCACATCCATATTTAAACTCCACTATAAATTATTTGTCCATGCTGATCAATCAAGGTCATCACTCATTTAACTCTGCCATGTTGATCAGCAGAAGAGGCAAAGTTTTGAGGTAGATATCAGGAAGGTGGAGCAGTGTCCTTGAACACATAAGGGAAGTCAGCAAGAATGCCAAACTCAGGTGTGAAGAACTAAGGTAGCAGCTGTAGTGCATCAAAGTCATCTAGGGAATGAGTAGTTGTGATGCTTTCAATATATTGTACAATTCTCAAATGCCTTTTTGTATTAAACTTAAACTGTGGTTGTCCAAATGTCAATAATATTGCACATACTCAATGCATTCTATGGAAGAAATTAGGTTCTACATTGTAGTCATCCTATCCTTGCCTGGTGATCTTTACCTGAATCATGGTCAGTATCAAAGGAGTTAAAGAAGGGTGACATGTAACCATACTCAACTACTGGCATGCACTAGATGCAAAACAGAAAAAAAAATATGTCAACACCTTTTGATCACATGTACTATGATGACAAGCTTGCCCTTCTGTTAGTCTCACTAGCCTGACACAGGTAGTGTGTTTGTATTGACACTGAGATAACCTATGTACCTATTATTCATCAGCTTAAGTTACAAAATTTGGTAGATGCAAGGACACAGAAGCAATGGGGGAAATGAGTGATAGCAATAGAGAGCAAAGAAGAGAAGTAAATGAGACACAGTAAGTGTCAGAGCAAACTGCACTTTTGCTCCCATGGAGAGCAAGGATGCAACAAGAAATGAGGGACAGGACTCTGGATGAATTAGAGAATAACAAAACTTACAGATGATGCTGGAACTCATCATCATGAAGTTCAAGGGACATGAGTAAAATGATAGTTGACATAATATTTGAATATTATATCATGTCATTTCTCATATCATAGGTGCACATGCTGTGGGCCAGCTGATGTTCAATATATGAAGTGTGTATGTAGGTTGAAATCTTCCTTTGAGGAGTCATCACTGGACTCATTGCTTACCAGAATGGATTGCCTTGATCCATCTGCTGAAGCCACAACTACAAAACACTGGATGAGCTCACAGTCTACATTGCATTTAGGTACCTCAGGAAGAGCCATGAAATCCCTAATCAATTTTCAAAAGTGCTGTTGGAGAAGCAACTGTGAGTTCCCAGAGTAACATAGAAGCATGTCCAAAATGATCCTGTTACAAGAACATCCACTAGTTTAGCCCCTATTTATTTTTCCCTACTTCTCACACCTTGCTGGACCTTCTATCCTCAGGCAATTGCCCTACTGCCTTTTCTAGCTCATTCCTCTTTTTGTTACTTACATTGCCTTCACCAATCATTCTGAAAGTTGTATCATTTCCTTGGTTTGTCCAATGATTCACCAACCCTATGCCCTTACTGCCTAACTGGCACCATTACTTACTTTGGCATTCTGACTTGTTTTCCCTTTACCCTTACTGCTCAACCAGTACTCTTACTTACTTTGGTATTCTGACTTATTGTGACTTGCTTCCCCTCTACCCTTACCACTAATTTGGCAGACTTACCCTTATCCCTTCCAATGGTATATATACCTCTTGGGTAGCACTTGTATTCCTTAACTTGAATCTACTTGGTTCTAGCTATCTTTCTTTGAAGCCCTAAGCAAAGCTTCACTCTTTATCAAGTACTTTCATAGAAGCTTGTCATTGTCTATGTCCTTAGCCTTGAGAAGAGTATGATTGATGACAAGCTGTTAGAATTGTTGACCAATCTAAGCTTAGACTGATACATGCTGTGTCCTCATACCATTGGAGGCCTTGCTAGTCGTAGCAGGCTTGGTGCAAGCCCCCCATCCAAGTTCTATGTTACTCACTTGTTTTATTTGCCTGCTGCAGACTTAGCTTAATCATAACAGATCTCATTCAAACACTTTTGAAGGTCTAATGATGATGTGAGGATCTACAATTTAAAAACAAGGACTTTCAGGATTGCATGTTGGAGAAGACATTTGACCATCTTTGGTATATTTGGATTATTGTTGAAGAAGTCAGTCCAAAGTGCCAGGTGGGTCAAGTGGGTGAAGGTGCCTATGTCAACATGCCAAAGCATTTCTGCATCATTGATCTTAAGATGTGTGAGTCTAGCAAATGTGTTCACCATGACCATGGAAAACTCAGTGAGTGATGATCTGATCTTCAAACAAAGGGCTGTGTGTGGGAAGGTATCTAGGATGTGGTTTATAGATGTAAGGTCAGGAAGGATATTGTTAGTGCCATTGTGTGATATTATGTGAAGGTTTATAATGTCTTTGCAGAGTGACAGGATTTTGATTATGGTATTGTATGTCGGAAATTCCCATAGGTGCCTTGCAAGGCTTCTAAATTGAGACATGATTTAACCATATTGCATCCACAATGGAAGACCCTTCCAAGGAAGCATGACCTATTATTAGCATATTGAAAAGAAAGTGACCTATTTGTAGTGTATTGCAAGGGAAGTGACCTTATTTTGGTAATTTGCTAGGGAAACAACTTTGTGTTCTGAATCTTGCAAGGGTTTCTAAAGTGGCTCACATGAAGTTCAAGTTGTGCCCAAGCCCATTGACAATGTCTCAGAAAGTCTCAGTACTTCATGTGAAAAATTGACAGTGATGGATTAACACAACATGACCAAAAATCTACTGATAGTACATTGGTAATACCTACTTGTACTTGTAACATGCACCAATGAAGGAAAGTGAAATTAGCTGGACTGGGGTACAGGATTGACATACTCCAAGATAGCATGAAGTCTGGCATGATTATCAGTGATAGTGTGTCCACGTGATTATTCTTTTATATGCTTCCTTTGATACATTCTTTGGGTGCGCTACATTGTCTCCCATTTCACATATCTCTGATGGTTTCTGGACCACAAGACTCATCCCAGTGTGGAATAGGATGAATTTTTTCATGTCAGCGTCAAGGGACAACCCTGGTGCATTTAACATTGTATGGGCAGTTTGCAAATGCTCAGTGTTTGTCTTGGAGGAAGCCAGTGCCTCTCTCCAGAGGAGTGACTGCATAACATGGTGTCTTAATAACCAAGGGTCTTATATAAATGTGTGTAAAATGTAATGACACCACAATTACACTAGGATAAGACTTCTTGCCAGTCCTCGATTAACATGGTCTACAACTTTTCTTCTTTTGTGGTAGATAATGTGTGAGTTCTTGGGAGGCTCGCTAAACCAATCTATGTAATTAACTTAGCCAGAGCTTTTGTGTTTTATCCCAACTTATAAACTTGTCTAGGATAAACTGTCTAGACACTGGAATGTGGTTCCTTGTTAAGATAACCCTCTGTAGAGACTATGGTCTCAAATACGAATATGTTGACCAAAGACTGGTTGGTCAAATAGGCACAAAGTGGTGAGAAACTGGTCTCACAAATGAACAGATTGACCAAAGCTCATGTTGGTCAATATCCGAAACTAGGTGAGAAGCTGGTCTCAAATAAACTAAGTTTCTATCATAAGAAACTTATGTAATCTCAAGGGAATGTCTTTTCCCTGCACTTGGTACTTCAAAGGGGCTTTCTTTGTAAGCAACAATCTTCACAGTGAGTAGCTCAAACTGAGATTCAAATGATTGCAAGTGGGAGATCCTATTTTTTGGGGGAGAATGGGCCCTCCTTATATACATATTGTGTGAGAATATTATGTAAGTAAAAAAGCGGAGCAATGACATCAGAAGTGGAGCAGAACATTCCAGAATATTCCATAGGTGGAGTAATGACATCAGAGGTGAGTCGTTGTGGAGCAGAACATTCCAGAACAAATGACATCATACCCTGTAGGTACAATTTTGTGAAGTATCTGATGGGTCAGAGCATCCCAATAGAAAAATAAATCAAGGAAATACTAGAGAAAACAACTCAGAAATAATAATACAATAACAAGACACAAAACACAGGCTTTTTAGATAGGTTTTTGTTAGGGTTTGAACTTTTCTCTATGGTTTTCTCTAGCCAAAGTGAATAAGCCAAAGGCAAGGCAATACCTTAACCTTCTTGCTTCACAATATCAACTAGGTCATTATGTGATTCCCATCTCACAAATGACTTTTCTTCAAGATATAATAAATTCATGAATCACAGAGGGGAAACTGAACTATTTGACCAAGGTTTGAAACCAAGGTATGGGTTGACTAGCCTGATGCCTAAGCTAACAGACTTTGTCTTTTAGGGGGCTACCTAGTAGTCATGTCCATGCATGATTCCCAAATCATGCAGGACAATGGAGGATATTCTTGCATTTGGGAAGTCCAGACATGGTGGCTAGCTTTGCTTGCATGAGATCAAGTAAGTGGCAGAGTAAAATGTGATCCATGAGATTGGTATCCTAACCAATGGTTCAAACATCACTTATTGCATCAAATATGTGATACTTACCACACCGCTGACCCACCCAGTAGCTGCAATATGCTCATCTTCAATCTCCTTGATCCTCGTTAGCATGGCTATCATCTCATTCCCACTATGTTCCTTCTCCTCCATCCTGATCTTCTTCTCCTCAAGAAGCAATCCCTCCAGGTCCTTAATCCATGATCTGTCTTCTTCTTACCTGTCCTCTAAGAATTTGATTCATGATTGGTTAAGGCTGCGTTCTTGCTTGAGAATGTTGGTTTGATGCTGATTGTCCTTCAACTGTCACTCTACATCTTTGGTGTATCACTGGAAATTTGGTTTTGTATCCTCCTCCCTCTGCAGTTGATTACATTTAAATGCCTGCACTGTCTCCTGAAATTGAGCCTGTTGTTCAATCCTCATCTGATCCTTGAATTTCAGGGCATTGTTCAGTGATAGCACCAGGTTGATCAACTCTTGATGCTTCATATGGGCGGGACTCACCAAGGTTTGAGTCATGGTTGCTGTGAGTGAGGGAGAATCTGAGGGTTGTAACTGCTAGGAGGGAATGATAGCAAGAATGTGGTTTGCCAAATCACACACTCTCGAGGGTCATCAAGTTATCTTCAAGCATGGCAGTACCATGGATATCTGGAGGCAACATGAATGAATATTCATGTTGACAGAAACATGCTTACTTGTAGTGAGAAGGACAGAATTTGGGTCAGGGTGAATCTCAGGTGGTTGTAACAATTCTCTGTCAAACTTGAGTGCAGCATGGCATTGGAGAGAGGCTCTCAGTTGGCTGATATTGGCAATTGAATCCCCAATCCGATAAGACGCAGCAGTAGCCCCTTCAACATAGAATGCATGGACGTTGATATTGCCAGTCATGTTGCAATGAAATGGATCTTATTATTTGTCAAATCTGCAGCAAGTGGTAGTAAAGTTCACTTGTCTGAGACAACATCACCAATCATTTGTATTATTAGGCCTTATTAGTATTAAGACTGATCTTCATCATCGAAGATCTCTTTCTGAATGACACCTCAAATTGTTTCATCTGTCTATACTGTTTCTAATATACCAATAATGGCTCCCCAGAGATCCACAGGAGGGTGCAAATATACCTACTCTTTGGCATCGTCTATCAAGGTTGCTTGTCAGTATTGTAGCATACTATATACATCCTGAGGCCTCAAATCACATGAGCAAAGCTGCCTGTCATGGAAGGAAAAGAAGAAAGAGGATAGAGAGTTTTCCTGGGCTGCAGTAAAGTCAATTTTGAAGGAAGGAAAATCTAGTATGTTTCAATGTCATCTAAATCACTTTCAATTGCTGATTATAATGTTCAAAAATCATCAACTCTAATTCATCAGAACATCACCATGATAAGAGGTGTGCTCATGAGGCAGCTCAAGATACCACACTAGTAGTTCAGGAGGCTGGTTCAGCAACTGATTCACTGGCTGCAGCAGATTCACATTATCATTATGATGATGCAGGCCTTGAAGGCCTCAATGATGTGCAGAGTGTCAGGGGAGATTCATGGCTATGTCTGTATTATACTTTCTCATTTCTTTTTACCAATATCTAAACATGAGTCAGGTTCTGACTCTGATATCAGTATGGGTAATAGCATCCACACACCAATTTCAGCAGCCACAGCAACTACCTTGGCTTGTCTTGACACATTCAAGACTGAATATCACCCTCACAGTGGTCGTGCTCCAATCATTGAGAGCTTTTCCATTTATGGGACTAATAGATTGGAGATGACACAGTCATCTGTTATTGATGATGAGCCATGACAACCTTTGAGCTGTCATGTAGACTTCAAATTTGCCAAACTCGTGCACCAAGCTGCCTTGAGCAAAGACCAAACTAATGAACTACTCAAGTTCATCTGGAGAGTTGCAGATGGTCATATCAAGTTCACCCTCAAAACACATAATGATGTGTCAGCTGCATGAACTAGGGTGTCTGGCCAACTAACTCCTGTAAGAGTAATAGGATAATGTCAAATTTTGCATGTATACATAACCATATTGTAACAGTTTGAAAGACATGTCATACTTGTTAAGTATAAGAAGGGAAACATCAAGTATGAAGTATATTCATGACCACTATGGGACTGGGCATTGGACCTCTTAGACAACCCCTTGCTAGCACTGCAGTTCATTTGGGATGTGCAGCGACTATATAAACACAATGGAATAGATTTTGAATGCTTCTTACATGAGCTGTGGACAGGAGACCACTGGTGGAACTTACAAGTAAGCTTTCCATTTTTCTTATGACATTGTGACTAATTAAAGTGTACATTTAAGACATCTTTACCTCAAAACAGTGCACTGTTTGCATTTATACTGTACACTGACAAAATGCACCTTTCTTCAGCTGGTGTCATATGCCATTCCAGACTCTCAACTCTAAATCCGCTTCTCCAGATATCCAGATCCAAGATCTGGATCTCAAATGATCTGATCTATCTTTATCTCCCTTCCAGAATCCAAACCCTATATCAGCACCCAACTCCATTTAGACTGCCCCTGTCTCTGGACTCCAGTTAACCATGTTTCCCTTTTGATTATTGATCCATTACATACATTTCATTTCCGGTGTTCATTATTTGTGATCCGTCCTACTTACTAATAGACTCTGCATATGCTTCGTACATAGCCTTTATGTTTGCTGACTGATTCCTATATGATACCTACAGTATATAAACCTCCTGTAACTCTCGGAAATACCCCAGTTCAAATATCATCTTAGTTCCTGCTCATTCCTGTGTCCTCCGGACTTGAGATAAGTCTCTTGTCATATTCCAAGTCTTAGGATTGCATCCTAGACTACATTTCCAACTCTACCTTAAGGGTAGTCCATCCTCTGTTAGTTTCTAGTCCGGACTTCATCCGGATTAGTCTTATCCACTTGCCCAGGTAACATCTGGACGTCCATCAGATTTATCTCATGTTTCAGATCTGGACGTCCATTATCTGCCCTAGTCAAAACCTGGAAACTCCAGATGACTGTTCTAGCCCCCGGAAATTAAGGGCACATACTCAGGAAAGGGGCACAGCGTACAAGCTGAGGCCAAGCCCTTGTGATCCGACCCCCTTGAGCATGTGACCTTAACAGCTGGTAATGTCAAGACATACCCAGTAATTGTGCACTGTGGGAATCTGCCTGTTGATATCAGGAATGTCAATGGTCCTGGAGGAGGATGCTTGGTGGGTTGGTTGCCAATAGTAAGTCCTTGCAACACTTGAAGACTTCAATTCACACTTAATCATTTTGCCCTTGTGGCAGGTTCCTGCAGATTCAGATTCAGATGGCAAGCTGTCTTATTCAAATTTAAAGAAGGTCATGTGGCACAAATCATGTATGATTCTCCTTGAAACCCTCAGTCTCATCTCCAAAACTGGCTTTGCACACCAATGCTATGATGGAATTCTACACTGGTTGTTTCCACTAATACTAATTTTATTGGCCAATTATGAAGAGCAGTGTGTGATTAGATTAATATTGTTTCTGTTATTTATTTTATCAGGTGTGTGATGGCCCTGATAAGAGGGTTCAACTCTGCATGTCCCTGCCCCATTTGCCTTGTCCTGAAGGACAAACTCACTGACCATTCTATGATATACCCTACATGCACTGTCAAAGATGCACAAGCTTGTGTCTGGTTGTGGACTGTACTGCTGGTGAGGCAGCACTAAAAAGACAGAGTCTAAGGCCTGTCGATGTGAGTGATTTATTCAACTTTCTCACTTTCAAGTTTAAATAGTCTCAACCATCAGAATTGCTTATGGATTGTTGAATGGTCCAGCCCACATGAAGCACTCTCGCAAGATACTTTGCATGCTTACAACAGTGGTTTATTTGGTGATCACATGTTTGAGGAAGTCAAGGCCCACCTGAAAGCACTTGGACGTGCTGCTGAGAAGACAACTGATGACCAGTGAGTCTCTTTACATCCTTATTTCATCTGTGTCTCATATTTTGTTTACTCTACAGGTTTGATGCCTTCCCACAATGGTGAAACCTGAACCATTTTGACTGTGTTACAAACATCAGTTTTTCAGATGGTAACAAGTACCTGGATATATCTAAGGTATGTTTTAGAGTGCTATATCTAATTTAAGCTATGACTGATGTGAAAGAGAAATAGCGACTAGGCTTGCTAGAAACTAGCACTACTTATCCAAATAGGTGCGAGTGTAGTATTCAACCCAAGAGGACTGCTAATGAAGCAACTCCCTACTAATATGCAAGGGGAGCGATAGCACGAAGGACTAATAACCTATAGTGACCTAAGACCAAAAAAAAATGATGAGTAGCGCTATAGTGATCAGTGACTAGCGACAAGTGGGTTCTGACAAGAGAAACATGCATATAAGTGAGAGGCACTATGCAAGTTGTTTTATGCGATAGCGCTATGCGACGTCTGACTAGCGACAGCGAGAAGAAATCAAAGGGAGCAAAAATGAGGAGTAAGGTAAGACAGTGCAAGTGGAATGCCCGATAGTGACTAGATTATAGCTCGACTACTGATAGTGATCCCGACACTGTGAAAGTCAAACCTTAAGAGGGAACTTTAGCAACGCACACTTAAAGCAAGTCAAGCGACACGCGATCAAAGAGTTTGGCAAGAGCGGAATTGATTGCACTAAAACTAGGATATAGCGACTAAAGTGACTCCTACACCAGTAAAGGTCTGGGGAAGGAAAGTACTGTACTGTATGTAGGATGGGTCATTTTATCATACTATGTAGGAGTTTGGGATTGCGTAGGCAAGTATAGTAGCAACACTGGTGAGGGCATGATGTAGCAACAGGTAATAAAACATGCAGTGCTGCAGAACACGAGGACATATGTAATAAGACCTGCAACTGATGAGTAGTGACAGTTAAGGAAAAATAATGCACCAGCAGAGGTAGGTGGACATAGGCAGGACATGGGAGGATGGAATACCTAGGCATCAGACTGGGTAGCATGCTATGGGAGAAAAGTGGTTCCAAAGCAGATAGCTTGGGTGCTGAATAGCACTGGTTACTAGCACCTTACTCTTTTCCTCTGGACAAGGCAAAATATGCCTATGACACTCATACGTGCCTAGCGCTGGTATGATTGTCACACCAACATGGTTTTGATAGCAAATATTGTATACAGTGCAGAACATGCTCATGCACAAAGATGCTGAAGTTGACTATGCACTTCTAAAGTGCATAGCCAGCTATCTTCATGCCTACATGTATATAACATTCAATGTTCACACAGAAAGCATGATTGCAGCTGGGGAGGCCGAGATTCTCATGTTCAAGAAGTGCTTAGATGTAAGTCCTAGTATTTAGACCAATTTATGTGCTACTTGACACCAATACTTCATACAGCAACATATTGAAATCCTTGGTGATGAAGCAACAAAAAACTGGAATTTTCTGAAGGCTTACTCAATGAGGCACATATTTTCTGACATTAGGGCAAAAGGAGCTGTGTGAAACTTTAGCATGTGACCAAATGAGAAGCATCATGGGCTGATCAAGAGGGCCTATAAACTGCAAACAAATGGCAAAGACATTGCAAACCAGGTACATTTGACCATGCTTTTGATTAATCAACTTATTGGCAACCGCTGCTATCTAGATACTCAGGCTTGATCACACAACCTTCATCTCTGTAGTCCTCCACAGCTGCATTGACCATTTCAATGATGAACAATGCAAGGCCATACTTTCAGAGAGAGAACTTGAGACATATCTCAAAGTCAATTACAAGTCTGTTGTGGACTGGAAGCTTACCACTGACCACCTGCACTGCAACCCGAGCTTTCATGGATGTGAACAATGTGACTGTGCCCTTGTTCACACCCAGGACAAAGATGGAAATAATAAGAGCATTTTTGTTTGCATTTTATTCATGTTCAAGCAATCAATTGGCAAACAAATGTTGGATCTCGCCCTAGTTCTACCTGTGGATGCTCCGACAGGCTCACGACATGCTGTGGATTGAGATTTTCAATTGACACATCTTCGTGCCTGACCACTTGCTTCATCAGAGTTTATCACACTTCACTCTATTATTTGCAGTGCATTACTTGTTATGGACTTTGCTAGTATGAGGGGAGACTTGTTTCTCATTGATTATGTGGACTCCAACATGTTCCTTTGTTCACAGAGATATATGTTTTAACTAATGGTATGTCCAGTAATACCTTTGCTGGCATCTCCTGGACTGATTCATCCCATAGTACCTGAAGACTTGGAGTATGTTCAACATTTACATTTATGACTATTTCAATAACAAGCCAGGACATGAACAGCGCTCTCCTTCATATGTCATTACCAGACCCAGCTCATCTATATCATCCATTTCACCTTCGCCTCTACCAAACAGCGCTCTCCTTCAGATCTCATTACTGGACCTGGCTCATCTGTATCATCCATTTCACCTTCACCTCTACCAAACAGTGCTCTCCTTTATGCATAACTCATTACTGTCAATGGACCCAGCTCATCTGTATCACCCATTTCACCTTCACCTCTACCAGACAGTGTTTAACCTCCTTCATAGCTCATTACTGGACCCAGCTCATCTGTATCATCCATTTCACCTTCACCTCTACCAAACAGCACTCTCCTTCATATCTCATTACTGGACCTGGCTCATCTGTATCATCCATTTCACCTTCACCTCTATTGAACAGCTTTCTCTTCTATATCTCATTACCCTGGAACTCTACAATTATGTCTTCTGTTTCTTCTTTGCCTCTGAATTCGCATACAAGCCAGAACAATTCATCAAACCCCAATTGTCCCAGCTCCAACAACATAATAACAATGCCCTGTTGTCAATCATTGGGTCAGGTTTACCATGTTGATGTCCTCATGTAACCAACATGAATACTTACATGCTTCATATTACATGGTGTGTCCCCTTTGAGTAGCAGGTCCAATCTTATGCTGCAGCTAATACCACTCTTGATAGATTACACATGCTTCATTACGAGCTGCCCTCAAGACATTTTTGAAGACAGGTGCACATCTTACCTATAACTCATTGATTGACTTATCTGTCACCTGCATGTGTACAGGTTTTGTATGTATTGCAACATGCAGTACCTTCAAGGCCTAAATGTTTGTAGTCACTGAGTATATTGGCAGTAAGCAAATCATGGCTAATATAAATATGTATTACTGACACTAATAATCCTATTAGTCTCCCAGCTCCATCCAGAGTTCGAGTCATCTGAACCAATTGTATCTGGATTGGCCTGTTGGACTTAGGCATCATGCCATCAGCACAGCGTCGAAATGCCAGCAGTAACAGAGTGCAGCTCTGGCAATGATTCAGAGTTCTCATCAGAATCTGATTCAGATAGCTCAGATGCAGAGCTCATCCAGGTCCACACTGCACTTGCTCTAGATGTGATGTCTCAAGATCTGTGCAAGGTAAGCCATTGAATTGCTAGAAAGTTCACATTTCTCATCACAGATCATTACTACTAGGCCCTTGAGGTCTCGCAGAGGCTATTGCTCAACTTGCGTGGTAAATACCGCGAGACCATGAAGAAGAATGTGCTCCTTGAGGCTGTGGTACCTAAAGGCTGCAAGCAATGCAACCTTACTTCAAATGAACTTGCAATGGCAGCCAAGGAAGATACAATACAAGCTCTTGGGAGGAAATACTCAATAACCCACTGCCTTTGGATCAACATTGAACTTTTCCTGCTGTCAGTGCACACCTGTCCAGACATTGACCTCAATAGCAAGAAGCATTGGCTTACAGGAGTCTCAATGGAGGATGGTGTGAGGGCTGAGCTCTTCAAGTTCATTCCTGAAGAAGAATGTGAATTGATGAGCTATCAAAACTTTGGATCTCAGGTATGCCTATTTATTCTTACATTCCAATCTTTTAATGACAATCAATGCACTAGTTTGGGAGGGGTGTCAGCAATGCTCATTCCAAGATGGCATCTGACATCAAGTCATGTCCAGGTGCCATCTTTGGTTTCAATGCAAGTATCTTCATATGGGGCTACAAACAAAATGAAGACCCTGACTGTTGCCCTCTTCTACTGAGTCCCCATGGAGAGTACACAAAGTTTGCACCTGTGCTGTTTCCTATACCTGATAAGCTGGTACCACATTAGTTGCTCAAAACCACAAAGCTCATGCAGGTATATCTCTTTTTGTTTGATGTTTCAGTATGGGCTAACAAATTTGTACATTGTTATGATTATAGGTCTTGAAAGTATCACTCTTTGGCAAGTCGTTGTTGGCACCCACAGGTGCTGCATCTTCTAGGATGAAAGCCAAGATCTGGAAATTGCAAGCTATAACACCAGGTATGATTGCTACTGCTGCTGTCATGGTGAGTCCAAATCAGTTTTGCACAGTCATTAGGGTCATTGATAGTATTCTCATACAAGGCAATATTCCTACTCTCTGGCAATGCAGAACTCACCAAAATTGGTGAAACTACAAAGATTCCTTACCACGAATACCACAACTTCTACCGTCAGCATCTACTGACTGGAGGTGCATGGGCACACCAGGTCATTACATTCTTCAATGATGCTCTTTTCTCAGGAACTTCATCTTATGTTCCCCCTTCTTCTGCTCTCAATGATGATGGACTGAGCCACACATGGGAAGAAGACTTCGACCATGCAATAGAACAAGGACTAGAAAGACCAGTTGTTGATGAGAATCTGAACCTCCAATAATTTCTTTTCAAACTCCTCATTGGTATGTATTATTAGTGCTCTGGCCATTGTCAGTCTGACGCTCCAAATCTCTAATAGCTTCTCTTCAAACTCCTCAGTGGTAGCGCCCTGGCGATTGAGACACTCTGAATCTCCAATAGCTTCTCTTCGAACTCCTCAGTAGTAGGGCTCTGGCCATTGTCAGTCTGATGCTCTGGATCTCCAATAGCTTCTCTTTAAACTCCTCAGTGGTAGCACTTGGGCCATTGTCAGTCTGACACTCTGAACTCCTCAGTTGGCAATTAGCATGACATTTGAACTATTGAGGTGCATTTGAATGGTTGAACTCTTCAGCCAAACTTAGTACTGATATTGTGCATATTAATAGCTGGCCTCATTGATGTATCGACGAAGCAGGCAACAACTGCTTACCATCAGATGTCTCTCCTCCACATCTTCTGTCACTGTCACTCCCATTTCCTTGAACAAATGGCACCAGGATGACTGGGGAGTCCTATCAAGTACATTGCTATTGATTGCTGGTTGTTCATTTCAATGGGAACACCATAGCACCTGGACCTGGGTCTCACCATGAATGGCCTGTGTCTCGTGTTGTCAGTTCTACTTACTAGAGGTGAGCTTGTTTGTTTATTCACATTTACTGTACTTGACATGATTCTCCTGCAGGATTTAAAGCTGCTTTCGAAGGTTCTGACCTCCAAGTGCCTGGGGATGAGGGGCAACCCAGCAGCAGTATTAGAATGCACAAAATATTTGTAATTCAAACCACTACCTTAGAAGAATTGCACTGTCTGTATAAGTCCTCAAAACACTTGGAATAATATCATGTGACTTGCAATGACCTTCCAAAGAGGGGTGTTTTTAGTTGTTCTTGTTAAGAACCATGCTCAAAGGAGAGAGAGACTGACTCAGAGGGGCTTGGCCTCAGCTTGTATGCTGTGCCCCTTACCTGAGTATGTGTCCTTCATTTCAGAGGAAGTCTGATGATGGTCCAACAAAGTCCAGAGGACTTCTGGAGGCTGGCTACTCTGGTGGAGAGTGCAGGAGGACTTCTGGAGGCAGGAACGTGGAGGAGCGGGAGAGTTCTGGAGGAAAGCAGGAAATGCTCAGGAGAGTTCCCACTGCAAGGTAATACTTCTACAGGAAAACAGGATGGAAGGATAGGATGTCCTGGAGGTCCAGAGTATGGAGGACAGGAGGTCAGAGGTACGGAGGTGAACGTCTGAAGAACAGGATGCCCAGAGGTATGAGGGACAGGATGTCCAGAGGTACAGAAGACAGGAGGTCCTGGAGGTCTGGAAGGAATAGGGGCTACATTGGATGAAGTCTGATGCAGAAGCAAACAGAGGTAGACTACCCTAAGGTAGAGTTGGAGGGACAGGAAGTGGACCTAAGTCCTGGAAAGAGGGTAAGTGCCAGAAAGGCAAGACTCCAGCCTAGGGAAGCAATCCCTAGACTTGGGACAGAGACATAGGAGACAAATCTGAAGGTCCAGAATTCTAGCCTAGGGAATCCATCCCTAGGCCTTATGGAAAAGGACAAACTCAGATGGACTGAAGTCTAGAAGATAATTGGCAAGTGGAACAGGATCTAAGATGATATTCAGACTGAGGACTCTACTGTAGTTGTACAGGGGTTATATACTAGAGGCTATCCAAGAGGATCAGTAAGCAATGGAGTAAGGCTATGTATGAGCATGTGGAAACATATTGGTAAGTAAGACAGAACATAAGTAAATGAACTTGGAGATGAAACTAGTACAAGGATCAATCAGCAAGATGGAAACAGAGATAACCGAGAACCAGAAAGGGGGAGATGCCTAAATGGGGATAGGTGCAGGATCTCGGACGGAGGGTGGGAATAGGTCTGGAGATAGTACAGTTAATATCTGGAGGTCCGGAGATCTGGGGATCTGGAAGGCAGGACAGACATAGGACTGAGATATGTGAGGTGGTGGATGTAGTCCGGAATCCAAGAGGAGGTAAAGTCTGGATGTCTTGCTGGACGGAATGTGCATAGGGTGGACAGGATAGGGGATCCAGGAATGAGTCAGATATGGGGTCTGGAAACAGGTCCGGAAAGCGTGGGAATATGATGGGATCTATGTCTGGCATACAGGATATGACAGTTCTCAAAATTGTGACCTTGTATTGGAATGGTCTTAGGACTGTCTTGGAAGAATGTCTGTGTTGCTTACAAGCAGCTTCCATAATTTTCAGGATCCCTTGCAACCGGACCACAATGCCACCAACAAATTGGGACTTTGCATGCTAATTTAAGATATGCCAACCAAAATTAGAAATTTCTGACATACATGATACCATTGCAGGGAAACATAGCTGTGGTTGGTGGTAAAGGCTCAATGCGTGTTTCCCAAATATGATAGCATTTCACAAATCAGGATACATGATATTTATTTACCAAGATGACCTTAGTATACAGTAATCATTTGAACCTGTAGATGGACAATAAGCAAAAATGAAATGGTGTTATTGTGACATTAGATGCTCACAGGGTGTAGGTTCATCTGGAAATCCAAATCCAGGATGCTGCATCCTTGTGTTGGCAAGTGGCAAGAGTTAAAACCTTTTTGATAAACTCAAGAGGGATATTAACACTCATTGTGGACAGTATATCAGATTTTCATTTAATTGGCTTGATGGTTGATTTTGATTGACAAATGAGGACAAATAAATGATCCCTTATGTAGATAAACATGTCATAGTACACCACATTGTGGCGCATACCAATTGCAACTATTGTCATACCAAGTGACCACAACATAGAAGATGTACTTCACTGCTTCTGTTGATTATTTGAGTGATTCTGTAGCATTCAACAGCTGTTTGAGAATCAATGATTAAAATCAACTTCAGGTAGAGTTATGTGTATGTGCCACTGTCAATCCCACAGTTTTAGTGAGTCCTTAATGGTCTCTAGAAGTCTACAATTTTTCACTATTGTTGACCAGCAATACCAGCAAGGTTTGTCATGTGTGAAAGCCTCTGTTGTGGCATAGTGTTTTGGGAATGTTCATGATAAGAGTTCAGGTGGGGGACTTAGACAATTTTACAAGAATCCATTGCTCACAAGTGTGGAACAGCCTCTCCAGTGTCTGTTCTTAATGGTATAATATAGGTGGTCACACAATAAAGCTATCTGGGCCACATTTTAATATGAGAAGCTCATGTAGTCAATGGATTCAAGTTGATAGATGCTAGAGAAGTAGCTATGTGGAGATCAAGGAAAGTTAAGACTACTTGGTTCAAGGCAATGATGAATCCTGTTCTTATATATCCTACCTGCCTAGTTGAATTGGGTCAATTCAAGGACACAATGCAGTGATAACCAAAGTTGTGGCTGGATGTATATATCTAGTGACTTGCAAAACCATTACAATGTTTGGTACTTTTGTAGTGTACAGGATATAGTGCCTGAGTGCATGGGAATAAAGCTTAGGGTTGGTAGACTACCAATCCCAGGCTGCAATTCAACCTTGGGTCATGTGACTTGGCCTCAGAGATGTGATGATATGCCTATTTTAAGACAGAGATATCATTATAACAGTTTTGCAACTATTGATAATAAGTAGGGTATTTGAGAAATATTAGTACTTGGTATAACCTCCTTTGGCTTTAAGTACTGCCTCAATCCTCCTAGGCATACTTTCAATTAATTTCTGATATACCTCAGCTGGTGTCTTGTTTTATTTCTTCTCAATCCCTCTTCACAACTCCTCCATTCCCTTAGGAGGATGCTCATACTTTTCAAGCCTCCTTTGGACATGACCTCAGAGATGTTCCAATGGGTTAAAGTCAGGAGATTGTGCAGGCTATACCATAGTCCTAAATTCCTGCTCATCTAGCCACTCCTTGGCCTTTTTGCAGCTATGCTCAGGGTCATTGTCTTGCTCAAAGATGTCATCAGAAGGATTAAAATCATAAAACTCCAGAAAATTCTGAAGTGCATTTTTCAAAATTTGAAGGTAAAGATCACTATCCATTCTACCATCAATCTTAGTAGCATAGCCAACTCCTTCCTAGGTCGTATAGTCCTACATCATCACAGAACCTATACCAAACTTGATGGTTCCTTGTACCAATCTGTCACTGAGCCCTTCTCCTGACTTTTCCAAGCTCATTTGCAACCATCTGACCCTAGGCAATTAATCTTGGTTTCATCAGACCATATGACTACCATCCAGTCCTCCAAAGTCCAAGTGTGCTTTGTAATGTTTGGTAGAAAGTGGAGGGTGTTTGGACTTGACTACAGCCTTTATCCCAGCTTTTTTCAGGTAGTAGGAAGTGGTACTTGGATAAAGAGGCCGATTGGTAATGTTTGAAAGAGATTTGGTCACTTGAACAGCAGTTTCTGCTTTCTGAGTAGAGATAAGATGGATAGCATGGCAAATATTTGCAGAGGAAAGCTTGGGTGGATGACTACCAGTGGACTTTTGCAGGTATGAATGCTCTTTGGAATGAAACCTAGAGATAATAGCAGTGCTGATACCAGTTGTGAAGGCAATATAGTGAATATAATGACTAGCATCAAGCTGGGAGAGGATGATATTCTTTTGAGTAGTAGAAAGAGATTTTATAGTAGTAATGCCTCAAGGACAGTGAGTAGCACAAAGGAGTATTGCCATCCTACCTACCTATAAACACAGAGCCCAACCAACCCATCTTAAACAATATTTGCTCCCATCAGCTAGTCAAGCTCCCAAATACCTGTGACTACTATTATTGTCTAAGTATTTAAACTGTCTTTCCCTCCTGCCTCTTGCATTGTCACTGACTCCTATGATGGTAAACATCCCTGTGTTATATCTAATGTGAATTCGCATGCTACACCCAAAGAAAGAAAGACTAAAAGGGCAAACATAGATGTCTCTCCCTCACCTACAACTAGCATGGACATAATCCCTACTCAAGAATCTTTCTCTGTCATTACCACCTCTAATATCAATCCTCCTATCTCTAAAGAACACACATCCACTGCTAACATATCAGCTGCTGCCTAAACCATGCTTAATGGACTACCTCCCTGCAATGAAACCAATACTCCCAATACAATGAATCTACAAACAGCTATGGTCTCCAAGGCAACATCCAATACTCCCCTGATATATACTACCAAGACAAACCATTAACCTACAGTGGGAGATATGTGAGAAAAATGAATTCTAACTATTACCAGTACTCATGTTACATTTAGTGAAGGGTGTCCAAGCACTTGATAATGGATTCAAGCTAACAGTGATCCCTTGGGAGGGTTCCATATCCCACAACTTTGCAACTTAGTATGGAATAACATTCCTGCAGACATTCAGGCCAGGTGGTCCCAAAAACCTGAAGCAAAGGCATGGGCCAGGCTCTTCAGGGCACAATATGAAGGAAATGCATAAATCATGGTGATAAAGCTCAGGAACATGATAATACAACTCATCTCAGCACCTAGAGCAGGGAACTTACTCATCAGTCCCCCAACTGCTGAGGTTATGAGTGTTTTGCTCCACCATGACACTTCCTTGTCTCCAAAATACTTCAAACACCACAACTTTGGACTCTAACACACTTGGCCAACTGGCACAAGTTGTCATGGTGCAAAGGTTGCAACTGTTTGTCCCTCCAAAAAATACCTTCAAAATACTCACAAGTTTACCTAGACATGACATGGGCATATTTGAAGAAACCTTTAATATAATTATTATTGAAATATTATAACTATTATTCATAAATAAACTGCACAGTGCAGAAGGAGTGATGTATGGAGAACATGAGGCATAGTAGTCAGCGCCATCATTGCATATCTCCAGGTCAGGCATTGTAAGGAGCATCTGAGGAGCCATGCCTCCAGTGAACTTTCTCATGGTCATCTTCATTGTGGGCATTATGAATTGCAACAGGTGGGGAAATCAGTTGTTGAGGTTGTGGACAAGCAGTAGGGTTTGTGGATACAAGCATCAATATTCAAATATTCAATCCCACTGTGACAAATAAGTTTTCCTTGGGCTGTTATTTGCTCATTTTACTTACCTTCTCTTACTCCCACTTTCCTTAGGTTATGGTTGTATTTTTGCTGCTTACATAATCATCTTTCCTTTACCTAAAACTCTACAGTCACTACTTAATTTTCCCTTGTCTCCAGTTCTTTATTACTCATTTACTTGGGTTATTTAGTAGCATCCCCTAGTTGTAGCTTCCTCAGCTCACTAAATAGCTCCTGGAACATAGTCTCTGTCTTTGGCTTGAAGTGTCTCCCTTTTGTGGAGATCCTTCCTGCCAATTGTATTTAAAAATAACTTTTGTTAGGTTTATCCTCCTGATCTGCATATTGCAGGATCAATTTAGTTACATAGCATATGATCATGGAGGGTCTATCACAGCACCATTTACCAACATCAACACACAAGCCCTTCTTTTGTATTGGCTCATTTTGGGTATATCTTTCACTGAGAGATGCTACATTGACTATGATACCAGTATTAGCGGGTCCAGAGCATCTCATCAGCTGAGGTTAGACCTGGCATGTGACAGGCTGGGCCTCCAGGATCTTGAAGTGCAGCTAGTACTTCACATGACAGGCAGGATAACCAGCTGTGGAGTGACCGTCCACTTGCTGAAGGTTGTCTCAGAGGTAGTTGCCAATTTCTATGGCAATAGAGGCACACAATATATGAGTCTTCCTGGTGTGAAACCTGGAGATAAAATTTTGGGGATCATCTCCAAGGACTCTTGGGAGGAAGATGAAGAGGAAGCACTGAGTGAAGGCTCCATTTTACAGCTCCTTCATGCCAAGGGGGTTTGGGGTGTTTCATGGTGTTTAGACAAGAAGCCTGTGCTGGGTCCCAATGTAGAGAATGAGATTCCTCCAGGTGTATATTGCCCATATTGCAACTCATGACAATCGGTATAGTGTGCAACTCACTAGCTATGACTTTCCTGTGAAACATGCCAGAGGCGCGATGCATTCCCGCGCTCTTCCTGTGCTCAATTGCACTTTGTCATGCAGCATCCTGGAGCATCCATCCATTGTCCAACCAGTCCCCTGGTGCGTCCCTTTTCATTTATTCTCATATTTAGCATTATATGACACTATATTTCATCATGGACCCTTTATTTACCTCACTTACATACATAGAGCACTCCCTGTTCGCTTCCAAGCCCTGGGAGTGTGCCTAGGCACAGCTTACCTGTTGCCTAGCAAGTTTTCATAAACCAACCACCACCATCCAGTAGTCATCTAGCAATTAGAATCCATCATGAGTTAGCATCTATCAGAGTCGTTGCCCTAGTCCTCAGCTCAGTCTATTATCACCAGTCATCACTCAGTAGTCTTAGTTCACGCCTTCACACCTTTCACCAGTCTTTTACATGTTCACACACTGTGTGCGCCTTATTCCCACGCTTCATGCTCCTACACGCTCGACATTCCTGCACACACGCTTTCAGCGTGCTTCACCAGAGTTGATCTGGCATCACCCAGTGGATCTTGCTTTCTTTGCTTCCCTTAAGGGTCGAACATATTGCCTGGCGCACTTCAACCAACACTTAGAGAGTCAGTAGGACTTCCTCTCACCACCAGAGTGAGAGCCCCTTCTTTCTTTCTTTTGCTCTGCAGCCCAGCAGAGTTGTTGAACCTTCACTGACTCCCCTGCCCCCCCAATGTCTGTGGTCCATCAACCTCAGTTCATCAACAATACCATGTATATCCACTCTTGGTGGTGTGTGTGGAGGTTGCAAGTATTACCATATGCTACACAAATCATGTACCAGAAGGACAACCTGGAAATGAAGATGAAGAACCACAAACCATGCTATATTTCCTGGTTCAAACAAGTTGTTTCCATACTGCCAGCAGAGAAGATTAAGACTGAATTGAAGGCATTGGCTAAGGGGAAGGGGAAGGGACAACATTCTCCATCACCATCTGTCACAGCTTCAATTTCACATATACCATGGATCATTGACAATGACCAGAAGGGTCACAAGACAAATCATCACTTCATCATGCAGTCATGTTTGGAGCTACTTATACTCCATCAGCACTCCTATCATTTACTGGTTTTCCAGTCTCTTAGAGTTACTCTGCATCCTGAGGGACCTTTTGGAGTGCAAGTGTTTGCAACCTATCTGAAGATAGTAATACTGATGCCAATGTTTCTCAGTGCACAAGCAAGCTTGTAGTGTCTCAGCAAATTCTGGCAAGGGATCCTATTTTATTCTCCATCATGACATGAGCCCATGGAACTTTATGATAGTATCTCAAAGGCATTCAGATTGGCCTGTGGAAAGGGAATGGGTATCCAAAGAACTTCGAAATATCTGGGACTGTACTCCAGGGCAACTCCATAACCCAATCTGTTGAGGGTTGCTGATCAACTGGGGTTTTGCTGCACTCAAAATTTCAGGACCCAAGGAGTTTGTTGACTTGACCCATGAAGATATTGAAGTTTTTGAACCCATAAAATGGGAAGTGTGACCACAAGAGGTTGTTGACAAGGGTGAAGAAGATAATATGTGTCACTATCTCCACCCTACACCTGGCATGCCCACTAACACTTCTCTTGCTACCTACACCATTCCTGCCCTATGTGAATGTGTGGATGGCACCCTTACATGTCTGAACACTCAGATGTTCATTCATGGTGTGATGCATGGGAACCCTTCCCTGAACTGGGTAAATAAAACTCTGAGAAAGAAAGATGGTCAACTTTCACAGAACTGAGATATATGAGAGGGTGGATGTGGTCCAGAATCCAAGAGGAGGTAAAGTCCAGATGTCTTGCTGGATGGAATGTGTATAGGGTGGACAGGATAGGGGTGTATGGATCTGGCTAGTAGTGAAGATCTGGAGGTCCAGAGCTCAGGGGTAATTCTGTAGTAGAGCTAATCCTGCTGAAATATGGAGCATACAGTGGAAGGAGATCTGGGAATGAGTCAGATATGGGGTCTGGATGTAAGCTCAGAAGGCGTGGGATTATCATGGGATCTAGGTCTGGCATATGGGATATGACACCATCAGATACAACCTGGTCTTTGGCTCTAGTAATGTCTTACTGGGTATGAGTGATGTTAGATCCTCAGTTCTCCCAATCTTTGGTGCAGGATTCTTATGGATGTGTCAATTGGGTGACCTACAACTATCCAGCCCCCCAGGCTACTGATCTCCTGGACAGTCCAACACTTTGCAGCTTTGTCTTTTGTGGACAATCTGGTCATCTGGTTATAAAGCAAATGGGCTTTGTTCCACTGAGACTTCATGAAAGGGTGTGGATGTTGAAAACTGGTGGCATTTCTGGACTGATCCTGGTAACCAATAAATTGTTATTTTGGCTCAGAATCTGACACAGAGGAATGGCTGTGGAGTTCATGAAGTTTGAACAATTTCAAGATACATTGAGCTCACTAAACCCTGACTTCCTGTGGGCATTTCAATAATATCACACTATCTGGGGTGGCCTAGACCTTATGGTGGATCCAAGGCAAGTGGTCAGCCCAAGTCAAAACCTGCAACAGGCTGAGCCATGCTGAGCCACAAGAATACAGAGGGAAGCTATGCTGAGCCATGCTTAGACATACTTTGGTTCATTTTTCCAGGTCACATCATGTAAACAAATTAGCTATGACCCAGAAAGGCAACATTATTGACAACAACACTTACTTGTCTTGTCATTCACCATATTTGCTGTGTCTGGGCTGTAAAGTATGAGAAGCATGCAAAGCAACTCTGCTGTTCATGCTTTCCGTATCTTGCAGTCTTTGGCCCCATTCATTGATGCATCTGAAATCTTACTATTGCAACTGTACCAGGAAGTGTGGAGAAGTCCACACGGAAGTCACTTGGGGTGTTAAGAACCATGCTCAAGGGAGAGAGAGACTGACTCAGAGGGGCTTGGCCTCAGCTCATATGCTGCGCCCCTTACCCAAGTATGTGCCCTTCATTTCAGAGGAAGTCTGATGATGGTCTGACAAAGTCCAGAGGACTTCTGGAGGCTGGCTACTCTGGTGGAGTGCTAGAGGACTTCCAGAGGAGTGTGGGAAATGTCTGGAGGAGCACAGGAAAGTTCCCACTGCAAGGTAATACTTCTACAGGAAACAGGATGAAAGGGTAGGAGGACAGGAGGACAGGAGGACAGGAGGACAGGAGGACAGGAGGACAGAAGGTCTGGAGGTCTGGAGGTACACAGGACAGGACATGGAGGTATGGAGGACAGGACATCCGGAGGTACAGAAGGAATAGGGCCTACATCGTACAGAGTCCAATATAGAAACAAACAGAGGTAGACTACCTTAAGGTAGAGTCAGAGAGACAGGAAGTGGACTGAAGTCCAGAGAGAGGGTAAGTGCTGGAAAGGCAAGACTCCAGCCTAGGGAAGCAATCCCTAGACTTGGGACAGAGACATAGGGGACAAATCCAAAGGTCCAGAATTCCGACCTAGGGAATCCATCCCTAGGCCTTATTGAAAAGGACAAACTCAGATAGACTGAAGTCCGGAAGAATGGGCAAGTAGAACAGGATCTAAGATGATATTCAGACTGAGGACTCTACTGGAGTTGTACAGGGGTTATATACTAGAAGATATCTGAGAGGATCAGTAAGCAATGGAGTAAGGCTATGTATGAGCATGTGGAAACATATTAGTAAGTAAGATGGAACATAAGTAAATGAACTTGGAGATGAAACTAATACAAGGATCAATCAGCAAGATGGAAACAGAGATAACCGAGAACTGGAAAGGTGGAGATGCCTAAATGGGGATAGGCGCAGGATCTCGGACAGAGGGTGGGGATAGGTCCAGAGATAGTAACAGTTAATATCCAGAGATCTGGGGATCCGGAAGGCAAGGCGGAAATAGGACTGAGATATGTGAGGTGGTGGATGTAGTCTGGAATCCAAGAGGAGGTAAAGTCTGGATGTCTTGCTGGACGGAATGTGCATATGGTGGACAGGATAGGGGTGTACAGATCAGGCTAGTAGTGAGGATCTGGAGGTCTGGAGCTCAGGGGTAATTCCATAGCAGAGCTAATCCTGCTGAGGTGTGGAGCTACTACATTGAACTCATGGTAAAGTCAAGACACCTCACAAACAGTTTGTCTCTGTCCCCATTGGCCCCCAGCTACAAGCCTCATATCATGATCCACAGAGTGTGCAAGAGATGTCTTACCACAATGAGCGCACCCAGCAAATTGCTAAGGAGCTTGAATGTGAACATGGACACAAGCAGTCCAGGCGTGATTTCATTGATGGGACTGACTACCCCAAGGTGGTTGCAGCAGGCAAGATCACAAATGAGGACATCATTCTCATGATGTCCATTGATGGTGCTCAACTGTACAAATCAAAACCATCCAACTGCTGGATGTTGATATGGGTTGTATTTGACTGTTCCCCAGAGACAAGGTACAAAAAGAAGTACGTCCTACCTGGTGTCATTATTCCTGGACCTCGCAAACCCAAAAACCTCAACTCCTTCCTGTTCCCTGGTTTCCACCACCTTGCAGCACTTCAAAAAGAAGGACTCACAGTGTGGGATGCAATGTGCAACATCACATTTGTTTCCCATCCTTTCCTTGCACTGGGAACTACTGATGGCCCTGGGCTCGCATACCTCAATGACCTCATCAGCCACCATGGGAAGAATGGCTGTCAGTTGTACTGTGGTGTTAGAGGATGCCATAAAGCTGGGTGCCCACACTACTACCCTGCACATATGAGGCCCCCAGACTATAATGTTGAAGGTTGCAATCATCCTGATGTGGATGTCAAGAACCTCCCTATATGTTCTTCAGATATCTACTGGAGAAACTTAATATATGTCCTCCCATCACCTAATGAAGCACAGTACAAGAAACAACACTTGGAAACAGGTATCTCAAAACCAAGCATATTTCTTGGTTTCTCATCTGCTTGTACCTTTGGTATTCCCAAATGCTTCAGATCAGATATTATGCACCTCATTTCCCTCAACATTCCCAACCTTTTTATCCCTCTGTGGTGTGGCACATTCAAATGTGATGCTGACGATGACAAGTCCACATGGACCTGGGCAGTTCTTACTGGAAATGTTTGGAAGGATTTTGGCAAAGCTGTCGCTGCAACAATGCCACATCTCCCAGGTTTTTTTGATCGCCCCCCTCATAATCCAGCTGAAAAAATCAACAGTGGCTACAAGGCATGGGAGTTCACCATACTTCTCTATGGGATAGGTCCACTGGTACTTCACAATGTCCTCCCACTTCCCTACTGGCAACATTTCATCTGTGCCATTCGCATAATTTCACAGTACAACATCACATGTGAGGAACTTGAGGTTGCTGCTAGGTTATTCATTGAATTCATTGAGGAATTTGAGCAGCTCTATTACCAGTGCAAGCTTGAATGGATTCACTTCATATGGCAAAGTATTCACACCCTGGGACATTATGCAAATGAAGTTGTAACCAAGGGACCCCTTATATGTGCTTTGCAGTTGACTATGAAGTGCACTATTGGGAACCTTGTTGGGGAGATCTGTCAGCCATCAAATCCATATGCTAACCTCACACAGTGTGCCATTTGTTGAGCTCAGCACAATGCTTTGATGGTTATGATCCCGACTCTTGATCCTGATTGTGGCAAACTGTCATATCCCATATGCCAGACATAGATCCCATCATATTCCCATGCTGTCCGGACCTGTTTCCGGACCCCATATCTAACTCATTCCTGGATCCCCTATCCTGTCCACCCTACACACATTCCGTCCAGCAAGACATCCGGACTTTACCTCCTCTCAGATTCTGGACTACATCCACCACCTCACATATCTCAGTCCTGTTTCCGCCCTGCCTTCTGGATCCCCAGATCTCCGGACCATTCCCACCCTCTGTCCAAGATCCTGCGCCTATCCCCATTTAGGCATCTCCGCCTTTCTGGTTCTTGGTTAT
Organism: Suillus subaureus; assembly: GCF_016647635.1. NCBI lineage: Eukaryota > Fungi > Basidiomycota > Agaricomycetes > Boletales > Suillaceae > Suillus > Suillus subaureus. Next base: position 1,690,410 of record NW_024538562.1, on the reverse strand, counting down.
CTCTGTTTCTGTCTTGCTGATTGATCCTTGTACTAGTTTCATCTCCGAGTTCATTTACTTATGTTCCGTCTTACTTACAATGTGTTTCCACATGCTCATACATAGTGTTAAGAACCATGCTCAAAGGGGAGAGAGACTGACTCAGAGGGGCTTGGCCTCAGCTCATATGCTGTGCCCCTTACCTGAGTATGTGCCCTGCATTTCAGAGGAAGTCCGATGATGGTCTGACAAAGTCCAGAGGACTTCTGGAGGCTGGCTACTCTGGTGGAGAGTGTGGGAGGACTTCCGGAGGAGTGTGGGAAATGTCCGGAGGAGCATGGGAGAGTTCCAGAGGAATGCAGGAAATGCTTAGGAGAGTTCCCACTGCAAGGTAATACTTCTACATGAAATCAGGATGGAAGGATAGGAGGTCTGGAGGACAGGAGGACAAGATGTCCGGAGGTCCAGAGTATGGAGGACAGGAGGTCTGGAGGTATGGAGGATGGAACGTCCAAAGGTATGGAGGGTGGAACATCCAAAGGTATGGAGGGTGGAACGTCTGAAGGACAGGATGCCCAGAGGTATGAGGGACAGGACGTCCAGAGGTACAGAAGACAGGAGGTCCGGAGGTCCAGAAGGAATAGGGGCTACATTGGATGAAGTCCGATGCAGAAGCAAACAGAGGTAGACTACCCTAAGGGAGAGTTGGAGGGACAAGAAGTGGACCTAAGTCCAGAAAGAGGGTAAGTGCCAGAAAGGCAAGACTCCAGCCTAGGGAAGCAATCCCTAGACTTGGGACAGAGACATAGGGGACAAATCCAAAGGTCCAGAATTCCAGCCTAGGGAATCCTTCCCTAGGCCTTATGGAAAAGGACAAGACTCAGATGGACTGAAGTCCGGAAGATGAATGGCAAGTAGAACAGGATCTAAGATGATATTCAGACTGAGGACTCTACTGTAGTTGTACAGGGGTTATATACTAGAGGCTATCTGAGAGGATCAGTAAGCAAAGGAGTAAGGCTATGTATGAGCATGTGGAAACATATTGGTAAGTAAGACAGAACATAAGTAAATGAACTTGGAGATGAAACTAGTACAAGGATCAATCAGCAAGATGGAAACAGAGATAACCGAGAACCAGAAAGGGGGAGATGCCTAAATGGGGATAGGTGCAGGATCTCGGACGGAGGGTGGGAATAGGTCTGGAGATAGTACAGTTAATATCTGGAGGTCCGGAGATCTGGGGATCTGGAAGGCAGGACAGAAACAGGACTGAGATATGTGAGGTGGTGGATGTAGTCCAGAATCCAAGAGGAGGTAAAATCCAGATGTCTTGCTGGACAGAATGTGCATAGGGTGGACAGGATAGGGGATCCAGGAATGAGTCAGATATGGGGTCCGGAAATGGGTCCGGAAAGCGTGGGAATATGATGGGATCTATGTCTGGCATATGGGATATGACAGGTACCCATAGAGGGCCACCAAAAGTCTCGCTTAACCAGCTCTTCAGTTTTAAAACACCCGGGGTGACTGGCAGTAGTGTGATCATGACATTGTTCCAAAATAAGGTGGCAACCGGCAGGACAGACATAAGCACGATCTTTATAATAAAGGATATCATCTTTGATCATCCAATCAGCAAGAGCGGATTTCATTGGAGGGAGAGATAGGCCATCAAGGGCGTCAGAAGCAGCTTGGAAGATGGGGTCAGGGTCGGAGGGGTCAGGGTTCACAAGGGAAGTCATAAGTTTGACATCAAGAAGGCGAATGAACATGGAGTTGGGGAGGAGGGTGACATCTGCATTATTGTTGGTGGTGTCAACACCATGATCAGGGTGGCGGGAAAGTGCATTAGGGGCAGCAAGCTTGGTTCCAGCTACATGATGAAGCTCAAGGTCATAGCAGGACAGAAGCAACTGCCAATGGGCTTGCCGATGAGTTAGCTTTTGGGTTGAATGGAAGTACAAGAGGTTTTTATGGTCGGTGAAGACGAGGATGGGATGGGGGTTGCCTTCCAAATAATGATGCCATTCGGTTAGAGCACGAATAACAGCTAGGAGCTCTCAATCAAATATCTGGTAGTTGCATTCTGCGGGGTTCAATGTCTGTGATAGGTACCCACACAGGTGGTAAACACCATTTTCATTGGTTTGCAGCAATACTGCACCGGTAGTGATGAGCGAAGCATCGGTAGCTACCACAAACTGTCTGCTCGGATCTGGGTTTCGAAGGATGGGTTGTTTTAGAAAGCATTCTTTCAGGGTGGAGAATGTGGAGACACAATGATTAGACCATAGAAATTTAGTGTCTTTCTTAGTGAGATCAATTAGAGGTCTGGCAATGTCAGAGTAGTGGGGGATGAAGTTTCGATAGAAGTTGCAAAATCCTAGAAATGACCAAACTTCTTCTGAGTCACTTCTCCCATCTCCAGAGTCAATACACCTCACATTACATGAAAATGACCTGAGGGAACATTTCTCTCATAGAGATAGATCTGTGTCTCATGAGTTTGATAGTTATTATCCAAGTGTGTGTGTTTCTATTGATTTACATATTTAATGGTACCCCTAACTAGGACCCCAGGATACTACATCTCACAGTGGAAAATCATTCACAGACAGCTCATCTTCATTATTGTGTCATCCTCCTGGCTTCCAGTCCAACTTTGTGCATGCATATAGCCAGTGAGGTAGTGCATATATGCATGCTAACTCCAGCGAAAATGAGGCATCTATGCTGAAGAAGGAGAATCACGCTCTAGAGCAGAAGATTATCAAGCTTGAGCAGCAAGTCATATCTCTTGAGGGCAAACTTGAGATATCAAGGTGATTGTTTTTCTTTCACATTGTCACATCCAAAACTGATTATACTCTTCTCTAGTTCTAGATACAAGCAACTCCTGGAATGCATTGGCTCTCTTGGCATCAGCACACCCACGGACCCCTTTACTGAAATATTGAAGATGGTGCATGAGGCCAACATACAGATCCCAGTACATTGCAAAGATGACTATGATGGTGTGTACTACTGGTTCAAGAGTGACTGGACAAAGGAATATATGGGTGGTCATGGTGTCCTCAAAGTCAAGTGCCCTGATGGCACTGGCTCCACATCCTATCTTGTCAATGAAGATGGTTTTGTCATGTCAGAGGCCATCCAGCAGAAAATGTGTGAGACTCTCCACACACTCTGGTTTACATTGCTCAGATTTGGGCATGCACCTACCTCATGGACAAAGATCAACATACTGGCCCTTGAATTTGTTCGACTTTTGATGCAGAAGGCATTTGTGCACTTTTACTTGTGCAATTCTGACTGGAAGACCAATCAATTTGCTATCCGACATTACCCACAATGGATACATAGGCCAAAGGAGCTGGGTAATACTGGCACACAGGAGAAGGTCATCAAACAGGAGAGCTCTCACAAAATGTTAGTACACACAGCATCTGCAAAATCAAAGCAACTGCAATCCATCACCATATCACCATCCACAACACATCCAAAGAAGAAGGAGGACCATGAGACATCCTACAATAACAATAGACTACTGGCACCATTGCAGTCTACTCTTGCCAGCACTGTGCTATGTGCTGTCAAGGTGATGTTGAATTATTTGTATTATTTAAATGGCAACTAATTGTTTCTAGATTGTCAACCCACTGACAGGTTTGTTTAAAACAAAGTTGGAGACTCCATCTGGCATTATCCCTACTGGCGTGATGCCACCTGCCACTGCTTTCTCCTCAACAAATGACCTCATTGCACATATGGCAACTGTGAGTATGAACGACATCAATGATGTTGCTGTGCCTCTGACTATTGAGGCCAAACACTTGTTTATCCAGCTTCTATCAAATTCTATTCTGGCTACAAAGGATACCACTACCCATACTACTCCAAATGCTGCAGTTGCCATCACTGCTGACTTCGATGCAGATTCCACAAAGGCTACCAAGAAGAACTTCAAGAAAAACCCAAATGCAACCAAGGAGACAAATGATTGAGCAACTGCAAAGTAAGTTTTTTTTTAAATAAACAATAGGCTATACTACAGTGAATTGCAAAACCATTACAATGTCTAGTACTTTTTCAGTATACACAATATAGCACCTATGCATGTAGGAATCATGCTTAGTGTTGCTGGGGGCATGTGAACTAAAAATGCTTGGCTACAGACTGACACTGGGATCACATGATCTGGCCAAGGGGATGTGAAGATATGCCTATTTCAAGACAGAGATGCCATTGTAACAGTTTTGCAGCTGTTGATATAGATGGTGGGATCTCAGTCAAATCAGAGGATGGTTACTGTTATTTGCTTATACAATTAGAAATATACATAAAAATATTATGTCTGAGTTTGAAATTGCTCCCATGCATCTTTATTCCCAACCATTGCTACTATTTCCTTAGGGGGATGCTCATACTCTGCAAGTCTCCTTTTGACAAGGTCCCAGAGATATTCCAATGGGTTAAGGTCAGGAAATTGTGCAGACCACACCATAGTCCTAAATTCCTGCCCATCTAGTCACTTCTTGACTTTTTTGCAGGTATGCTTAGGGTCATTGTCTTGCTGAAAGATGACATCAGAAGCATGAAGATAATAAAACTCCAGGAAATTCTGAAGTTTATCCTTCAAAATTTGAAGGTAAAGATCTCCATCCATTCTACCATCAATCTTAGCAGCATAGCTAACTTCTTCACAGGTCATACAGCCCCATATCACCACAGAATTTCCATTAAACTTGTCAGTTCCTTATACTAATCTGTCACTATGCCCCTCTCCTGACTTTTTCCAAGCCCATTTGCAACCATCTGACCCTAGGTAATTAATTTTGGTTTCATCAGACCATATGACCAACTTTCAGTCCTCCAAAGTCCAATTTTTGTGAGTATAGGCAAAGTCCAAGTGTGCTTTGCAATATTTGGCAGACAGTAGAGAGTGTTTGGACTTGACTACAGACCTCATCCCAGCTTTTCAGGTAGCAGCAAGTGGTACTTGGGTTTGGGGGCTAATTGACAATATTTGAAAAAGATTTGATCACTTGGATAGCAGTTTTTGCCTGCTGAGTGAAGATGAAACAAATAGGATGTCAAATATTAACTGAGGAAAGCTTGGTTGAATGACCACCAGTGAACTTTTGCAAGTAGGAACACTCTTTTTAATGAAGCTTGGAGATAGTAGTAGTGCTGACACCAGTTGTAGAGGCAATAGAGTGAATAGAATGACCAGCATTAAGCTGAAAGAGAATGGTATTCTTTTGAGTAGTAGAGAGAGATTCCATGGTGGTAATAATTAAGAATAAAGAAGCATGGGAGCAATTTCAAACTCAGACATAATATTTTTATGTATATTTCTATTTGTATAAGCAAATAACAGTAACCATCCTCTGATTTGACTGAGATCCCACCATCTATATCAACAGCTGCAAAACTGTTACAATGGCATCTCTGTCTTGAAATAGGCATATCTTCACATCCCCTTGGCCAAATCACATGATCCAAGTGTCAGTCTGTAGCCAAGGGTTTGTAGTCCACATGCCCCCAGCAACACTAAGCATGATTTCCATGTGCATAGATGCTATATTGTGTACACTGAAAAAGTACCAAACATTGTAATGGTTTTGCAAGTCACTGTATTCTTGTGGTTCTAATAGGAGTATCTGTGCTATCAATTGGGTGGAGTCCAACATAGGTGGCACCAATGCTACATTCGAGAACTATTGGAGGAAACTTGACAAGGAGGAGAAGAAGAAATATCATGATAGGGTGGCACTCATCAAGACAGTGAGTGCATTGTGTATGAACTGCATTCCACTCTGACATCTGTCTACAGGCAAAAGCCTGTGCTGTCACCTCACCCGTTGTCCGTACCTTATGTCAGAGGCACTCCCTCTGTCTTAGCTTACCTTGAACATTTGGCTTAGCTCTTGTCGAGTTGTCTGTCATTAGAACTATATTAGTTCATAACAGAAGAGTGGTAGAAGTGATTAGAGCAACAGGAGAGAACACCAAGTACTAGAATTATAGAGATTCTGTTGGTCAAAACTGAAAGTCAAAAAGTGTCTCAATGAGTCACCAAATTAAATTAATCATATTGTCATTTGATGACATAATTTCCCCACACTATAGGAATCAAACATAAAGCTTAGAAGCAGAGATTTCCTACACCTTCCTATGGCTTGGTTATATTCTCACACCCTGGCTCATAATAAAGCAATTACATGAACAGTCACAAATATTAAGACACTTTTTTGAGCCACTGTATATGTTTATGCTAATTTAATGAGTTTGAACCATCAGTTGCAGCCTTTGTGATTCATCAAAATGCATTCCTATGCAATAAGCCTGATTCCAGGCACTGCCTAGACCTGCACCTCATGTAAACTAACCCACCACCTGTGGACCTCAGACTGACTTCAGTGTGGGCCATCCCTGTACATGTGTGATGTTGGAAGCATACAGTACCTTGCATTTGGAGCCCCTAAGTATGGCTCCTGAGCTTCTTTTGAAGGCATCAGGCCCTTCCACTGACACAATGATCCAGCTATGGATCTGAGACACCCATGATGTTTTATTCATGGCAGGTTCATTGCCTTTCACCATCAATGTGCAAATATAAGTACCATGTCTTCGTCCTTAACAAATTTCCCTATAGGCTTTTATGCTGCCACCATTATGAGATCTGTGGGGCATATTCCTATTATGTTTGAGGCAGTCGGGTTCATTCCTGGTGCAGGTTGTAGTTGTCCAGACTTGGTACCTCTAAATTGATGGTTAGGCCCATCAGCTCTTAATCAGATTCAATTGTGGATCCAGGCCTGATCATAGGACAAAATTTTGACTGGTAGGGCCTGTGATTTCAATGATGTGTATGTGATATTGCCTTACAAAGATTGTGTAGACTGACTTTACTGCTAGTGGAATGTGAGACTGGCCTTGGACTGACCTGTCACATGTGGACCTTGGTCTGACACAATACATAGACTCTGACTGAGTTGCCACTTGCAAACATCAGATTGACTCATCAGCCTGATTTGCTGTATGAAAAATTCAGTTTGGTCCAGGGTCCAACCTTCTACCATTTGCAACAGCTCTCATTATTGTGGGTTAGATGAAAGTTGACAGTTCCTATGATATGTTTGCTCACCCTCACCCTATGTATACATACATATGTAATATATACAAGGTCCAACACTCCATTTTATATTAGTAGACCCTGATTCTATTGAATAATAGATGGTGAGCATCAATTGTAGCCACTGTGTTCTGTTGTCACTTCTGTTGCTGCTTCTGATGCTGCTGTCACTTATCAAATGCAACTTGACTAATCTGGGAACCCTAGCCACACCATTCAGGGAGTGATAAGATGCATTTCTGTAGGCTTTGTTGTGCCACCCTGAACTTCCCCCAAAGCACCATGCAAGGATCCACCATCAAGCTAACAGACCTTAGCCATTACTGGAATAAGGCAAGTACAATGCACAAAGATTGGCACCCAGAGCTCTATCACTGTGGAACCTGTAATAAATCCATGGACTGTTTTCCAGTGTTACGCTCACATCACCACATTATCTACATTCCTACTTCCTCAAAACCACTTTGCCAATTGTTATAAAACACAATGTATGCACTGTGGTACATGTCATTCTGTAAATACTTTAATGCACAGACCAGATAAAACTTATTTCAAGGGTCTGTGTATTTGTACTATCTGTGTGAGGCCTTTGTTGACAAGGTCTAGGAAAAATTCTATCCCTCCACTGATCATCTCCAAGAACAGCAGATACCCACATCCAACAAAATGATGTGCCAATGGTTCTCTAGCATCCTATTCTCATGGGCACAAGCAATGTATCACACCCACAGAATATCTCCTCTGGGTTCAACTTGTTGGCTACCAGGGCCTCAAATTGACCAACCAGCTTTGACCATATTTGGTGAGCATCCAATTTGTTCAATCTCCCTTTGTTATGAATGGTATCACAGATTTGGTAACTTGGTCGACATCATCTGAAACTGATCCTGTCATCTGATCACTTTATGGATCCTCACCCAACAAAACTGGGGAGCATATTAATTGGTCAAAGATGGACCTGAAGTCCAAACAGAGTAACATAGTCCAATGGTGGAGATAGATGAGACAAGCTGGCATAAGTGCCTGAGGATTGTTCTGGAACTGCTGGAATCCAATATCAAGAAGGCTAAGGCTGCTGCCAAAGCTGGTGCACAAGTTGTGGCTGAGACCAATCCACTGATGCCCATGGATGTGGATACCCAGCCCTCTGTTCCTGCAACTTCCAAGCGTCCAGCTGCAGATTTGTCACCCTGGTATCCAGGCAGTAAACTAACCAAGTGATCAGTCTTCTGTGCCTGCTAGATTGCAAAAACACGAACAACCCAAAATCCCCCAGGTGTGTTCATTACTTTTGTCCTGCCACTTGCTTATCCTGATGCTGGGTGCAGTCAGGTCCCAAAAATGCTGGCTCTTGCCATCCCTCTGGTCAGTCTTCCAGCTGCAACAGACCCAAAGGAAAGGAAAAAGACCAGGCTGTCAGTCTGCAGTGACACCAGGATCTGACATCACTATGACATCATAGATGACATCATAGTATCCAACAGAATATTCCAGAAATTCCTGTGGAGCTATATAATATTATCATGACATCATATCCTGCATGTACATCTTGTGGAGTCTCTGGGAGGTCAAAGAATCAAGTAGATAAAGAAATGAAAGAAAAACATGAAGAAAATAAAGTAGAATAAATCATAAGACAGAACAAATCAAAATATAGGTTTTTTAGATAGGGCTTTTGGTAGGCTTTTATCTTTTCTCCTTGGTTATTTTTAGTCAAAGTAAATAAGCCAAAAGATAGGCAATAACCTAAGCTTTTGTATGACCGTCAACTTGGACTAGGTCAATATATGATTTATTCATTATGTTTGACTTTTTCTTCAACACACCATATTTTTGCATAATTGGAGCATGCAAAGTGAAATATTGCACTTGACTCTATACTCAAAGCACTGTGTAGTCTGAGGACTAAGCTAACAGACTATGGAAACATGAGATGATATGTCATATATATGTTTTACATGATTCCCAAATCATGCAGGACACCAGTGTCTTTGTGGAGTAATAGGTGGATCATCAGGCCCCATGAGGAGTCTGACAGTGATGGGACTGGCACCAAGGTGGTGGGTTTGGTGGGCCTTGGCTGTTGGGCTGCCATATCATAAATTGACTGGCAGGGGGGGCATGATCAAACTTCCATCTCTCTCTGATACACAAATCTGTGACTAGATACTCTGGTGTTGGTGAGATGTGGGGTCTAAATCTATGAAAGATGTGAAGATATGATTGAGTCTGACTCTCATCTATCAGATGTTCCTCAAAGTAAAATAACTGGAAGCAGTGCTGGCCTGCTTTCCTGGAGATAGATCTGGGTATCTAACCCTGGAAGTTCAAAACATGATGGGTCAAGGGAGGTGGTTTTGGGGCTGTCACAGCCAAGCCTCTCTTACTGGGTAACAGCAGCTGCAGAAAGAAATCAACATTTGGAGATGGATTTCAGTATGTTTCATGGTCATCACCCAGTGATAACAAGTGGGAGGGGAACAGGTGGCAGAATGTGCTGTCAGCAGCAGCAGATAAGGTCCAAGGGTAATAGACCAGGATGTTATGCTACAGGTACAGCCCAATGTTCATTTCTCTTTGGTCCCATTGTGGATAACACAACTTGGCTAGATAGTTGTTAGAATACCTAGCTGCTACACTTGCAAGCAAGAATGTTCGACCCAAGGGATCTGCTATCTAGTCAAATTCAACAATTAGTACTACACAAAGGGGTCAAAAGTCCAAGGGTCAGGGATTGAGTCCAAAGGTATGGGACAAAGTCCAATGTGTGGGAAATTGGGTCTGCAGGTGTGGAGATGTGGAGATGGTGGGAGAGTGAGGGAAAGGAAGGGAATGTGTTAGGACTAGCTTGGAGATGCTAGGGAATGTCAGTTGAATGAGTAATAATAGTTTCGGGTCAAGAAGAGCAGGTCAACAGGTATATTGCAGGGGGTAACTCTAAGGACAGGTATGGGATGACCAGTATTGGGGATTTCTCTCTCTTACTAAGTGGTGATTGTAATTCTGGTCGCCCAACCCTATATAACTAACTATGTGAAAATCCAGAGTCCATAGGTGAAAGCAGTAGCAAAAATGCAGGTCCAATAATATGTAGGTAAAAGGCCATGAGGTACTGCAGCCAGTGGGAATCTATATAATAACAATGTCTACTCAATCAGTAATGGGAAATAACTGACTACACACCAGTGGGGATAGGTGTGACTGGACTAGACATGGTAGGACAAGTGTGCAGGATCTCTGAGTGGGTTCGATACATTAGAGATGCAGAGATGGTGGAAAAGTGTCAGAGATAGGTAGGAGATGTGCAGACTGGGTGGGGATTGCAGAATGTGGTCCTAGCAGGCCAGCCTGAACATGATTGTCACACCATGTCAGGTCCACAATGACATCCATGCCTCCTAGCTGATCTAGCCCCCAAGCCAACATGTACTCAGCATCCTGGGATGTCAGATGTTTCTTCAGGTATTTATCCACATTATCTAGACAGTGAGCTTTCAGCTACCAGATGTGACCACTGCTGGAAAGCATGAATCTGAAGACATGGTCTTGATGACAAGGAAGGCCAAGATTCAGATCATGAATGAGGTACACATTGTCAGGTCTTGGGCCCTTGGGTCAGAGATGCTTATATATGACTCCCAGAATTTTGACCATACCTGAAAGTTCTTGTTTGGCTCTGACTTCATCAAGAAATGTGTAGCCATGGGTGAGTTGGTACTACCACAATCCATCCTGGTTGTGCAGTACCCATGGATGCCAGTGTTTCTTCCTGGCATACCTAGTCAGGATACTGTAGGCTGTCAAAGGGCATAACTGATTTTTCAGCCTCAGGACCAGTCCATCAGGACTTGTTCCTATGGGAGCTGGCCACTTATGTTATTGGCACAATGTTGCTTATGCTGGGTCTAAGCATTCTTTGGAAAGCACTTTGTGTTTATAGATCTTATTGTTGATGATGATGAGGGAGTTCCGTTGTACAGCAGTAAATGTGTGCTCCTTGGAATCATCGTAATTGAAAAATCAAGCAAGAATATGGTCCTTGAGTTGGGGTAAAAAATCCTATCCAAAATTAGATAGACTCAAATACTAGAGACTGATAGATACCTTCACTGTGAGGTCCTTGCAGTTCTTGTACAGCTAAGATGTGATGTCCCAGTATTGGCAGCATGAGTTGGAAATCTGATACTGGGTCTCAGGAGAACACTGTAGCAATGGCTCTGTTTCAGAAAAACCAACTGACGGAGAAGAATCTTCTGCTTGTTGTGTAGCAGCCTTCTGTTGAAGCTTGTGAAGGAGTCGTTCATGGTGCTGTTGTTTTGCGATACCCTGTGCAATTTTGATCTTGTGAGTGCAGGCATAAAAGCATTTCACATGGCGATGCTCCAGCTTGCCCTGCAATCAAAGCTAGAATCTTAAGTCAAGAGGAGATAATTGCATTAGCACACCACTTGGGTTGAAAAATTGTCAGTTGTCCTGAACAACCAAATTAACTTCACATAGTCACCAAGCACATGCAACTTGTAGGTAGACATGTTGAAAACTCATTGTCGAGTTCCCTTGGTGGTGTTCCTCTTCTTTGTCAGTACAGCTTTCAACTTCCCCTTGGCAGAATATGCAGGTTTATGGCACCCCCAAGCAGCGGCCTCTTTGGGTAGCTCTTGTGCCACAAATGAATCACATGTAAACTGCTTGAAGCGGTGGAGAGCTCATCCCAGCCTGGTAGTCGAGTTGTTGAGGAAAGTGAAGTATTGTTTTGGTGTGCATTTGAAGCTTTCCAAGTGCATGCCAGGTCGCAAGTTCAAAGAGTTAAGTCAAGAATGACTTCGTCGTGATCAGGTACTAAGCCCTCCATTACTGGAATACAACACTAGTTGAATCATTAGACAACTAACATGGTACTAAAGGCTGGATGGACCTGCAACAAGTCTTCATAATCTCTTGCAGCAAGTTTTGCAAGATTTGACACATTCCGACTGAACTTTTGAATAGTGTCCCTCCCAAATGTTGGCATGCAGTGAAATCTTCTAAGTATTAGTCTTTGGATGCATGAGAGCACAGAACTCACCTAGTATCAAACTGTGTCATAGTATCTCCACCAAATGCATGCAGAATCTGTAGTAGATAGGTGAGAGTTCCCTTCCAAACACTGAGTTCGAATTCATGCATGAAGTTGGGCACAAACATTGAATGGAAGTCGAATCCAAACTGAGATAGTCATTCAGAAAATGCATTCTTTGATTCTATCAGCCAAAGTTCTCTTGACAACGTTTGAAACTTACACATGTTGGTACCAGTGATGTTGGCCCTAGCACCTTATCAATCACAGTGCTTCCAATGGCGTGTCCTTTGGTAAATATCCAATCATGGACTCTCTTGATGGTACTCCTGCGTGCATGATTATCCAATTGTACATCCCTTTTATGCCACAGCCTATCCAGCTTCATCCTGAGGTCAGTAATCTTGTCTTGAGGAATGAGGCAGCATGGACAGGGAAATTTTCCCAGAAATTTAATGCATGCAAGAAGTATTCTGATGGTGTTTGATCAAATCTCATCAGATACTGGTGCAAGGAGAGTACTTACTTTTCAGGATAGTCAGCAGCATATGTAAAAAAATTGAGGAAACACTCTATGGCTCACATTATCAGCAAACCACACCACAATACCATGTTTATATGTGTGCATGAATTTGTCATTGAGGAGAAACAACTAAATGGCTTGCATAAGCTCTCGCTTGAGATGTGTGAGCACTGCACTTGTCACTGCTTGCCCATACAATTTGTGATAATATTCATGGATGATATCCGGTAACTCAAAGGTAAATCAGAAAACTTTGTTCTGAAAGTCAATCACAAAACAGATGCAAACCTTTGGGATATACACCAGATGATGAGCAGCAAATGTAGAGGGACAATTCCTAAGGTACTTTGACTGATTTCCAATGAACATGTAGATGGGCCACAGCGCAGTGTGACCAAATGAAGCAAGGTGCATTGAATCTGACCAAAGCATGATGGAAGCAATGACAGTCTCCAGCTGGCAACCAGGCTCATGGGACTGTGCCTGTATTTTCTGGTGCTTGTTGAGCATGGCATTGGCTGTGTAAACCTCTGTGATGATACGTTCTGGAAATTCGCCCTTGTCAGGCTGCCAGAAAAATTTGTATGGGACATTGTGAAATGATTTCAATGCAACTTCCTCGTAGGCTGACTTGCTAACCTCCAGAGGCTTCCAATAATAGAGTCCATCCATGGCACATTTAGGTGCATCAGCTTCTGACATATACTTGTGCTTCTCTGCAGGTAGCTTAATGTTTACAGGTGCCTCATGTCACTTGTCCGAGGTGATAAACAGCTTTGAATTTGAGTCCTCGTCAGCCTGGTCCATTCTTTTGGCCTCCTGAAATGCTGAAAAACCTCTGAGGTCTTCGTGCTCAAAGTCATCTGCAAGTATGACCCCCTGTACAAGGTAATCGATGTTGGCAAGTGAGTTACCACTGGATGACTCATAAAACCAGTTCATGAGATGAAATGTAGTAGCATTGAGAAACAGTGCAAAAAAGGTTCAATTGACTGCTTTAATAGCAGTGCCAAAGCCTGTAAGCCAGGGCCGCTCATGCTTGTTTGAACCATCAGCCTGTTGGAATGTGTGAGAGTCACAAACATTATCCAATGATGAGGTGTTCTTGGGGTCATAGGAAGGGAAAGTTCCTTGGTATGAATGGAAAGTGCCAAACATGTCCTGGTTGGTGTGTACCCACACATCTCCTTCTGATTCAGCAGTACCCAAGTTGGAATGAACAGGAGATTGCAGAACAGCATGGTCTACATCATCCGCTGGTGGTGGAATAGGAATGGGGATGGGAAGGGCAGGAAGTTCATCTCAGTAGTGTGCAGGTAGCTGCCATCTGCAATTTGGGAGACCTGATGCTCGTTGTGGTGGTGGAGGCGAGGGCGAATGGTGCACCGGCAATTCCTAGACAGCAGCATTAATCTCCTGTACTGCTCCAACAAAAGAAATATTTACTTACATATGGTTCAAGATTCTCAAACTCTGGCTGGCTTGCCTCGCCATGCAAGGGGACTTCTGACTGAGCATGCAGTACAGGAGGTTGTGGAGGTTGGCACTCATGGTGGGCATTCATGACTTTGTTTGAGATGTCTCTAAGGCCTTTGCACCATTGGTTCTGGTGCATCAACAGACCACATGCCAATGTGGCAGTATAAGTGCAGGCAGGGCATGAAAATGACATGGTAAGAATAATGGTGAGGAGTGAGAGGATGGTGTACTTTGCCAGCATTGCCTGCATGTGCCTGCCCAAGTCACTGCAGGCATGCACTGGGATGGAGAGTCAGCAGAGACCTGACTTGTTTTATCTGAAGTCAGACCTGCCACCCGATCAAAATCTGCAGGTCATTGTGCATAAGGGCAGGTGGTTGAGATCCATGGCCCCAGTTGATAATCTAACCTTAGATTGTGGAGCTGGACTTCATTTCTGATAGGGTTACAATCCAAGCATTCAGATGCTTCTCTCACAAGGATGCCACTTGATCCACAATGAGCACAATGAGTGGAGAGACTTTTTCCACCACCAGTGAGCATTAAGGTGAAGGATGAAGACATCCTTGCCATTGAGTGTGGTGTTGATCACTTTGAGTTAGTTTTGCCTGAAGGAGGATGACCAGAAGATGTTCTTCAAGACTGAAACTGCCTCAACATAGTAAGGAGTTGATGTATTATCAAGACGTCTGGTAGGTGCAGAGGGAGTGCATGATGGTGTGTCCACAGAATTGAGTATGACAAGTTGGAGTAGCAAAGGATATATGTGTCAGAAGCTAAATAGGAGAACATAAACTGCATAGGGAGGGAAGGGAGGGAAGGAACCAAGAAAAAAGAAGAAACAGACATTATGTAGATAATGTTACTGGGCCAGCGAGCCTCTGCAGCTGTGACTTTGCCCTTCATGAAGGTGATGAGAAGGGATACAGCCATTTGCAATAAGGCATGTGCAGAAAATGCTCATGACTTGACTGGGGGCATTCTTGCCTTCCTGGACAAAGTGAGCTTTGAACCAGACTCCATGAGACGAGAGTGGAGTGACCATGCTTGAGAATGGTGTGGTGGGATTGAAAGCAGACACAATCCCTGACTCGAGCTGAGGCATGCAGTTGTACATAGTGTTCGGGCAAGATGGAGAGTTGGGAAGAAACAGGCTAAAGATGATGGCTCAGAAGCACCAATGTAGCAGCATCTTGCAGAGCAGAAGGGAGAACCATGTCATAGAGTTGCTGAGGAGGAAGTGCTGTGGTGCGATGGCACTAGGAGCAGAAGGTTGGGGGAAGTAGCTGCGCTGAGTGGAATAATCGCCCTGCAAGTTGCCATTACCTTGTGTGGAGCAGTAGTCAAATTGCTGTCATGTGCAACCAAATGATGTGTTGGCCAGCGATGGGTACATGGGCTGCTCAGATGTAAAAAAATGTACTACTAGGTAATTAAATGTTGGCCTCTGATGATTGTGAAACTCCACAGCCATCAATGTTTTTAAATTCTGACATATGTGGTAACAATCCCCATATTTTCCCCTGTTTACCTCACCCTACCATGTCTTCCTCAGACTCCAAGGCATTGTTGTCCACTTCCAGCTCCAAAAAATGCACTTCAACAGATGAGATTCTTGATAATCTGACTGCTACTGGCTGACAGAAGAAGATCAAGTAAGTTTCATATTCATTAATGATCACGGGCTCACCCCTATTACATGACTTAAGGTTGAGTGATGCATTATCAGAATACTGCACAGCTGGGCGCAAGGCAGTCACTACCTTAAATCCATTCACAAATGTGTTGCTTGCATTTCATTACAGGATGACCCTCGATAAGGGTGGTTTGTCCAGTTCAAATATGTAAGTCACTTTCCACTTTGGAACTTAATCTGATTTGTTTGCCAGATCTGTGGAGCAGCAGATGCGATTTCTCGCATGTTACAACACTATTCTAGATTTTGTTCCAGGCTTCTGTGCGAATCTTGACAACTTGTCATATGATGAGCTCAAACCTTACATTACAGTGGTGAGTTGATGGATATATGCGCATATATGCACCTAACTGATGACTACAAACATATAGATCAATAGTTCAATGAGCTCCCAACACTCTGACAATTTTTCATCCCTGAAGTACTCAATGCTTGAGTACATTCTTGCCAACCACAGCACTGATACCCTCCAACCTCCGGTCCCAAAGTCTTCCTGCAAGTCAAACCGCAGCATCAATCATCCCTGACTAGCATGGGAACTTTGCCCCAAGAAATGGCTTGATGAATTTGACAAAGATACCAACCTGTGAGTATTTCTTAGCTCATAATGTGTCATCTAATTCAGTCTCTATTCATAGAGGGATACAACGTCTGCAAGATGGAGGATGGCCTCTGCTTGCTATGAACTGGCCATCCTTTCTGTATCCTGCTGATGCTGCTTGCAACGCAGAAGATCTGATCACTGGCCTATTCCGTGGACATGCAGGTATCAGGGTACATACTTTTTTGATTTTAGTCACTTAAGTTCACCAATTTTTTTGCAGGCATTTCAGCATCTATACTTAGGGCCTGCTGCTGCAGGATCACAAGATAATGATGATGAAGACAGCAAGCATGGCGGAGGAAAGTCAAAGTGCACCATGTACGGGCTAACAAAAGTGACACTGCAGTCATGGGCCTGGGCTGTGTGTGTGGTGAGTATTCGTTGTTTTATTTGACTGGTGTACTGATTTTATAACACTAGGCATGGTTCTCCCTATGCAACTGCAACTCCTACAGGCTTACCATTGGCTCATTCAACCTTGAAGAGTTCACCATTGTCAAGACACTCGATGATACCAAGGATCCATGGGCAGTGGAAACACTCAAATGGATCAACGAGTATGTATTCAGTTCATTGTCAGTGTCTACTAACAAGTATTACAGACAGGTATTTGGCCAACATGCAGCCAAGGCAATGATGGCCACTTCAAATGATGCTGACTCTGATCTTGCAAAAATGAGGGTGAAACACGCTGCCCACAAACAAGGGGCCCCCTTGACTGCAGCAACTAGCAATTTTGTTGCCAGTGCTCTGCCTCATCTTCCTCCTCCAAAGCCCACTGCAATTCCTCCCCCAAGTCACTGTCCCATCACTCCACCTAGTAGACTATCGTCTCTCGCTTCATCTTCGCCATTGTCACTCCCACCATCCTTGAAGCAAGGCACTTCCATTGCAAAACCTGCCAACTCTGAACCTGCTGCTGCTCCTTCTGAACTTGTCACCACTCATGATTCTCCTGCTGCTCCAACCAATCTTGAACCACCTCTGACTGCACGACCAAAGGTAGTCCCAAGACCCAAGCCTACAAAGCCAAAGTCAAGTGTCCGTCCCACACGTCTCATTGCTAGCTGTGCCAAAGTCAAAGAACCAGCTCCTGTTGTACCTCAGAAGAAAAAGTCTGCACCTCACCATGGTAGAAAGGCGGATTAGGTATGGTTGTTTCTCACTCGTTCACCTGGTCTGATTCTAGCTAGTATTTCATGCTCAGATTTACACATCATGGACTCCTTGCATTGCTCATTCCCAATTTTCTCACATTTGTGCTGTCATGCTGTCATTTCTTTGGTGTTCTTGCCATGCTCTCAATCATGCTTAGATGGGTATAATTTTAATTGGACTCAGACTCATATCACTTTGCACCGGCTGTGTATTTTATTTTGTATTATTAATGTGAAATCTACTGTATTCCATCTATTGCCTTACAGTGTGATTGTTAAGGTCATACTCAAGGGATAACTGGATCCAAAGGGCTTTGGCCTCAGCTTGTGTGCTGTGCCCCTTATCCGAGTATTGCCCCTTATTTCAGGAAGGCAAGACTAACACGTCCAGAAGGTCAGACAAGTAGCGTAGTAGATCCGGATGACTTCCGGATGAGGGATAAGTATCATAGGGCTAATCTGGACGAATCCAGACTAGAAACTAATGGTAATGGACTGTCAGAGACAGAGGCAGATACGGATAGACTATAGGAATCAATCCTAAGTCTCGGAGGGTGACGAGAGTAGGGATACTCAAGTCCGGAGGACAGGAATGAGTAGAACTAAGATGATATTCGAACTGAGGTGCTACAGAGAGTTACAGGAGATTATATACTATAGGTATCTAACAGAATGATCAATCAGCAGAGTCTAAGGCTATGTATGAAGCATATGGATAGTCTATTGGTAAGTAGAAACAGATCACAAATCATGAAACAGAAATGAAACATAGGTAATGATGAGCAGGACGGATATACAGATAACCGAAATACTGGAGTTAGGGGATTACCGAAAGGAGATGAGTGCTGGTTGTGGATTCGGATGAATTGTGGACCAGACCTGGACGAGTGGACAGATTGGATGATGAGATGTTGGAGGGAGATAAGATGTGGATAGGATCAGAGATAAGATGTGGATCGGATCTGAGATCCGGATATGCAGATATGTGGATATGACAGTGATACCAGACTGATATAGTGGTACAAGCCTGGATAAGAATACCAAGGATAGGCAGTCATTACAAGGCACCTCAAGACTTCAGAAAGCTCCAATTCTGACTGTCTTCAAATAGCCTTACACCTGGCTGGCATCAGGGAGAGGTCCTCTATATGGTATGTTCAGGCTTGGCAAGGTACGTCTGGCTGGGGGGGTCTTGCCAAGCCTGGGAATGCCTTACCAGGGTGCGTCACTTTTGCTGATGTAGGGCATTAGAACATTGTGAATACAGGTGACAATCTGGACTTACATCTCAGTCTCTTGAAAAGAACTAAGATGTCTGGGTGCTACTAGTGGCCCTTTTAAGCTGGGTGGCTTGACTACTGTAGGATATAAATGTGAAACATAAAATAAAGGGAGGACATGAGCCGACATCAATATATTGTTCACCTGGGCCTTGGTCTGTTTTGGCTTGTGCTTGTACCTCACTTACTCACTCTCCGTACCTAGGTCAGATCCTTTGGTCTTCTTTGTCTCGGATCTCTCTGAGTCCAACAGCGCTTGGTGGGTAGTACCTTGAGGAGCAGACTTGTGCCTGGGTATGATAGCCAGGATAGAGGAGAAGGATCATCTAATTTTGGTGCAATGAGGACTAGTACAGGCCTGGGGTATGTGGTAGGTGACTTTGGCCATGTTCACAATGTACAGATTACATAACTGTACAGAGAACCCCTGACAAGTATGTGATTACATAAGTCACTCCACCCTGTGCAACAGTTCTCCTATCTTTCTTCTGAACCATACTCTATCTGTTATAATTCATAATGGCAATCCAACAATGTTTGGCATTATTCTTCCTTTCAATTTTCTTCATTCTGCCCTATGTCATTGTTGTTCTCCCATCAATCCTTGGATTACAAACTTACAGCTATAACCTTATATTCACCTTGGTGGCCCTCACAGTCATCATCCTCATAGGTAATTTGTATTACCTATCTTCATTGGCCTCACAGTATTTTGTAAGTCTTATGAGTGCTCACAATAAATCTGTTGCACAGGGTGCACTGAACCACAGCTTGGGGTGTGCTTCCCAACTAGTGAATTGGGTCATAATTCTCACTTATCTGATTGCTATATGTGAGTGAGTTTCACTGTATTAGTCATCATCTAACCTTATTATCAGCACTGCGTCAGGTTGAGATCCCAGTTTTTCCCATGATGGTAATACTTGTTGAAGGTAAGTTGTTGCATCATGTCATCTGTATTTATTCTTATGTGGATAACAGGGACAAGAGTGCCATCACTGCTGGCAGATCGTGGTGCATGGCACATTCTGGAACAGTACCTTACTACTGAGATGACCTACCCTCAGATGGAGGCAGCCTTTGCCTCATACTTGGGCAATCGATACAATGCAGATGATTGGAAAGAAGCTTGTGATGCATTGTTCTCTGGCAATGATGATAACTCCCTCACCTTAGCAAATCTTCTTGCCTTGAAGGCCAGGCATGTACCCCAAGGTGCCTCCAGTACATTGATAGTCATTACCTTGTGGAAAGATTCTGCCATATCTGTGTCTGCCTCAAAGGCAGCTGTTTGCTTGAAAGCGCACACATCCAAAGAGTAAGAAATATATTCATTTTGTTATGACTTCTATACTAAATAATACATGTAGCTGTTAAGGTCATACTCAAGGCTAAACAGATCCTAAGGGCTTTGGCCTCAGCTCATGCACTGTGCCCCTTACCTGAGTATTGCCTCTTATTTCAGGAGGACAAGACTAGCACATCCAGAGGGTAGGACAAGTAGCGTAGTGGATCTGGATGACTTCTGGATGTAGAATAAGTATCATAAGGCTAATCTGGATGAGTCCAGACTAGAAGCTAATGGTATGGACTGTCGTAGACAGAGGTGGATATGGATAGACTATAGGAATCAATCCTAAGTCTCAGAGGGTGATGAGAGTAGAGATACTCAGGTCTGGAGGACAGGGATAAGCAGAACTAAGATGATATTTGAACTGAGGTGTTACAGAGATTTACAGGAGGTTATATACTATAGGTATCTAACAGAATGATCAATCAGCAGGATCTGAGGCTATGTACGAAGCATATGGATAGTCTATTGGTAAGTAAGAATGGATCATAAATAATGAAACAGAAATGAAGCATAGGTAATGATGAGCAGGACGGATATACAGATAACCGAAGTACTGGAGTCAGGGGATTACCGAAAGGAGATGAGTGCTGGTTGTGGATTTGGATGAATTGTGGACCAGACTGGACAAGCGGGCAGATTGGATGATGAGATGTTGGAGGGGGATAAGATGTGGATCAGATCTGAGATCTGGCTATGCGGATATGACAGTAGCCAAAAAAATCCCTTTATCGACAATGAGGCATCTGATGATGATGATGGGGAGGAGGAGGAGGAGGAAGAGGAGGAAAACTCACAGGTGGAGGGTGATGATGGCCCTTCTGTGCAGTCATTGAATGTTACACACTTGCCAGGACCTTCATCAGCCAAGGATAGGCTATCTGCAGTGATCAATCACATCTCTGACAGGTATGAGAATGCCCCAAGCACCTGTCATAGAGTGGTCTTATCCTCTGGCACAGTCCCAAGCAGGATGTACCTTCTCCATGTTCACAGTGAGTGCATATTTTAATGACCTAGCATGGCACTGAATGTATCACAGGATCTGCCATGCAACATGTTGCTGAACATCTCAGGAGCAATGGAGTTGCAGTTACTGTATGAACTTGGATACCAAGCCAGCTCTATGCTGTCTCAGATAGCCCTAGAATGATTGCAACATTGCTTAAATTACTCTCTTCCTCTGTGAAAGATTATACTTGCATCTTGGAGGAAGAATGAGCAGTGGTCAAACATTCATGCTCTACACTTCCCAATCCCAGGTGGGTGAAGATCACACAGGGAAAATATAAGGGTGACATTGGCTATGTCTTCAACTCCAAACAATCAAACAACTTTGTTACAGTATTGATTTCCCTACACAACTTCCCCTATGACATGCCTAAGAGATCTGTGGCACTGCTTGACTGAGCTCACCTGCTGAATGACAAGACAGTGTCTGACATTCTTCAGGATGATAAAATCATGGGATGGTCATACAAAGGAGAATGATACTACATGGGACTTTTGCTGAAGAACTTTCACCACAACAGTCTGGAGCTGGTCGCCTCCCCTCATGCTAATGACATTCAACTACATCTCCAGTCCAGGTGGGATGTACCTTTCTTCAAGAAAACTCTGAAGACCTTTTCACTGCAGTTCTTGTGTGTTAGTGATTTAGCCAGGCCTATCACAGGAGAAGTCTGTCAAGAAATTGGCATGGTCATCTTGACAAACCATGCATCTGGCTCTGCATGCTTAAAGTTCATTATCAATGGACATGGACAAGAACTGGAATTTCGACTCCAGGACATTGAGCATGTCTTTTGGGTTGGTGACATGGTTCGAGTTGTAGTGGGTGCTTACACAGGTCTGGAAGGGCACATCATTAAGAAGTCTGAGGACTTGTTTCATGTGTGTCAAGAAGCCACCAATGAAGAGGTATGGTTAAATAGAACATCCTGTAAGCCTGTCTGACATTACATAGGTGGAAGTATTGAAGTACTACCTAGATCATTGTCCTTTAACTCATGTTCTTCAATCCTGGCCACCAATGCAGCCAGATTTTGACCCTCTCCCTGAGCCCAAATCTCTTCAAATCAGGGACAAGATAGAAGTATGTGTGGGAGAGTACATGGGGAAATGCAGGATTGTGGTGTGGTTTCCTATTGGGGGGACTACACTGTGGTTCCAGGCTGGGGGCAATATCAAGGATGAGTTGATCAACACCCCCACAGCATTTGTACAGCACATTTGTCCCTTCAAGACTCTCCAATTTACCAATGAAAGGGGTTATGATGTTAAGCCTGGAGACATTGTGACTGTTGCCTGTGGGCCAGAGTTCCAGATGAAAGGGGTGGTGCAAGCCATGGACTTTTCAAACGCATGCCTGACCCTGATTTCTGAGGGTGATTACTCACTCGTAAGTACTTCTCTTCTCAAATTGTGTGTCTCTAAAATATGACAGGTCAACATTCCTACTGGATTTGCCCTGAAAATATCCAACATGAACCTGGATTCATTTTGTGACATCATTGGTAAAGAAGTCTTTATTATTGGAGGTGCATGGAAGGGCTACTGAGCCACACTATACCAACTTGCTCATGATACCTGCTCCATTTCTGTGCATGAGCAAACATGCACTATGGTTAAATGTGAGGACATTGTTACTAGGTGATCATATTGTATATTGTTATATTAATTTTTATTCACAACTATTTAAGATACAGAATGAGGTTAAACAGTGCAATACTCAAAGGTCTGGACATGATCTCTTTCTGCAAGATGCAGAAGAAATCATATATAATGCCGTCATGTCAAAGCAAGAACCCTCCACCTGATCCTGTAGTCCCATCCAGTTCTAGTATGGATCCCAGCTCCAGCAAGTGGTCCAACTGGTCCAGCCATAACAACCATGATTTGACAGATAGCCTTTCTGCTGGTGTCAAGACATATGACCCCTGGGTTGCTAATAATGCAGAGGACATCGAGGATGTCATTGCAGATATAAAGGAGAAATCCTGAAACAGCAGTGAGTCTCTAATGTAGACTTATTAAGATTTGGCTTATTTCATTACAGGCCCATTACCTTGGTTGATGAACCAGGAGTTTGCATTGAAGTTGACTCGTCATCACACAGTGCTTCAAGTATCACCAAGTTTCATGGGAGGCAGGCTGCATAATCACTTCATATCTACAGCTTGTCCTGACCCATTGTAACAATCATACCAGTGCTAGGTGCATATGATCACCAGCACTGTTCTTCCTACTACCAAGAAAGGAGATAGAATGTTAATCATTAAACCCATATATATCGACTCATCCACTGTTAGTGTACTTCATGGAACTACTGGCATGCACTCCTTCTGCGCCCCCATTTAGCTTTGGTCTGACCCTAGGAATCTGTCCTCCCATGTCCTATCCATGTTCACCTATCTCTGCTGGTGTGTTATTTTCCCCAAATGTCATTGTGAAACAAGCTGCAGGTCTTATTACACATTACTCACATTCCACAGTGCATGATGTCTTATTACCTATAGACTCATTGCGCATACACATTCCAAACATTCACACACTATGATAAAACAACTGCAGTACATACAAATGAGTAGTTCCCTTTCCCCTGGACTCAGCTCTTAGGAGAGTTGCTCTTGCATTATTTTGCAGACCTTGTGCAATCCATTCTGTTGCTCATACTTGACGATCATGCACAATTCAACTGCTGTAGAGACTTGCACCTCTGTATGCCCATAGAGCCCTATATTGTGATGTATCTGCATACAGTTTGCAGCACGAACTTGCGGCATCATTCCCTATATCATTCCTTCACTCAGCCTATACATGTGTGGTCTTCCTGTGCATCACACGATGCGCATGCTACTCTCCCACAATGCACTCTCATGCGCTTTCCCACGCTTCATCGCCCATCATTCAGGAGCATCCATCCATTGTTCAGCAAGTCCTACTGGTACATTTTCGCACTTTATCTTCATTATGACACCATATCCTATCATAGACCCTTACTTACATATATCCTTACATACCTTCTTTGTTCCTGCACCTTACTCATGTCAGCTCTGCATCGTGGGAACGCGCTTAGTTGCCTTTTGCATGATAGCATTCGCATTTTTATGACTTAGTTAGCTACCACTTAGGTGCCAGTTAGTATCCCTTAGCATCCCTCAGCATAGTGCATGCATTTTCGAGCCATACAGTAATCCACTACCACTTGCATTTCCACCATCACTTGCATCAATGCACAACATTGTCAAATCACATTATTTAGACACAATTCTTGCTGATGTATTTTCATGGCATATAGAGCTATGTATGGCTGGCATAATATCTTAAATATGCTAGGAGGAAAGGTCATGATATTGCAATTTGTAGCTCAAATTTCACTTTTCTGTACATAGCACCTTCGAATGATTTTTGTGGTGCACTCAAATGTTGTATATCAATGAAGATTACCTTTACTGACATCTGACATGTGTTGTTTGTAAGGATTGTAGCATTCCTGATGTGCCAGTTCAATGCCAGTGAAGCATTACACAAAACTTCACAATCAATGAGTTATCAGATCTAAGTATGTTATGGATGACAAATATTAGCTAAATGAGGCTGGGCACATTACAATCTGGCATGTCATGTACTAACAAAAATCTTTCCTACAAAATGTCTGGTATTGCCTGCTCCATAGCAAAGAAGAAACAGATGGCTTGTGCTGAGCAAGAAAAAGCTTATGCAGAGGCAATGAAGGAATACCATGATGAGCAGAAGAAGCCTGAAAGCAAGAGGAAGAGCAGAAAGGCCATTTGCAGAGATGTTGCAGAGAAGTGGAAAGCAATAAGAAAACCTGTTACTGTCAGTGCTGATACACTTTGACAAAGGCTTGAGGGAGGATGGACCTGTGGTCAGTTCAACACAGAACAAAATGCATGGCTTTCACCTGAGGAGGAAGAGAGCATTGTTGCATACTGTATTGAGCTTGGAAACTGAGGATTCCCTCTTAATCACTCTTGACTCAAGTTTCACATTGACATGCTCCTACAAGCTTGCCTTTAGTCCAACTTCCCAGAAGGTAGGGTGAGAAAGAACTGGACTGAGCGATTCATTCTGCACCATTCTGCACATCTCAGTCAGTACTGGAGCAAACCTTTGGATACTGCTTGTGGATGAGCTGTTAATGACATTGACAGCAATGATTCTGATGGTGGGAGCTTGGAGGTTTGATTGGCTGATTGCTTATCAGCAACAATTAATCACATACAATTAGTTCTTATCATTGAGTAATACCATTTTTGGGACTGACACAAGTGACAGTGGAGTATTGATAAAGGCCTTATTCTTAATCCATTCACCACTC
The DNA here is from genome assembly GCF_016647635.1 of Suillus subaureus. Classification (NCBI taxonomy): domain Eukaryota; kingdom Fungi; phylum Basidiomycota; class Agaricomycetes; order Boletales; family Suillaceae; genus Suillus; species Suillus subaureus. Next base: position 1,664,800 of record NW_024538562.1, on the reverse strand, counting down.
TACAACACATGTTCTGATGCTCTCAATATTTTATGATACACAATAGTACATGTATTAGAAAGTAATGGCCAATCATGATTGTTTTTTAAATGTGCTGTTGTGTTGTGAGACACACTCAAAGTCTTACTGACACAAGTGACAGTGGATTACTGTAGTCAGTAGCTTTTGGCAATCACACTCTATCATCATCACATTTGTCATTCTCGCGCCCATCACTATCAGTCATCATCCTCCCTTAGTCCCTATTGCATTCCTAGCCCTTTGCACACTTTCGCCTGTTAGCACATGATTTTCCTGTGCTTCGTGTGACCTGCAGATGTGTTGTACTTGCTTCCCCTTGGGTTGAATGCACTTGCCTTTGTGAAGTATAGCAGCCTAGGCAGAGCTGAGACAACCACACATATACTCTGACTTGGTATTCCTGTTAGTGCCATAGCTTAGTAGTTGATTCCTTCACCACTCTGAAGTTCCGTACCGCTAGGATCTTACACTTAAGATCTTGCAGGAACACCTGACCCATGACCAGTAACTTGGTGTGGTCCTTCTCTTGCCCTATTTCTTTTGCATCCAGCCACTCTATTGAGTGCATTTGATTTCGTGCGCATTACATCTACTGCACCAGCATCTGGCATCCACCACACTCACATATACAGTGGCTCAAAAAGTGTCTCAATGTTTGTGACTTTTCATATAATTGCTATATTATGAGCCAGGGCGTGAGAATATGACTAAGCCATAGGGAGGTGTAGGAAAGCTCTGCTTCTAAGCTTCATGTTTAATTCCTATAGCGTGGGAAGATTATTTCATCAAGTGAAGATATGGTTAATTTAATTTGGTGACTCATTAAGACACTTTTTGACTTTCAGTTTGGCCAACACAATCTCTATAATTCTAGTATTTGGTGCTTCCTCCTGTTGCTTTAATTACTTCCACCACTCTTCTATGCATACTATCTATCAATTTGAGGCATTCCTCATCAACAATCTTGCCCCACTCTGCTGCAACTCTCTCCCACAGCTGAAATAGCCCCTATTATTATCCTCAGCTCTTCTAATCTGTGACAGATGGGCCGGTGTCCTGCATGATTTGGGAATCATGCATGGACATGACTACTAGGTAGCCCCCTAAAAGACAAAGTCTGTTAGCTTAGGCATCAGGCTAGTCAACCCATACCTTGGTTTCAAACCTTGGTCAAATAGTTCAGTTTTCCCTCTGTGATTCATGAATTTATTATATCTTGAAGAAAAGTCATTTGTGAGATGGGAATCACATAATGACCTAGTTGATATTGTGAAGCAAGAAGGTTAAGGTATTGCCTTGCCTTTGGCTTATTCACTTTGGCTAGAGAAAACCATAGAGAAAAGTTCAAAGCCTAACAAAAACCTATCTAAAAAGCCTGTGTTTTGTGTCTTGTTATTGTATTATTATTTCTGAGTTGTTTTCTCTAGTATTTCCTTGATTCATTTTTCTATTGGGATGCTCTGACCCATCAGATACTTCACAAAATTGTACCTACAGGGTATGATGTCATAATGATGTCATATGGCTCCACAGATACTCCTGCAAGTATTCTGTTGAAAGTTATGATGTCATGATGATGTCATGATGATGTCATTTGTTCTGGAATGTTCTGCTCCACAATGACTCACCTCTGATGTCATTACTCCGCTTTTTTACTTACATAATATTCCCACACAAAATGTATATAAGGAGGGCCCATTCTCTCCCAAAAAATAGGATCTCCCACTTGCAATCATTTGAATCTCAGTTTGAGCTACTTACTGTGAAGATTGTTGCTTACAAAGAAAGCCCCTTTGAAGTACCAAGTGCAGGGAAAAGACATTCCCTTGAGATTACATAAGTTTCTTATGATAGAAACTTAGTTTATTTGAGACCAGCTTCTCACCTAGTTTCAGATATTGACCAACATGAGCTTTGGTCAATCTGTTCATTTGTGAGACCAGTTTCTCACCACTTTGTGCCTATTTGACCAACCAGTCTTTGGTCAACATATTCGTATTTGAGACCATAGTCTCTACAGAGAATTATCTTAACAAGGAACCACATTCCAGTGTCTAGATGGTTTATCCTAGACAAGTTTATAAGTTGGGATATAACACAAAAGCTCCAGCTAAGTTAATCACAGATTGGTTTAGCAAGCCTCCCAAGAACTCACACGTTATCTACCATGAAAGAAGAAAAGTCACAGACCATGTTAATCAAGGACTGGCAAGAAGTCTTATCCCAGTGTAATTGTGGTGTCATTACATTTTACATGCATTTATATAAGACCCTTGGTTATTAAGACACTGCCAGAGCATGTTGCAGAAGGCCTTGGGTGTGGAAGGCCTCAGAAGAGACACAGGGATGCTAGTCCTAGTAAGCCACCAACCAAGTGAAACATTGCTTTGAGTCGCCTGCTGGCAACAGATGAAGCTGGCCCAACATGTATGCCTAAGTTTGATGAGTCTGGGCCCCCTACAGTAAGTGATTCTGATATCACCAAAGGTTGTTCAATTGTTATGGGGTCTAGTAGCCAAATACCATTAGGACCCACACTGGGAAGCAGCACAAAAGTGACAATCATTCAAGCATGCCAATGGAGGAACTGGAAGTAAGGCCAACAGAGCATGTCCAAGCTAAGACCAAGGTACTCACAGAGGACATTGGCACCATAAGATTTCATCCTTTGTAATGTATAATGCTGAGTCAGTATAGACCATAGCTGGGCAGGAGTTGGAGCTACCTTGTACTATGTGTCTAATTAAGTGCGTGACTGATATTGAGTGCTAATGTACACTGATCAGCATTAATTCAGGTCGGTTATCTGTCACCAAGGATTTGGAGTTGGCACTGTGCTTAGAGCTTGCTCCAGGTGCTCCAGGAAGAAATTGAAGTGTTCACACTTAGAGCAATCAGCAATGATCAAAGTAGGTTTGGTCCTATTCTGCCCTGCAAACCATGCACCAGATGATGATGAAGGTACATTTTTCATATTCTAAGTATTCTAGACATGCTCATATCAGACAACTCAGCCACCACTCCAACTGACCCACCACTGACAATGTCTGTACCTGTTAAGAACCACGCTCAAGGGGGAGAGAGACTGACTCAGAGGGGCTTGGCCTCAGCTCGTATGCTGTGCCCCTTACCCAAGTATGTGCCCTTCATTTCAGAGGAAGTCCGATGATGGTCCAACAAAGTCCAAAGGACTTCCAGAGGAGCGTGGGAAATATCCAGAGGAGCACAGGAGAGTTCCAGAGGAATGCAGGAAGTGCTCAGGAGAGTTCCCACTGCAAGGTAATACTTCTACAGGAAACAGGATGGAAGGATAGGAGGTCTGGAGGACAGGATGTCCAGAGGTCTGGAGTATGGAGGACAGGAGAACTAAAGGTCCAGAGGTACACAGGACAGGACATGAAGGTGTGGAGGACATAGGTAGATGTCCAAAGGTACAGAGGGTGGAACGTCCAGAGGTCCAGAAGAAATAGGGGCTACATCGGACTTCATCCGATGTAGAAGCAAACAGAGGTAGACTACCCTTAGGTAGAGTTGGAGAGACAGGAAGTGGACCAAAGTCCAGAGAGAGGGTAAGTGCTAGGAAAGGCAAGACTCCAGCATAGGGAAGCAATCCCTAGACTTGGGACAGAGACATAGGGGACAAATCTGAAGGTCCAGAATTCCGGCCTAGGGAATCCTTCCCTAGGCCTTATGGAAAAGGACGAGACTCAGATGGACTGAAGTCTGGAAGATGGTTGGGCAGATCTAAGGTAATGAGGACAGATCTAAGATGATATTCAGACTGAGGACTCTACTGGAGTTGTACAGGGGTTATATACTAGAGGATATACGAGAGGATCAGTAAGCAACAGAGTAAGGCTATGTACAAGCATGTGGAAACACATTGGTAAGTAAGACGGAACATAAGTAAATGAACTCAGAGATGAAACTAGTACAAGGATCAATCAGCAAGATGGAAACAGAGATAACTGAGAACCAGAAAGGCGGAGATGCTTAAATGGGGATAGGCACAGGATCTTGGACAGAGGGTGGGAATGGTCTGGAGATAGTACAGTTAATATCCAGAGGTCGGAGATCTGGGGATCTAGAAGGCAGGGCAGAAACAGGACTAAGATATCTGAGGTGGTGGATGTAGTCCAGAATCTAAGAGGAGGTAAAGTCCAGATGTCTTGCTGGACAGAATGTGTATATGGTGAACAGGATAGGGGCATACAGATCAGGCTAGTAGTAAAGATCCAGAGGCCCAGAGCTCAGGGGTAAATCCAGAGTGGAGTTGATCCTGCTGAGGTGTGGAGTACACAGTGGAAGGGGATCTGGGAATGAGTCAGATATGGGATCCAGAAATAGGTCCAGAAAGCGTGGGAATATGATGGGATCTATGTCTGGCATACAGGATATGACACACACCAGACATGCATGATGATATGTATTGGTGAACTTACATTGTCAACCCACCCTTTCTGGCCATTATCACAACTTTCAGTATTGGTATGCCGTGTCATCGATGCTGCATGCTAGACATGGATGGCCACATATATATTGGTGATCTTACATTGTCAGCCCACCCTTTGAATCTGACAGTGACAGGCTACATAACCTTTATCACTGTCTTCATTGGTGCCACTGGACACCAGACATTATCCATATTGGCAATCTTGCCAACCAATGTATGGGCCCACCCCTTACTGTGGTACTGATTTAACAGTAATAGGCTATACATCATAAGACTACTAAGTTATGCATTATGATACATCTGAAATATCTAGACTGTGGGCCCATCCATTAGCCTTGGAGGCTATCCACCTCAGGCCCACCCAGTATATTAGGGGAACGGTTTCATACCTGGGCCCATCCCACAGCTATGAGGTACATAATAATGTGGGCCCATGGTGGGTTGGCCCAACTATCAAGGAGAAATGTCAACTTGGGTTGTCCAGTAAGTAAGGAGATAAGTCACTGCATTATGTGCTCATAATATGTTTTCCCATGAACCTTCCTTTCTTAGCACTTATTACCCTTCACCCAGCTTGGTCTGTGCACAGTTCCTTTACATATATAAACCCTAGTTACCACTTGTACTCTTCTCTAACTTGAATCTACTCAGTTCTCTTTGATATCTGAACTCTAGCTCCTTGGGAAGGAGGCTAGTCTGTGTCCCATTTGAACCCTAGATCCTGTGAGAGTCTAGATGATTGCTCCTGAGGGAGGCATTGACTTGACAAGGTTCTATCCTTGGTCGACCCTGTGGAAGGAGCAGCAGCAACTGGGAGATCAAAGGTATGGTCACCTAAGACCTCCCAGGTGAGGAGCTTGGCATGCCAGATGTGCTTCAAGAGACAGGGATTGTCATACCCAATGCTGTGCCAGTTGGGCCAGGCCTGGGGAGTCATACTCCAGACACACATTAGCTCCTTGAGCATAAAAGCATGATGCAAGGCAGGGGTCCAGCCCCATACTCCTTGACTACATGAGCCTGCCTGGATGTTGGAGAGAAAAAAAGAAAAAAAAAGAATGCTATATACCACAAGTGAACTGACCTGTGTTATCAGAGCAAAGTGGCTGGATCCCTGGGGAATTTGCTGGGTGCCACTGATGATGGCCATGATCTGGGCAGTAGATGCCTTGAGACTGGTCAAAGAGGTGTCAACTGGAGTGGACATGATGATTGAGTTGAGAGATTTAAAGATCTTGAAATCAGGTTGAAATCCATTATCACAAGGATGAAGTTTCAAAAGAAACAAGACATTTGATGGATGATCTATAAAATCATTGATTGTTTGTCTTTGTTTGGTCATGGTCCAACTTTTGGCAATTGCTGGTTTTGTGTTGAACTTCGAAGTTTTTTCAATTATCAGTCAACAAGTCAATCAGTTCCTCACACAACATGAGCCCACATGACTGACTACAATTCAATAGATGTGGATGAGTCCTCTGTCCCAGATATCACTAGGTGTGTTGTATTTTTATCATGCCTTATCTATTTACTGGATATCCCTTAGATGATCTATACCTTGGGCCAAATGATGACATAGAATATGATTCTGTGTCATCTGGATCACCAGATGTCTTGGCTGCAATACCCAGTAAGTTTATACATTCATTAGGATTGAGGATCACCATGCATGCACACTAAACCCTTGCAGATCAATCACCTCCGGCTCAAGCTGATCATCCAGGTTTTCCCATCGATCCAGACTTGTACCTCAGGCCTGAGGATGATATTATTGATGTTGATGAGTTGCTGGATCCTGCTGATCCTGAGATTGATGCTCTGGCTGCATCAGAAGTGTCTATATCATGTGAGTTCATTCATTCCAGAGGATTATAGATACTTAATGTATCTCCCAAGCAGACAAAACCTCTACCAAACTTTATTCAGAACAGCCAGAGCTCACTAACAAAGATTTATGTTTGATGGTCCAGGAGTTCTGACCATTCATGTCATATGAACACACCAGGTGTGAGTATCTGACATAGTAGATCATTTATCTTTGCACTAATTTTTCTGCAAGTGCAATTCATTCAAGATCGACTTGGTGATTACAAACACCATACTGAGGATCTTCCTGATCCTTCCATTCCACTACTACTCAAGGGTGAGCAACCCTTCCAGATGGCGTGGGCAGAAACTTCCAACAAACTCAGAAGAGCTGATGTAGACCTCCAGAGGTTACAAAGAGCTCAATGGATGAGTGTCGAAATGCTCAAGGTAGTAGATTCCCTGATCAATTGGTTTGAAGATCAAATTCAAATGTAAATTACTGAATTTCTGATAGTAGTCAAATCACATGTAAACTTCTGGATTTTCATTAACATACCCACATCATGTATTTGTGATGCATTCCTCTTCCATTTCCAATTGAGTTATCGAGGCTCAGGAATTCCTGAGTGTCGAACACCAAAGTTTAATTCTTGCTTTGGCTCACCAAGTCCTGAGTATTGATCATTGAATAGAGATTGAATAACATTGACATGTACATAAAGGCAGGCAGTGTAGTATAAGTCCATTACTTCTTTCCCCTTGCTCTAATCACTTGAGGGGTACTGTCTAATGGCTGTTGCATTGACTTACTCTGGGTTGTCCTCACCGATGGCTCAATCACCATTTTTTTTTCCCTGCATGTTCTTCAGTGCTGGAGATGTGTGCCCTCCTTCCGTTGCAACATCCTCCTCAACATTGCCAGTGACTCTGTCAGTCAACCCAGCCAGGAGGTCACCCATTCATGATGTCAGCAGTGTACCAATTTTCGCCAGCTTGACTGAGTGAGGCTTTGGAATTGCATGTGGGACTACTGTCCCTTCATGTGCTGTTGAAGGACCTGTCTTCATCTTTTTCATGGGTGAATCATTCACATCTGTTGCTGGCTGCTTACCCTTTCTTTTTCCCCCAGCTTTAGTACCACTTGCCTTCTTTAATGTGGCAGCCCTCTCCTTAGCCATGCAAGCCTCCTCAGCAGCCCTCTTCTCCTCAGCAGCTTCTTCTCTGCAGCAACCCTTGCCTGCTCTGCCTGCCTCCTCTCTTTCACCTGCCTTTTGTTCTCCAGACGCCTCATATGAACTTCTTCACTCACTGACATCTGCCTCTCATGATCATCTGGCAGCATTGCCTTCACCTTCACCTGAATTCTAGTAATTGCCTCCTCAATCTTCTCCCCTACCTGAATGCCAAGGATGGAGGTGCCCAAATAGTCAGGTACATCATCTCTGGCCTTATCTGCTTCATACTCCTGAGCACAGTGACACTCATGAAGGAGGAGTCCAAGGACAAGGACAACAATCATACCCAAACCACAAGATCTGATGATATAGTTCTCTAGTTCCTTCAAAGCAGTGAAGGACACCTGAATATCATAGTGCATATTTCAAGGTAGATGTCATATTCACATATCTGGATGTCAGATCTGATCCATATCTCATCTCAGATCCAATCCACATCTTATCTCTGATCCTTTCCACATCTTATCTCCCTCCAACATCTTATCATCCAATCTGCCACTCATCTGGTCCAGTCCACAACTCATCTGAATCCACAATGAGCACTCGTCTCCTTTTGGTAATCCCCTAACTCCAATATTTTGGTTATCTATATATATGTCCTACTCACTGATCCATTACCTATGTTTCATTTCCATTTCATGATTTGTGATCCATTTCTACTTACCAATAGACTATCCATATGCTTCGTACATAGCCTCAGACCCTGCTGATTGATCATTCCTTTAGATACCTATAGTATATAACCTCCTGTAACTCTCTGTAGCACCTCAGTTTGAATATCAACTTAGTTCTGCTCATTCCTGTCCTCTGGACCTGAGTACTGCTACTCTTGTCACCCTCTGAGACTTAGGATTGATTCCCATAGTCTATCTGCATCTGCCTCTGTCTATGGCAGCCCACTACCACTAGTTTCTAGTCTGGACTCATCCAGATTAGCCTTATGATACTTATCCCACATCCGGAAGTCATCTAGATCTGCTATGCTACTTGTCCAACCCTCCAGACATATTAGTCTTGCCTTCCTGAAATAAGGGGCAATACTTGAGTAAGGGGCACAGCGCATGAGCTGAGGCCAAAGCCCTTCAGATCCATTTAGCCTTGAGTACAACCTTAACAGTAGACATTCCTCAGACCATGTCCAAGATGACCAACCAGGCAGATGTTGTACTCTGCTTCAGTCAGCCAGTCAGCAAGGCAGTCTTGAGACTCTCCTGCCCATTTTTTATTTTCTTTGGATGTGAGGGTGAAAGTTTTATTCAACTTCCTGGGACAGGATTCCCAGCTAAGCCAGTAATTCATTAATATAAATGTTGATGAGAAAAGACAACATAACACTGACATGGTTGTTCCAGGCATTTTTCCCTCCCCTTGATCATGAGCTGCAAGAATCACAAGATGTAAACCCATAGTTCTTCCTGCCATCTTTATGAAATCCTCCATAAGTTTCTTCTGGTGTTGGCTACAGTATCTGTAGATACACATGAGATTATCTTAAATATATCAATGTAGTATTGAAAAAATACCTGTCTTTGACATCAGAATGAGCACCTTCCTCATTCCACTTTTCAGCCACAAGTCTGAGCTCCTCAAGCACATCTGGTGAGAGGGCATTGTACCAGGACTGGATAAGCTTTGTCCTTGTCCCCATGGACCTCAGGTCAGAGATGTCATGGTGCTTCTTATCATACTTCCCAATTCCTTCTTTAAACAACTTCTGAGTGACATCAAAAGGTGAGAATTGAGTCTTGACTGCTGCAGCATCCATAGGCTTGTCATCCTCTTGGTCTCTGACCATGTCTACAGTGACAATCCCTGGACCAGATGGGAGTTTATGACCTTCCTGTATGATTTTTTCCTTGAGGTCCCAATCTTCATCATCCTCCAGGAACTGCAAGTAATATGTATGAATAGCCTATAAAATTAGATTACTGTAGATATAAAGACACTGGAAACCTACCTTCCGAGAGTTTTGGCTGGAAGCATGATAGAAGGATCCTTGGCCTGATCAGTTTCAACTATAGTATCCTTGATGGCTTTGAGAATTGTAGCCCTCTTGACTGTGTTTCCTTTGGCAGAAACATAGGCAACCTTGTGCTTATCCAAAACACTCTTGAATACATGTGTCCAGTCAGCTATTATATGCAAAAATCTCAAGAACATAGGCCGGTATAAGTTTGCAGAAAGTGCAACCAGTCCACAACTCCCTTGACAACAGATCAACAAACCATGTCACATGATCAAAACATGGTCATGTGTTCATCAGATGACAATGTTGGGGTCACATGATTCAAATTACATGAGTACATCTGACCAATTCAGACTTAATGACATTAGTTTATACACCAAATCTCAAAATTCAGACATGAAAAACAAAAGATTACTCAAACTCAGAACAGTGATAACATGAGCAAAGAACAGTGTAAGACAAATACTGCAGAAAAATATGTAAATCAAGCTAAGTGTGCCTTCAATGGAATATTGTCATATCCACATATCCAGATCTCAGATCTGACCCTTATCTCTTCTCAGATCCACATCTTATCTCCCTCCAACATCTCATCATTCAACCTGTCCACTCGTCCGGTCCAGTCCACAACTCATCCGAATCCACAACCAGCGATCATCCCCTTTCGGTAACCCCCTAACTCCAGTATTTCAGTTATCTGTATATCTGTCCTGCTCCCTTATCTACTACCTATGTTTCATTTCTGTTTCATGATTTGTGATCTGTTTCTACTTACCAATAGACTATCCACATGCTTTGTACATAGCCTCGGACTCTGCTGATTGATCATTCATTAGATACCTATAGTATATAACCTCCTGTAACTTTCTGTAGTACCTCAGTTCAAATATCATCTTAGTTCTACTCATTCCTTTCCTCTGGACTTGAGTACCTCTACTCTCGTCACCCTCCGAGACTTAGGATTGATTCCTATAGTCTATCCATATCTGCCTCTGTCCTCAACAGTCCATTACCGTTAGTTTCTAGTCTGGACTTGTCTGGATTAGCCTTATGATACTTATCCCTCATCTGGAAGTCATCCAGATCTGTTACACTACTTGTCCGACCTTCTGGATGCGCTAGTCTTGCCTTCCTGAAATAAGGGGCAATACTCAGGTAAGGGGCACAGTGCACAAGCTGAGGCTGAAGCCCTTCAGATCCAGTTACCCTTTGAGTACAACCTTAACAAATATCCAACCAGGTACTACAGAAGTGTGAGGTGAAAGAAGGTTGAAAATGAGGAGCGTTGAAGGCAATGGTACTGGTTAATTTGTGTCTGTGGAAACATTAGATAAACCATGTCAAAAAAACTTACTGGACAACAGCCTCTTGCAAGCCATGAAATGAGTCTGGGTTATTGACAAGGGAGCCACAGCATAGCATCCAGAGATATGATTCTTGGGCATGGTCAATGATACTTTGCCAGGGTTAGAGGATTATATCCAAGAACTGTAACAATAGTCACTATTGGCCAGTTTCAAAGAAAGAAAAACTTACATCATTGACTGGAGTGCTCACATAGCCCTTTGAATCATTTCCATACCCAGTAAAAGGGTCTCTGAAGTCCTCATCAGTGTAAGTGGACACACAGATGATAACATGCTCCAAGATGAATGAGTTCTTCAAACCCACATTAGTATTAAGAACCGGTTTGCTTAAAGCAGAGAAAGAGACTGACTCAGAGGGGCTTGGCCTCAGCTCATATGCTGTGCCCCTTACCCAAGTATGTGCCCTTCATGTCAGATAAGGTCTAATGATGGTCTAATGAAGTCTGGAGGAGTGTGGGAAATGTCCAGAGGAGCACAGGAGAGTTCTGGAGGAATCCAGGAAGTGCTCAGGAGAGTTCCCACTGCAAAGTAATACTTCTACAGGAAACAGGATGTCTGGAGGTATAGAGGTCTGGAGGACAGGAGGACAGGATGTTCAAAGGACAGGAGGATAGGATGTCCAAAGGTATGGAGGGCAGGATGTCCAGGGGCCAGGAGGATAGGAGGTCTGAAGGACAGGAGGATAGGATGTCCAATGGTCAGGAGGACAGGATATCCAGAGGTCTAGAAGGAATAGGAGCTACATTGGACTTTGTCCAATGTAGAAACAAACAGAGGTTGACTACCCTAAGGTAGAGTTGGAGAGACAGGGATTGGACCTAAGTCCAGAAAGAGGATAAGTGCCAGAAAGGTGAAGCTCCAGCCTAGGGAATCAATCCCTAGGCCTGATGAATAGGATAGAACTTAGGAGGATCAAAGTCCAAGAGAGGATTGGGCAAGTCTAAGTTGATATTCAAACTGAGGAAACTACAGGAGTATGTACAGGGGTCATATACTGGAGAATATCTGAGGGGATCAGTAAGCAAAGGAGCAAGGCTATGTACGAGCATGTGGAAGCACATTAGTAAGTAAGATGGAACATAAGTAAATGAACTCAGAGATGGAAACTCATATAAGGATCAATAAGCAAGACAGAAACAGAGATAACTGAGAACTGGAAAGGCGGAGATGCCTAAATGGGGATAGGTGCAGGATCTCAGATGGAGGGTGGGAATAGGTCCAGAGATAGTAACAGCTAATATCCAGAGGTCTGGAGATCTGGGATCTGGAAGGCAAGGTGGAAACAGGACTGAGATATGTGAGGTAGTGGATGTAGTCTGGAATCTGAGAGGAGGTAAAGTCTGGATGTCTTGCTGGATAGAATGTGCATATGGTAGACAGGATAGGGGTGTATGGATCAGGGTAGTAGTGAAGATCTGGAGGTCCAGAGCTCAGGGGTAATTCTGTAGCAGAGCTAATCCTGCTTAGATATGGAGCACACAGCAGAAGGAGATCTGGGAATGAGTCAGAGGTGGGGTCCAGGAAATATGCCCAGACAGCATGGGAATATTATGGGATGTAGGTCTGGCACACAGGATATGACAACTTCTCCCATTACTGACTTCTACCCTCACATAAGAACAAGCACTGAAAGATATGAAATATCTATCCTTGCTGTACCATGCAAGTATGTTAGTATATCCAACAGGCACCCTAACTTGTCATGTAAACACAGCAGTTGTCAATCAGGTTTGTAACAGTTGGTAGCTTACTGGTGCCCATTACAAATAAACATTGACAATATTGAGTAGCTAATGACTGTACTCTAAGTGGTCTTTTAGTACATTCAGGATACCTTCTAGGGCATATTTAATCATGGTGCCATCCACATTCCCCATCCCTAATGCTAACTTTGAGACATTAATTGCCCAGATCACATGCACATAGTTACTTGTCCATTCTACTTGTACCCATTCTCCCACTTCTTCCTCTTTCAAGACCTATGACATGATGCACTCCTTCTGTTGCACTCTGGTTAGTTTAGAGCACTTGGGATGGGGCCAGTAGTTAAAGAACACTGCTTTGAGGTCTGCAAAGGAGTTGCACTGCATGGACATCAAGTTCTGGTACTATTCTTCTGCTGCTTCTCCCAGTGTCAACTGCATACCCAATCATTGGATCTGTTGTGAGTTTGTCCAGCTGATGGAGAGAGATAACTCAAATTGAGTGAACCATGCTGAAGGATTCATCTGAACATTGTAGGATGTTAGTCTTTCAGTAAGCTTACTGTAGTACTGTAGTATACTATAAAAATCTGGCCAGCACAGATTCTGTGTATTGCACACTGACTATCAGATGCTAGCTAATACTATGCCTAGAGAGACTAGCCAGCACTGATCCCATGTCTACCAGCTGGTGACTAGCTGGCCTGGATTCTATGTGGAAACATGACTGAAGTATGTGAGCTTCAGTGGTTATCACTCAATAGGGTTCATACAAGCATCACTGTGTTTAGCATCTTCATAGGTCAAAAAAGTGTCTCAATGAGTCACCACATTACATTAACCATATCTTCACTTGATGACATAATCTTCCCACTTTTTATGAATCAAACATGAAGCTTAGAAGCAGAGCTTTCCCACACCTCCCTATGGCTCAGTCATATTCTCACACCCTGGCTCATAATACAGCAATTACATGAAAAGTCACAAACATTGAGACACTTTTTTGAGCCACTGTATATATATATATATGTATGTGTGTTATTGATCAAACCAGAAACTGGAGGGCACTAAGTTTCTCGAAGGTCCAAGAAACTGAAGGCTATTCATTACCATGATATGACATTGCATTGTGTGAAGGCTTGTGAGGGCCATTCTGGGTGATTGAATCTGCATTATCCAAATTCAGTGGTAAACTGTCTCAGAGAACTGTTTTGGGGCATCCATAATGGTAGCTGTCAGGAATACATGTCCAAAGAGTATACCTACTGAGCGCTAAAGTGTTGATGGACAAAGAGATTTGTCTGGACAGATCTACATGGTAATGGAGGGTACTGCTAGTCATTTGTCAGAAAAGACAGGCGTCATGAGGAAGCTCAGCATTCAGTAGAAGCATAATGTTAGCTATAGGTTGGTAACACATCAGGGTTATCAATATTTGAAATTTAAACTGACATAAATCATACATCAGACACCTCAATATGACACTGTAGATCCTATATATGTCCTGGGCTAGCTATATGATATATCTACTCCAAATATACATAGAAATAGACTCCCTGCCTCAATTAAGGTCCAGTTCTACAGGAAAATGTTTCACAGGGGGTAAACCACCAGGAGAGGAGGAATGCACTACACAACAAGATCTTTCCCTATGATCCTGAGCTCTTGATATATTCTTCTTACTATTGAATAGATGTTGGGGACAATTTTTCTAAGTTCATATAGCTAGAAACAAAAAAAATGCGAACCTATTTTGTGTTTTTCCATACATACACTGTAACTATTGATGTAGGGCGCTTCAATGGGTCAAATAAAGATGAGAATCTATTCATATATGATCATAAACATGTCTAGAACACTTCAATGCCAAAGAGGCAAAAGTGCGAAAGTGTTCATCAGTAGGTTGGATTGTGCTACAGAGTGCTACAGAGTGGTTTGAGTGGTCTGTAGCACTCAGTAGCAAATCACGTCTCCTCAATGTTCTATATCCTACCATATGTTAAATGGCCCCTGGAGGAGGAGCAGGCATATAAATGAGCAAAAAAGCAGTCTATTATATTATGTTATACATATATATACTAAACTACTACTTATATATGAAGGAGGACCTATTGTGGTGTAGTGGTGAAGCTGCAGTGAGGTGGGAAGGGTGTGGGAATAATTGATATTGTGGAGAGTCCCAAAATGGGTGATGTTTTGGGTGTTCTGGGGTAATTCCCACACCATATTTCATTTAACTTTAACATGACATATGTTAGACAATACAAGGAACCTATACTACACTTTGCCTAAGGTAAAAGACATGTGGAGGGGATGTGGTGGTGAAGTAAGTGAATGTAGCATTCAAGTCTGACTACTACTCAACTGGCCATTTTCGATGTTTTGAGTGTTGGAGGCTTCCCACACTCAATTTCTTATCTATTGCACCTCCACAACACTCAATTCTGGGTGAATCTTTCTATAAGTTCAGATATATGATACTAAATATATTTAAAATGTGCTTCAGGTGTCTGATTATTAAAGTTTGATAGTTTCAAGGTATAGGCCTCTAATCAGTAGAACTACCAAGTATATACACTATCTCAACATTCCAGCCTATTTTGTGCTGATCCTGATCATAGAAAGCAAGAATATATTTCATGCTAATGATATATGCATAGATTTGATTATTTATGTAGGGATAAGTAGTCAGAAACATCATAACTGTGAAAATGTGATCTGTCAAGGGTTTGTTCCTACAGAAAGATCATATAAGTGTCCTGTGCCAGCTCTGTGATATATCTACTATAAATATACATAGAAATAGAATCCTTACCCTTCTTGAGGTCCAGTCATACAGGAAAAAATCTCACAGAGGGTAAATCACCAGGAGAGGGAGGATGCAATACACAACAAAGTCTTGTCCTATGGGCCTGAGCTCCTGATACATCTTTACTACTGTTGCATAGATGTTGGGGATAGTTTTTCCAAGCCTATCCACCTAGAAATAAACACATCAGAACATATTTTGTATTTTTCTGTATATATGCTCCTAAACATGTTAATAATATACTAGAACACTTCCCTATCAATGAGGTAAAAGTGCGAAAGTGTTCTATATCCTACCATATGTTGAATGGCCCCTGGAGGAAAAGCAGGCACACAAATGAACAAAAAAAGCAGTCTATTATATCATATTATACATATATATATATACCAAACTCCTACTTGTATGTGAAGGAGGACCTATTGTGGAGTAGTGGTGAAGCTGCAGTGAGGTGGGGAGAGTGTGGGAATAATTGATATTGTGGTGATTCCCAAAAATGGGTGATGTTTTTGCTGTTGTGGGGTAATTCCCACACTGTGTGGCCAGGAAATGCGAAAATACCATGTGTGGGAATATTATGGGAATGCTTGACTGCAATAGGATGTATGTTGTGCCTGTCAGTGGCAGATCCCAGATACATCTCTGGTACTAGCTCATAGCCACTGGTAAACCACAGTATTATTGTATCCTATTTTTCATGGTAGTTACAATGTATTGGATATATTAATATGACAATATGGACTGTGCACCTGCAAAGCACAGTCAGAGTGAGTAATTGAATTTTCAATATGTCACCAGGAGCGACCAGGCTCATTGGTTGGTTAGTGGCAACCATGTCTCATGGAGCAATGAGGAACATACTGTGTATGAGGCTGAGCTAATAGAAATGATCCTGGTAACATAGCTGTTGAAAGAGGAAGGAGGCAACAGCACCTTTTGACCTTTCTGGTTTCTTACCTTTCTCACATCTTCTCACCCTCATCAACATTGTGAAAATATAATACTATGCAGTCATTGTCTAAAAGTGTGGATTTAAGCCTGGAGAAATCTGAATCCAAGCCTTGGATTGTAGACTGGTTGAAGTGGGAGATACCAGGGAGGTGGCCTGTCCAACAGGTAGTAAGTTCTTCTTCCATAATTCATTTCACCTCCCACTGATGTGTGTTACAACAGGTCTAAAATGAACCATCCACAATAGGTGAGTGGCGGAATGATTGGTTCAGAGATGCCCCATTCTGGTTCCCTGAGGAGCTGAGGAAGAATGGCTTGGACGATGTGGGCATTCAGTCTGTGAACGCGAGAGGGGAAAAGGAAGCTCCCCTCATAGTCTTCATAAGTTATTGGCCTATATATTCTATTGTCTAGCTTCTGACTGGCCCTTTCAAAATCATGTAAGATGATGAGCAGCACCACCTTGCTAACTAACATTGATGTTCCAGTCTGATTGTAGTCAGTCTTAGGGTTGTAACCAGTCTATCATGAAATTTCTTTTCAGTACTGTACTAGTGTTCTACTGGGCTTCTTTCATTTGTCTATTTTGATTGATATAGCTCTGACATTGTACATACTATTCTTGCTCACACCATCTATTTGAATGCGCCTGGCAAACTCTCCGGAGGTCTCTGTGCGCCAAGTCTCTGCTCATGCCACAACCTCCTACCACTAGTGTCATGCAAAACCAGAAACATTACTGGAAGATTCCCTATAGATTTTTGGGAAATCCTACCTGAAAGGTATGGAAATCCTCTGAATATAGTTGGAGGGCAGACATGCACTGACAGGCCTTTGTGCAATGTCATTTATCCTTCCTGTAGAATTTGTCCAGGCTGGGACAATGACTGCACTTATCACCAGCTATTTCTAGACAGAGGATGCTACTAGGCTGGGTGCATTGATAGGCAAAGATGATGCAACACTGATACAGCTTGTGATGAAGGAGCTGACATATTCACACAATGCTGATATAAACTATCTACGTAACCAGCTGATCAAATGCAAGGGATGGAGTTGGTCCCATGATTCATATACAGTGGCTCAAAAAACTGTCCACATGTTTTTGCATTTTTTACTATTTACAATATTGTGTGAGAATACATAAAGACCTCAGTGACATGCTGATACCATATTGTAGTGCTGCTTGAGGGCTTTGGATTGAGCACCACATTGTGAGAATCAGAGGAGATATGGTGGAGATACAAGGCTTACAAAATCATGACTCATGCGGACAGTTTTTTGAGCACATATTAAAACTATATAAATCATCATTTATGACACCATAACAATCATGCCACCATTAAATAAATTATAAAGTGGTGTCATTATGTCATTTTAAAACCATATCTAACTATACAAACCAAAAATTTCCATATGTCATGGTTATATTCACCATAAAAGCCACTCCCCCTGCTCAAAGGGATAATATCCTCTCTCTTTCCTATTCTGGCCTCTCTGCTTGTCAAATTTCCTCTAGAACTGGAGTATCCAAGTCCACTGTGGCCAAGTTCATCAAAGAAAGTCACACAGACAAGGAAAACTTCTGTGAAGGGCATCCATCCAAGCTCACCTCTACTGATAGGAGGGCTATTATTCAACATATTGCTACAGGAAAGGCTGATAATGCTGTACAGGTCACCTATTACATCAATTCCACCATCACATTCCCTGTCTCTTCACACACTGTGAGAAACATTCTCAAGACAGCTCATCTCAGGTCAGTAACAAGGAAGAAAAGGCTCTCCTCTCTATCACACATAAACAGAGATGACTAACCTTTGCCTTAGCCCATCAGAATTGGATTACATGGACTGGAAGCATGTTATATGATCATATAAGACCACAATAAATAGGATTGGGTCAGATGGCAAGGTATATATGTGAAAAAAGAAGGGTGCTAGTCCTCTCTGTATATGTGTGATAGAGAGGAGAGCCTTTTCTTCCTTGTTACTGACCTGAGATGAGCTGTCTTGAGAATCAAAAAACTGTCCGCATGAGTCATGATTTTGTAAGCCTTGTATCTCCACCATATCTCCTCTGATTCTCACAATGTGGTGCTCAATCCAAAGCCCTCAAGCAGCACTACAATATGGTATCAGCATGTCACTGAGGTCTTTATGTATTCTCACACAATATTGTAAATAGTAAAAAATGCAAAAACATGTGGACAGTTTTTTGAGCCACTGTACAATGGGTCAGCACCATGCACCCTCAAGTCTTCAATTTGATCATCTCACTTGTATTCTTTTTTCAAGGTGCCCTTGCTTTCTTTGGACCAGGAAAGTTCAGAAATATTTACACAAGCCTCGACAATCCTGCTGTGGGAGGTTATCTTCATTTCACTGACAAAGCCATCAGTGTACAGCATGCTTGGGTGGAGGGTGCATTTGATAGCACTTGGAAAGCTGTCCATGAAATGCTTGTTTTCCCTGCTTTTGAATCCTACTGAGACAAGTTCTTCAAGAATTGGGGAGTAGATCCTGAATGGGTTGCACAGAGTGCATTGAATGTACCTACCAATCATCATGATGACATTGTCAAACAAAGGGTACATAAAGCCAACTATATATGCAACATGATGTGATGATCATATTCCCACTAGGCTTGCAATGGCCATCTTTTGATATAGGTGATGGAAAGGTGCATCAATACATGACCACTCTGCATTGACCGCTTTTCACACACTCAACCCACCCTGGATGTGCATTCCCACGCTCTGCGGACCCACACATTCACTCCTGTGCTGCACAGGTACCTGTGGTCGATTTCCCATGCCTTCAGAATACCTTACAGATGTCCCACATCAGTCCATTGTCCATCCTACCTCATTGGTACGTATTGTGCCTTACCTCATGTGTTGTAACAAGTGTTGCAGTCTTATTACATGTCTTTACATATTCTTACTGCCTGTCTGTCCTGTCACTTCTGTTTCTGAGAGGGTTTAGCTAGTATAAAGTGCCTAGGGTGACTACTTCGTATTTACTTCCCTTCTACAGTATTTCCTTCCCATAGGTTTTACTTAGGAGCAGTCACCATTAGTATGGACTTTTTAGCCCCTATTGGTTACCTTATACCTGGACACCTTGTCTTGACTTTCCTTACCTGTGCAATCAATACCCTTGCCCTCACTTGTTACCCATGCCATTCCTTAAGACTTCCCTACCCCTTACTCTAGCATTATGCACTTCTGCATTCCTGCACTCTACATACCCACACACCTGTCCCTGTGCTCTGCACACTTTTGGGTCCTTAGTATCATCACCCGTTCTCAGTAGCAATTTCCTTTAGGGTTGAATGTTCTTGCTTGCAAGTGTAGCAGCTAGGCAGAGCATTGACCTACAACAATATTTTTGGTTAGGCACTTTAACAAGTGACTAGCCATTGTTGTGTTTGCACAATGAGCTAACATGAACAAGCATATAGTACATCTAGCTGCAGGAGCTGCAAAAGACACTGGGCACCCAAGGTATCAAGATCATTGATGACCAGAAGGAGTCTGTATTGGGTTGCAAGCAGCTTGCTGACCTGAACATTCTGCAGAGTTCAAGAAGATCCCAGATGATGAGAAGCTGAATTTGTTCAAAGGCCTGCTCAAAAGTCTGCATATCCTCTTCTCAGTGACCTGCTATCAGATGCTAACTCTAGACAGAAATCGACAGCCTTATGAAGTGGCCAAACATTTCTGAGAATGTGTTCCTCAACATGTACAAGGTCCTTGCCAAAGTACCATATCCATATCCCCTGCTTGAAGCTGCTATTGTGTATCTCACACATATACTTCACTTCTCCACACATTCACATGTGCACAGGACCAAACAGTCAAAGCCACAGAGGCTCACATACTGGAGGCCAAAGTTACTCAATTGCATGGTGAGAACACTGGGTTTTGACAGTCATCTAGCACTTTTGATGTGTTCAAACTGCCACATCAAACAGCTGGATGTGCATATGCATGAGCTTGTTGTGCAGGGGTCCAAGATCAATGCTGTGTATGATGAACATATGCCTAATCATGCAGAGTGCTACGTGGTGTGTTGTTGGTTTAGGTTGGTGTTTTGCAATTGCACAGTGCCAATGGAGGTTCAGGGAATGGGACTTGCAGTGCAAGGTTACATTATCTAGTAGGGACTAAGTGCGTGACCTCTGACCATCAAATGAATCAAATCAGGCAAACCTTTTTGATCACAGCCAGCATCAGGGTGAGCTATGCTGCATTCCTTCCTCCACTCCCTTCTGTTCACTTCATTGTTGTACCTTTTGTCTTGCACACTGACACTTCTACTCAGACCATGAGATTATTTCCCATCTTGCTGAAGCTGACATGATCATGGCCAACTTGGAATGCACAAATAGCAGGGTTGCAACCAGTCAAGCAGCAACATGTAAGTTTTGTCAGCCTCTATCCCTTGTTCATGAATTTGCTGTTTTTCTATACTATTTATTATGCATCATTTTGCATGCATGCACCCCCAGTTACCACACAGCTGTCATATACTCTATTCTATTGGGTTGGCATATGACCACCTCCCTTCATTGCGATAAGCACATTTTACCCTGCTATTTTCCTTCCTGTTACTGCAACTTCTTCATATGTTTTGCCCCTTTGAAATTCAATTGACATTGACTTCTCCCATAGGAAGTGCTCCATGGAGAGATTGAGACATTGCACACTGGCAGTGAAAGCAGTGAGTTGTATGTCTGTTTCTCATCTTTCATTCTGCTTCTCCCTCTGCCCACTCTTTCTGAGTATTTTTGCTTGTCTATGTGCTCTCAATTCAACTGATGTGCATATATTTAAACAGTGTTGGATCTCTAACATTTTGTCTCTCAGAGCTTGAGTCCAAGTGCACAAGACTCGAAGGTGCTGTTGATGTTGCATGAAACACCACAGCATGATCAAAGGAGTGGATTTTAGAGAAAGTGGCTTTTTTTTTGAGCCCAGCAATACATGATTGATTGACAGGAACAATAGATATTCCACATGCTTGCAAAGCAAATGCTGCTCCCACAGAAGTAGATGCTCCAATGACAGAACTAATAACACACACAGACTACAATGAGTCATGAAGCAAGAACTGGAGATTCTAAAGGTGCATCTTTCCCTTGTGTGTCATTCTCATTGTGTCAACCCCATGATAGTACAGTGGCTCAAAAAACTGTCCGCATGTTTTGACATTTTTCACTATCTATGATATTTTGTGAGAACGAACAAATGCCTCAAGGACATGGTTATACCACATTGTAGTATGGCTTCAGGGCTTTCATTTGAGCCCTACACCGTGGAAATTGGTGGAGATATGGTGGAGACATAAGGCTTATAAAATGATGACTCATGTGGACAGTTTTTTGAGTGTATATTAAAACTATATAAATCATTATTTATGACACCACAAAAATCATGCCACTATTATATAAATTATGAAGTGGTGTCATTATGTTATTTTATGACTATACTAATATCTCATGTATCATAGTCATAATCACCATGAAAGCCATCTCCTCTGCTCAAAGAGATAATATCCTCTCTCTGTCTTATGCTGGCCTCTCTGCTCACCAAATTTCCTCTAGAACTGGGAGTATGCAAGTCCACTGTGGCCAAGTTTATCAAATAAAGCCACCCAGACAAGGAAAACTCTTGTGGAGGACGTCCATCCAAGCTTACCTCTACTGACAAAAGGGCTACTATCCAACATATCACTACAGGAAAGGCTGATAATGCTGTCCAAGCCACCCATTATATCAATTCCACCATCACTACCCCTGTCTCTTCACAAACTGTGAGGAATGTTCTCAAGGCAGCTCATCTCAAGGCAGTAACAAAGAAGAAAAAGCCTCTTCTCTCCATCAAACATAGGTAGAGAAGACTAGCCTTTGCCTTAGCTCATCAACACTGGACTGTAGAGGACTGGAAGCATGTTATATGGTCAAATGAGACCAAAATCAATAGGATTGGGTCAGATGGAAGGTATATGTATGGAAAAAGAAGGGAGATGGCCTAACAGACAGAGAGGTTAATGGGACTGTCAAGTTTGGAGGAGGTTCTTTAATGGTATGGGGCTGTATGGGATGGAATGGTGTGGGAATGCTTGCTGAGGTTGAGGGGAAGATGAATGCTGAGCAGTATGTGGACATTTTAAATGACCACTTGCTGCCTAGCTTGGCAGAATCAGGGATTGATGAAGAAGATATCATTTTCCAATAGGATAATGATCCCAAGCACACATCCAGAAGAGCTAAGGAATGGTTTGAAGAACATAACATCAATGTTCTTGACTGGCCAGCACAGTCTCCTGATGTCAATGTCATTGAACATCTCTGGGGAACACTCAAGAAAAAGCTTCAAGCCTATGAAAACCCCCCTAAAGGAGTATGGGAGCTTTGGGAGAGAGTAGCAGTGGAATGGGGAAAGATCACAGCTGAGGATTGCCAGAAATTAATTGAGAGTATGCCTAGAAGGATAGAGGCAGTAATTAAAGCCAAGGGAGGTCATACAAAATACTAGAATACCTGGTTATTATTGTAAAATACTTGAGTCAAAAAACTGTCTGCATGAGTCACCATTTTGTGAGCCTTGTATCTCCACCATATCTCCACCGATTCCCCTGGTGTAGGGCTCAAATGAAAGCCCTGAAGCCATACTACAATGTGGTATAACCATGTCCTTGAGGCATTTGTTTGTTCTCACACAATATCATAGATAGTGAAAAATATCAAAACATGTGGACAGTTTTTTGAGCCACTGTATGTTGAATTCACAGGTCTCAACCCAGATGATGATTGGTCAAGTCCTCACAAAGACAAAGACAAGGACCATGTGTATCTGCCAAATCCAAATGTGGATAAGGTAACTGTACAACACATCAAGAGTCTCAAGGTGCTCCTCATGACAAGAATAAATGGGAAGAGTTGACTCAATTTAGGGAGTATTTACTGTTAATTTTGGCCTCTACATTATGCTTCATTCAAACTTTTTATTTCACAGATCCTCTACAGATCACTTGAAGCTTCCCTCAAAAGCACACAGGATGACCTTGCTGACACACACAGAACTTGCCAAGTAACAAGTCCTATGTGAGAAACTCAAGACAGATCTACTCACTCTGAACACCGACAGTGGAAGCAGGCCAAGAGAGGAGGGCTGGGAGAGTGGGGAGAGTCAGATTTTAGGGCTGGAGCTCAAGTTCAGCTTATGGACCAAGGTGTGTCTAAATTTGATTCTGGCAGTCAATACAATTGATATCACAGGACATAGCAGGCCCAAGCACCACATGCTCAACACCAATACATCAGTCCTTCCTGTTGTGACCAGCCAGTGAGATCATTTCCAGCAATGGAATGCAGAGCTTGGAGAAGTTGGTTTCAGGTGTTCCATTTGCATTCATGTCTCTACTCCACCTCTTGTGTTATTGCTCACCACACCTGACATTAATCCATCCCCAGGAGCTCCACAAACTCTACCATGCCATCTCTAAACTCCACACTGAAGTCAGATATCTCCAATCTGATAACCTCAAGCTCTGCAAGACAGTCCATTGCATGCAATCATGCTGTGAACAAGGCTCTCAAATAACAATGCAACTATTTGGGGTAAATGGAGGTCAAGCATCAAATTGAAAGCTCCTCATGCAGCTGTCCAAAAGCTAGGATGATGAGATTGGAGATGGGACCACTGGTGTTGTCAATGCGATCCTCACTTGTGACCATCTCTTTCCTCTTATTGAAATCCATTTGAAGTACTGGCTGGTACACTTTTGGAGCAGAGCAAAGATCTACTAGACCATGACATTCATCCCATCTGTATAGCAGATAGCTTTGACCAGGCCTGTGCTGTTGCCTGTGAGGAGCTTGACAGCATCTCAGATCATGTTAACTGCACTCATCTTTATGTACAAGCCATGCCAGTCAACCATGCAGAGTTAGTTTTGTAGCTAAATAGATTACAAGCAAGTGAGAAGTATTTTGTATTGAAGAGTCATAGTGTCTTAGGGATTTGATGGCCATACAGATGCTGTCTAGGGCCATGTGGAGTGTCACCAGTAGCATGGGAATTGTCACCAGTATTATGCAGGCTGCTGGAAAATAGTGGTCAAAAGGAGCACAGTCCATACCCTTAATCTGTTTTATCCATGGCTGTACATTAAATTTGAGAATTTTTGCAATCGTGACATGCAGATCAATATGAACTGGTAATAAATTGCAACTAAATGACAAAACATAAGGTCATGGTACTAAAGGTTAGCAGTACATATCCTCTAGTCCCCTGTGAGGTAACATATAACCAGATGAGTCCACCTGTCACAGACATTGTCCACACTAAAGGCCAGTGGGTCCTGTTGGCTGACCTATCATGATTACCAATATTAATGGAGCAGTCACTTTGCAGAGACAAAATATTATTTAATTTGCTGGCAATTTTTTGGATGAAGTATTTGTCTGTGATTTAATGGAGGATTAGATGTGGATAAGTTCTGTGCCAGACCTCATTCCTCGGCTAGCTTGGAAGGGAAAAAATTTCTGTCAAACCTCCAATCATGTCTGCAAACTCTGCACAGCAATTTTCTTAATGCATTCCTACTAACAGAGCTCAGATGGTTACTACTTGACCTCCCCACCTGACACCTAATCTCCCAATGTGTGACTCCTGCATTCTAGGAGACATAAAATGTATGGGATTGAGGGATTGACCATGCTACAGCTGTATAGAAGCAGGGAGTCACTGCACCTTGATAAGTGAGCATGACTTCAATTCTACCTCGTAGCAACCTACCAATCCACCCTCACTCTTCACAGTCTGTTCAGACTCAGAATCTGATTCTGATACAGAGACTGTGATAGTTGGATCAGTCAAATGCCAACAGGATCCTGACTCCAATTTAGATGTTGAGGCATTTGAAGCTATCCCAAGAAAGAAGATCAGACTCGAGGATGTGAAGGAAATTGAAGGGATAGCAGGAGAATTGAGCTCAGCAGGTGATGAGAAAAAAACAACTGCAGGTGTCACAAAAATTCAACCCGAGATTTGAGACATGTCCATATCATCAGTTGCATCTCTCGTAATATCTTTAACTACTGCTCAAAGATTTTTTACAACATTGTCACCAGCTCCACACAATGTCATCAGTATGGTGTGAACACTGTCAATCTCTTTTCTGGTTGCTTGGATCAAGTGGGCTTGCTTGAAATGAAATGCTTGCCAAAATTAACAAACAGTGCCTTTGTACTATCAGATTCATATGCTATGTCAATATTCGAGCAGACCTTCCTATGCATGTTCAATGAGGATGACTGGTATCTCTTGAAGATTTCAACATCATGTTCAACTCACAGACAGATTGCTTCAGATTTTCCTGTCCACAGATTATTGAGTTGAGGTTATTTAGATAGCCAATGAACTAAAGGTTTTAAGCTTCCAGTCTTCATTGGACATGCAAATCTCCAGTAGAGATGACTTTGGCCTGCTCAGGTGTTTCAAGATGGGAAAGAGCCAGCCAGAGGTGAATGGAAAGAGGGATCACCCACATAGCATTAGAGAGGAGTATGTTGGATATTGAGGTTGTAGACTATAACTCAATGCTTGTTAATGTTGGACACAACCATGGTGCCAATTTACTGTTTCTCTTTACTTACATAATACAAACATTTTTATTTGAGACTGAGGATTAATCATACCTATATCTGTATTTAGTCAGAGTATGCAGGCACCTGTAGCTAATTCTTCAATATTGACAGCCTCCTTCCATATCCAAATGGTGTAGTGGGGAGATCTGGCATGGGGTGCCAGGATGGTCTGGTGCAGATCACAGGGAGTGCCAGGGGTTCTGGTGCAGTAGCAGGAGTCCTGGCTCATAGTCAGTAGTCCTGCAGCTTGTCATAGTCAGTCCTTGATAGATAGAGCTGCAGCCTCCTGCTATAGAGGTTTGGCCTTGGTTTCCCTTGCAGTTCTTGCCCATTACAATGGTGTTGGGGATGTTCTTGAGTGCTATGTCCATGTGATGTAGGTTGCCCCCTACCAGGTCTATGACAATGAACAAACCATGCTTCAGGTTAGTGCTGTTTTTGCTGAATTTCAGGCACTTGACTTTCTGCTTTGGAAGTCCTGCATTTTCTCTCACCTCCCTGGATATAAAAACAAAGTGGAGTGAACACAATGAAATGATATAACCAGCTAGAAAGCACATACCTGTGCCCAACGCCATGAGTCCATTTTTGATCATTGTCATTTTATATTTTGTCAGCCTCCTTATCATACTATTCATAAGTCACTCCAGCAAAGAGGCCATACATATTGTTGGGTCTTGAAATTAGTCTGGGTTGATTTTGGGCCCCTCATAGCAGATAGCTTTGACCAGGCCTGTGCTGTTGCCTGTGAGAAGCTCAACAGCATCTCAAATCATGTCAACTTCTCACCTGAGAACAAAGAAAAATTTCCCAGGACTGCAATCACCTGTCTAGGCAGCAAAATGTGCACTAGTCCTTTCTTTCTTTCCTTGAATATGCTTTAAATATGGCCAAGTGTGTTGAAGGAGCTGCAGCAGTTCGCTCAGATCGTGGTTGATGCTGTTCTGATAGTTGCAGACCTTGAACATTATGATATTCCCTTTGACCTCATCAAGGTTAATGGCAAAGTTGGTAGCTGTCTTGCTGACATGCATGACACTGATCAAGGGCATTCTCATTGACAAAGATGTCCTACCAACAAATGCCCCTTTGTGTGCACAATGCATGCCTCACAATCCTCACCTGACCCTTCAAGCCTCCATGACCCAAGACTAAGCATAAGCTCAAAATCACATCTGTAAAGAAGTTCCAATTCTGACAGCATAGTACACACAGCAGGGGTTAGAAGCCTCCATGTTCTAGATTAAATGCAGAAAGGTGCAAAAGTGAGCAAAGGCTGCTAAAGTCTAGAAGGAAAACACAGCTTACTGTAGGAGGTTGATTAGTATGAGATGATGTGGTAGACTCATATGCCAGAGGCAGGTTGGTAGTTACCCCATGGACAGCAGAGTTGATGCAAGTAGTCAGGGTGGTGGCTGCTACAGCTGCAGCATATGGAGGTGGAACATCTGAATCTAGATTTCTTGGATGAGATCTAGATGAGTTGATCATCTACTTGAGAAGGTTGCTGGAGCCTAACCCTAACCCTAAATCACCACATGCCAATGGTCAATATCAAGCCAGAAAGCTCAATTGACATCAGAGATGGCTATGCACCTTCTTCACATCTTGATAACTCACACCAACATGCTCAGACTGTTTTGTGTTGGTCTAGTAAAGGGAGTGCAAGCATCACACCAAAGTTTGGTGAGTTAGCAAGAGTATTGAGAGTGATCTAGAAAGCAAGGTAGGTCCCCTGGTCAGCTAATGCCATCCATTCCTATGTCTGACTCTGTACCTACAGTTACCCTGTATCTTTAATACCATTACTATTTGTGGTTGCTGTGGCCAAATCAGAACCAGAGAGTCTTTCATTCTCTTTCTGAAGGTCTCCAGAGGGATGATGGGTAAGTAATTCATGATCAAACTCTCTGAGTAATCTGAATCCTGATAGTTTCTTTACCTCAGCTATGAGAAAGTAAAATGTAGGCATAAAATGGATCCAATAAAAAGACAAGTATTAATAATAACCTGCTAAAGCAAGGTCATTGCTGGCCAGTGCAATGGTGTCTAGTCACCAATTTCATCAACCAATCATTTTAAAATGTGAATCTCTGGCTGTGTATGCAGTTGGGGCACATGTATTTTGCACCAAGGTAGTGATGATTTCACTGATCACATGGCTGCTTCACTGACAACATCTGCAACTTGTATAACTAGTCTCCTAGGCTGAAGGATTTCCCTCTGCATTAATGTAGTGTGAGACTAATTACAAATCAAACAACAGATATCATGTCAACAGACCTGATAGCAGATTCATACTTATAAGTGGACAGAAATCATTGAGGCGCAGCTGCTGTGCCACCTAAGGAATTCTAGCTAGTAGTGAACTAGTGCAGAGGTTATTAGTTTCCTTAGTCACATCACCCTTGGCAGCACTTTTGCCCCATTCCCACAGTCTAAGAGACCCAGTTTCCTTGTAGAGTGTAACTAGTCTTTGAAACCTACCCTCTTGTGTGAGCATGAGACCTCTGAGGATAGTAGTGCCTCTCTCATGCCTCTCTGTAGTCTACTCTCCTATAAGCTCTGTTATCAAGCACTGCCTTGTCAATGCTTGGACACCCACTATCATCATGCCCACCCTCTCATTGCCCTATCATCCCATGCAGCACTGTGCACACCACTCGTGTGTAGTCAGTCATTGAGCAGGGCTCCAAGCATGTGTTTGCTAGTCAAGGAGCTAGAGGATCTTTCTCGAGTGCTGCCACTTGAGGCCGACAATAAGTACAATGAAGATGATGATAGATGCTCACACTTGACCAAGAAACCAGGAAAGCACAGGTCATGAAAAGCAATGCAGAAGACCATGACAGACGAGACGCTTGAGAGTTGAGACTCTTGCTGTTGCATCCCAGAGCTTAGCATGGGAGATCAGTCTTGCAGGTTGGGATGTGAGCTATTCATCATCACTTGCACCTGGTGGGGGGATCATAGACTTGAGGAGAAAGCTAATAATGTTCAGCTATCATGTATGCATGCACCCCACCTTCCTTCCCACAACACTGCTTTCAATTTCACCTCCCATCACTTCATGGGGCCACATCAGCTCCACCACCAGCACCACCCACCACTTTATCCTCCAACACCACTCCTACCACCTTCAAAACCCACTCAACACATGAATGCATTCAAGCATGTTTGGTCTAACATCCAGCAAAACTGCTGAACTGATTCAACTGAATACAACATCCAGTTCAGCATCCAAACTTCACCAATTCACTTGCTTGCTGCCCTCACTCGCTAACTCAAACCCAATGCAATGGTTATGGTATCACTAGACTCAAGAGACAGTGGGGATATACTATTGCTAGTTGAAGCATCTATCCTAAACATCAAACAAATTCCCTCCTACCACAAATGAGAAGACTTATTTGATGAGCATTGAGTGCTCTTAAAATGCTGCCTTCAACTCATGCAACCACTTCCAAGTTACAACTCCTCCAATGCCTCCACTAATACTTGTTACTGACCTGACATTCCAGTGCTGATGATAATACTACATCTACCCATGAATCAAATGACCACACCAAAAAAATAGGCAAGACCACAAGTGCAAAGATGTGGTACATACATCAAAGAACACCACTCCTGCACCAATGAAAAGCTGTGAGGCCTTGTTTTATCTTCTGATAGTCAGCAAGTTGCTTGAGACAACATGTCAAGTGGTAGTGTTCTCTCTTATTAAATGTCTTGCATCTCCTTCATCATGCCCATAGTATTGTACTCATGTACTTGGAAATAAGTAACTGTGATAATGATTTATACCTGCGCCAATCCCTACTAGTAGCTCAAATATTACAGTATCTGAACAGTCTCTACTACAGTTGTTATATGTGACAGAAAGCTGGATAGCAAAGAAATTGAAGTATATAGTAAAGTTGTGAGCATAAGATCAGTTTTGGTCCAACCATATGTGACCAACCTTCTTAGTAGAATCATGTAAAGTAAAGGACCCATTGCACTGCACTTTTTGTGCAAAGTGCAGCATTTGCCTTACAATAGTACTTAATGGTGGTCTTATTATATGTAGGGACTGCTATGCTGTTATCATCAGTACTCAGTCCATAATCAATGTTTTATGTTTTAGTTGGAGTTTTATTTGTTACTTGATTGGCTGCTTAAACCTCTCAAGAGCATCTCATGAGCTCCATGAGATGCCCTTGCCAGCCATAGCACAGGCCCAGGCACCTGAAGTTGATCCACATCCAGTGTTCTACAGGTGATTCATGTCATGTTGTCATGCCATTACATGGTGATTCTCAAAGACTCTGTGCCAAAGAGGATTCATAAGGTGAGATAAGCTCTTGAATTGGGCACACACGCATCTCTGTTGATACATTCGTGATACAATGTGTCTTGTCACATGACCTTATGTACCTCCAAATTCTCCAACTTGAAGCTTACTATGATTCAGCTCGTCTCATTGCCCTTGTTCTAACATCTACACATCTTGGAGATGGACCCTATGGAAAGTGAACAACTAGTTCCACTCTATTCCATCTTCTGCACAAGTAGCATCCATCATCAGAATCATGACCCTAGCAAGATCCAACTATGCACACTTATGAATATCAAGAGTGCACTTTGTTCCCGCTCTATCCCCTCCATCATTGTCCTGAATGTTGCATTATAGCTGGTGGATGTTCTGAGGACTGTAAGGAGCCTATTGTACTACCAAATAATGATACTGACTCATTCACTCAGCTCATACTGTTCTCAGTCATCCAGATATTCCACTCTGACGCAGGCTTCATGTTTGCCAATATCAAACCTGTCATTGAAGTAGTACAAAACATGGGTGCAGCATGAAGGGACCTCACAGGACACAGGAGAGAGTTTGAAAGGATTCTTCAAATGGTCCAAGAGGTCTGGGGTATGGGGATGGAAATCTGTATGACTTTTGGTATCCTCACTCCAGAGCAAACAAAACAGTCAAAAGAGGCATACATATTTTCTATCTCTCAGGTTCAACTGAATTCACATCTGTTTAGACTAGCAGCCTGACTGCATGCAATCATAATCTCAATACATTATGTGAATTTTATCTGCAGGTTTGCTATATGTTATGTTTTGGAGTTGCTGCCTACATCTTTTTCAGGTCATCACAATGCAGTCATATGACAATATCACACACAATTTGAGCATGTTTCATGCAGATCCCAGCCATCACGACTGCCCATATTGCATGTGTAAATGGAGACTTATCTACCACCAAGGAACTACTCACCCAAGATATCAACACCAATCCAAACAACCTCTCTGGTAAACTTGACTACCCATTACTACCTGTTGCTACCCATTGTGTTCTTGCTTACCTGTATTGGACTGCAACTCAAGCTGAGCCAGGCAAAAGCCAAGCTGTTATTGACAACTAATGACTCACCAACCCTATGCCCTTACTGCCTGACCAGTACAGTTACCTACTTTGGTATTCTGACTTGTCTCACCCTATGCCCTTACTTCTCAGCTAGTACCCTTACTTATTTTGGTATTCTGACATGCTATGACTCATCTTGCCCTCTACCCTTACCACTAATATGGCAGACCTGTGTCATATCTGCATATCCAGATCTCAGATCCAATCCATATCTTATCTCAGATCCAATCCACATCTTATCTTCAATTCTTTCCACATCTTATCTCCTTCCAACATCTCATCATCCAATCTGCCACTCATCTGGTCCAGTCCACAATCAGCACTCGTCTCCTTTTGGTAATCCCCTAACTCCAGTATTTCAGTTATCTATATATCTGTCCTACTCATTGATCCATTACCTATGCTTCATTTCCATTTCATTATTTGTGATCCATTTCTACTTACCAATAGACTATCCATATGCTTCGTACATAGCCTCAGACCCTGCTGATTGATCATTCCGTTAGATGCCTATAGTATATAACCTCCTGTAACTCTCTGTAGCACCTTAGTTCAAATATCATCTTAGTTCTGCTCATTCCTGTCCTCCAGACCTAAGTACCACTACTCTTGTCACCCTCCAAGACTTAGGATTGATTCCTATAGTCTATTTCTATCTACCTCTGTCTACAACAGCCCACTACTGCTAGTTTCTAGTCTGGACTCATCCAGATTAGCCTTATGATACTTATCCCACATCTGGAAGTCATCCAGATCTGCTACACTACTCATCCAACCCTCCGGACGCATTAGTCTTGCCTTCCTGAAATAAGGGGCAATACTCAGGTAAGGGGCACAGCACACAAGCTGAGGCCAAAGCCCTTCAGATCCATTTAGCCTTGAGTACAACCTTAACAACCTGCCCTTATCCCTTCCAATGGTATATATACCTCTTGGGTAGCACTCATATTTCTTAACTTGAATCTACTTGGTTCTAGCTATTTCCCTCTTGAAAAGCCTAAGCAAGCTTTCATTATTTATCAAGTATCTTCATTGGAGCTCATTACTGCCAAATGTCCTTAGCCTTGAGAAGAAGAAGATTGACAATGCACCAGTGTAATTGTTGATAATTCATTGTAGCCCTTGCAGCTAGATCAATTTGTACCTACAAACACTCACTGGTTGCAGCAGGCTTAGTGTGAGCCCCAATCTAAGTTCTATGTTACTCACTTGCCTCATTTGCTTGTTGCAGACCTAGCTTGATCATAACAGTCAGCTCATAGTTACCAAGCCCTAATTTATGCATGCCTGTTATCTTCTCAATTGCTGCTCAGTATTCCAACACAAAATTGAGCATATTGAAGGTCGAATTCCACCTGGTGGATATATCATGTGGCATTATTCATACATTAAGATCCAAGTCCTTGATGACCTGTTTCCACACAGGCAGAATAATAGTCATTGAATGGATGATTTTGAATGCAAGTTTCCATAGCTGTGATCTGTGTTAGTTTGTATAGGTGAGTTTCACTTATTGACACTGTCACCTTCACTAAGACAGGCTTCACTAGACAGATACTGTCTATCAGTTC
The DNA here is from genome assembly GCF_016647635.1 of Suillus subaureus. Lineage (NCBI taxonomy): Eukaryota > Fungi > Basidiomycota > Agaricomycetes > Boletales > Suillaceae > Suillus > Suillus subaureus. The sequence continues at coordinate 1,631,842 of NW_024538562.1, read as the reverse complement.
CTTGCACTCAGCCTCTTTCAACAGCTGTAATTCATCAACCCAGCCCCCATCATCATCTTTGCTTTCCTGGTCCTTGTTTGGATCTTCATCTGCCATTTGAGTGTCCTCAATCTCTATATTCCTGGTAAGTTTATCTGGTTCTGGATCTGTGCTACTGCCTGATTTTGTGTTAAGCTCACAAATTAAAGACTTTGCTACAAGGTTCATGATATGCAAAAGCATTGAGTTTGGTTTATCTCACTAGCAAAATGCACCACTCAATCTGCAAGCTCTGCGACAAGTGTATCATTGGATGTCACATTATCTGCTGTGATGCTCAATATCTACCCCAGTCAGGTAAGGGTTTTATGGAGTGGCTAACCTTAAGTACCTTGTCTGATATGCTAAAGTCTTTTAGAATGTGTGCAAATGTGTCAGCGAGATTTGTGCCACTGTGAGACTGCAATATGTCAGCATGTGTACCATCTTGTTCAAACTTTAGGTGAGTTGTACCTTTGCTATCTCAATCAACTATGTCTAGTATCATTGAGAATGGCTGACCCTCATGCTCTAGATGCACAGAGATGGCCATATAAGCCCTGTGATTGGGTGATGTCCAGGTATCTGTTCTGAAATTGAGTTCACCATCATAATTCTAATAATTGCTTTAGTTTGCTGATCTTCTGCACTACATTTTGCTTACTTGTAGCATCCATGCTATTCATTCACAAGTCTTGATAAAGACTTGCTTTACATCATGAGCAATTGTTGAGGGTGAAAGTATGTAGTAGTCTGGGCACCCTGTCTTCATCAAATTCTGAAACCCTTGATCATTCACAGTTTTGAATGGTCTTAGACCCTCCAACACTCAATGCACAATCTTCACCCTGGGTCCTATCAGTAGTGACATCATCAAGCAGATGGAAAACAAACCTCATCACTGTGCAAGCAGGTAACTTTGCCTTTACCTTTTTGCTCAAATGAGCTTTTGATAGTCCCTGTCTCAAGTAGATCATTGACAACTCCATCTCATGCAGCAGCAGTGTCCCTGTGCTGACAATGACACTACTGCAGACACTGTAGGCATTCTCCCATTTTCCTCTGATAAACATCCAAAAAAATATTGATTGAGAAGATAGGAATTTCCTCTCATGTTGCCTGTCAAAACATTGAAAAAAAAAATCATGTATTAAAGATTTTCTGTGCATGGGACATGATGCAAAAATTGGTCATGTTGCTTCAAGGATAATACTGCATTTTCTATCTATTGTCTTTACAATAATGTTAAATTTTTGTCCACATATACTATGTTTTTCAAATGTTTTGTGTATAATTGAAAACACAGACCAGAAATTTAACCTCATTGTAAACTACAGTGTATAACCACTGGTTGACACAGCAAATGTTAATTGTCCTCCTGTACACCACATACCTCCAAAATAATTGTTTCTAAGTGCTAGAATGATGATAAGTACTGTAATATACATGACTGATGTATTACAATTTTAATAATCAACAACAATAATGTATGAGAGTGTAGTCAAGCTATGTCAAGTAGTATCACATGAAACTTGTCATTGACATGGCTGTGACAAGCGTGACACATCACTGCAATAACAATGATAATGTGTGATGTCCACTTTGACACACATCTCCCTAGCTCTCAAACTCTTCTCCTGAATCCTCAGACTCCAATTCATCATCCTGTGCTATATCCTCAAGGGTAACAGCTGAACTTGATGCCACTGAAATCCCCCTGGGGCCTGGTGCATGTTTTGGCTTCAGTGGTCTTACTGGCTTCCTTGGCCAGTTCTTCTTTTCCACATTCTTGGCTGCCAACTCCTTGTATCTGCCACCCATTTTAGCACATCCTCAATGTGTTTCTCCTGCAGCTTATGCCACTCTGCTTCAATGGATACCTTTTCTGACCTTTTTGCAGCTTGTGAGGCCTTCCACTTATATTTCTTGGCCTCCTTTCCTTGTTTTTCCTGCTCGATACGCTCCAGCTCCTGTGTAAATGCTTTGTCAGTCAAGTAACAACCTTTTCCCTTGGGAAAACCTTTGCCTGGTCCATTTTTTTTGTCTCTTGTGCATACAATGATTGGCTTTGCTTTGTGCATAGTAAGCCCTGAACAATAAGCTGAGCATGTGCACCCTTAATAATGGGGTCCTGGCTTTGCAGGTGAGTTTTTGCACTGCTGAGGCTATCTTGCAGGTCTTCTGTGTACCTCTCAAGTTTGATCTATGACATTGTTGATGGCTTCACATGCAACAATGACCAATTAGGTGCAGGAATCTTTGGCAGTGCCTCAAGAATGGGTCGTGCAATTTGATGTGCAGATGCAACAGGATCCTTTGATACTAGAAAGCTCCCTGAAGCTGTATGTAAAATGGTAGCATTCATGGATTGCATGCATTTAGATGGTGTGTATAGGGCCGGATCAATATTGGGGTCAATAGGATGACATGGTGACCTTGCTCCATGAGATGCCAAAGTATGTGTACTTGGTGAAGTGTCAAATGATGTAGGTTTATGATATTGAAATGTTGCCATTACAGCATGAACAGGGCTTGAATGTTGTAATGGGAAGGCACCTTTGACTGACATTGCCTCACTGGGCTTCATCTGCCTTGCCATGATGACATCCCTGTTGAACGGGTAGATTCTAGTAGCTGTGCATGCTGCCTTAATCAATGTAGGTGTGAATGCCTTCAAGAAAGCATTTCTGAAGACTTCAATGAAGCTTCCTTTGTCAACCTTTTGTTGATATTTCTTCTCAAAGCTGTTTACTTTGGACTTCCAGGTCTCCTTGAACTGTGCAAAGCAGATGACATCAAGGCCTTGAAGCATATATGTACAATGAGGTGGGTAACCAAGAATCTCAATGTTGTTCTCTTGGGCATAATGAAGAAAGGCAGGTGTATAATGAGAACTGTGACCATCAACAATCAAGATTTGGGTGCAGCCACCTGCCTTTTCTTTGGTCTTGGCATTGAAGTCATCATGCAGCCACTGTAGTGCTAACTCGCTGTCTGTCCATCCATTTGGAGACACTGCAATCCTATTGAGTGGTGAGCTGTGTGTCTAAGTTTGAATATGCAGGTGGCTCATGAAGCCTTTGAAACATTATTGTCACTCCACTTCTTGAAGATGTTCTTACCCTTGAAAATGACTGTCGGCAGGAGTGCAGTCCCATCTGCACAGATTGTGACAATGGAGGTGACATTTTCACAGTCCACTCCACCTTGTTTATGCTGTGTCTTTGTGCCTCTCCTTCCAACAACACGGTGAGTGCCCTGGTCATCTGGTGTGTTGCCTATCTCATCCATTGCATACATATCCTCTTTCTGAATAGGTTAACCATCCTTGCCTACAATGCCATGCTTCTCCACAAGGTTAAACCAATGCTCAATTGTGACTGGGTTCAGTGCCTGGGCCCTCTGTGTATTGAGTGGCTTGCTCCAGTGGGTCTGTAGCTTGTCACTGTGCCTTGTGAAGAAGCACTGACACCAATTAATTCCAACAGGCTCAAATTCATCACCAAGACAAGACTGGAGGATTTCATTTGCATCATTTTTGATGATGTTGTGTGTTAGATGGATGCCATGATCTGCAGATTGAATGGCAAAGTCAACAATTACTCATTCTTCAGCTACTGTTAGCTTCTGTTTTGTAGCATTAAAGTCTGAAATTGACTGCTTGTTGTGATAACGTCTTGATAGTGTCTTGAATGGAACACCATACTGCTGTGCAATGGGCTGCAATCCCTTTCAATCTTTCTCTGGTTTGGCCTGCTCTGTAATATATGCTGCTAATGCATCTGCCATAGACAAGGCAGCAGTACAGTGCTTGTCTTGCTTCTTCACAGCATTGGATTTTGCGTGATTGACCATTTTAGCAAGAATGAAACAGTACTAATGGATGAAAATGACATGGCTGGGAAAAGTGCATTTATCATTTACGTGTTGTACACAATTGACACATTTTTAGTTCCCACACCCCTGAGTGCCATGCTGTGTCATGCTCCAGTGGCCTCCACATAATCTTCATTCAGACTTAGTGAAATATCAATCATTTATTGCAAATTGTGATCTATACATTGGTGAATGTGTCTACCTACATGCTGATGGTGTTTTTGCCACATGCTACAGTGACCTATCTTCATATTATATGAGTGAACTGGTGTACATAATATCCTGTATAAGATGGGCCAGCGGACCATGGGTTGATGTTATATATATCCTCGACATTGATAGATGGGCCAGGAGGGATATTATTACCAATGGAGATGGGTGGGGCCATCTAGGTAATATGTAGGAGTAGGATGGACATGTATATTATAGACAGCTGGGCTGAAGAGATGTAAGGCAAATATTATTATATAGATGGGTGGGCTGATGTAGTGGTTTTTAATATAATAGAGGGATGGGCTGAGGTAGTGTGGTATCATATAGACAGGTGGGCTGAGGTAAGATATGTATCACATAGGTGGGTGGGCCAAGGAGGGTATCATATAGATGGGCCAAGGGAGGTATCACAACACCTGACACCCGAGTTCCAAACATGACCATCAAGTACTAAGTACTGAGTTATGTAAAAAGACACAAGATACTGTGGGTCCATAGGAAGTCATGTAATAGTACTGTCTATGGTGTCAGTCATGGGAATAATGAGAATGGACTGGACATAGGGATAATGGGTTTCCAAAGGGTATTGGGTAGTCCAATATGCAGGAAAGTAGTGGGTCCAAAGGTGCAGGGTATCAGGTTCATTGGGTTATCATCAGGTCTGCTGAGGAATCATCAGGTTAGTGGGCTGGTATCAGAAACCATGAAAATAGCCCATTGTGAATTTTTCACTACACAAATCACTGAGTGTGGAGTGCCAAGACTCAAAACCTGAAGCCCAAAACTTAAAACTCAAAACTCAAAACTCAAAACTCAAAACTCAAAACTCAAAACATGTATGTGTTAAGAACCATGCTCAAGGGAGAGAGAGACTGAGTCAGAGAGGCTTGGCCTCAGCTCATATGCTGTGCCCCTTACCCAAGTATGTGTGTTACAATCAAGCTAAGTCTGTGACAAGCAAACAAAGTGAGTGAGTAACATAGAACTTGGATTGGGGCTCACACAAAGCCTGCTGCAACCAGCGAGTGTTTGATGGTATGAGTTCACAGCAATCAATCTAGCTGCAAGGGCTATGATCGATTATCGACAATTATGACAGTGAAGTCATCAATCATTCTCTTCTCAAGGCTAAGGATGTTGGCAGTGACAAGCACCAACAAAGGTACTTGATAAAGAGGAGAGCTTGCTTAGGGCTCAAGGAGTAGACAGTATGAACCAAGTAGATTCAAGTTAAGGAATACAAGTGCTACCCAAGAGGTATATATACCATTGGAAGGGATAAGGGCAGGTCTGCCATATTAGTGGTAAGGGTAGAGGGTGAATGAGTCAGGATACCAAAGTAAGTAGAAAGTACCAGTTGAGTAGTAAGGATAAAGGGGACACAAGTCGTGGTGAGTCATGACAAGTCAGAATACCATAGTAAGTAAGAAGTACCAGTTGGGTGGTAAGGGCATAGGGTCAGCAAGTCATTGGATGAACTGAAGATAAGGTACAACCAACAGAATAGTCAGTGGAACAATTGAGAAAGAGAAAAGGGGCAATCTCCTGAAGAGGAAGGAGTCCAATGAGGGTGTGAGGCAGGAAAATGAATAGGGGCCAAACAAGCAGATGTTACTGTAACAATGTGTCCTTCACCTCAGATGAAGTCTGAAGGACTTCCGGAGGCTGGCTACTCTGGTGGGGTGTGGGAGGACAAGACTTCTGGAGGAGCATGAGAAACATCCAGAGGAGCACAGGAGAGTTCTGGAGGAGTATAGGAAATACTCAGAGGAGTTCCCACTGCACAGGAAGTGGAGAGACCCCAAGGTAATATCTCTGTGGGAAACAGGATGGAAGGATAGGATGTCCGGAGGTCCAGAAGTATGGAGGACAGGAAGACTGAAGGTCCGGAGGTACTAAGGGACAGGACATCTGGAAGGAATAGGGGCTACATCAGATGAAGTCCAATGTAGACACAAACAGAGGTAGACTACCCTAAGGTAGAGTTGGAGAGACAGGAATTGGACCTAAGTCTGGAAAGAGAGTAAGTGCCAGAAAGGCAAGGTTCCAGCCTAGGGACTCAATCCCTAGGCCTGATGGATAGGACAGAACTTAGGTGGACCAAAGTCCAGGAGAAGATTGGGCAAGTCTAAGTTGATCAGTTACCATTTGACTGAGATATAAGCTAAAGAAACCTGAAATATCAGCAATAATGAAAAAATGAAAATCATTATTAACTTCCTTAACAAAGGTTGTAGTCAGAGTCTAGGTGAGTGTATTGGTGGTCTTTTCTTGTCCATCAGTTACCAGTTGACCAAGATATAAGCTAAAGAAATCTGAAACATCAGCAATAATGAAAAAATGAAAATCATTATTATGCTTCACTTCCTTAATGAAAGTTTTAGTCCAAGTCTATGTGCATGTATTGGTGGTCCTACTGAGTGTTGGTACTCAGGACTTGGGAATCGGACCAACCTTTGCCTTAGCCTATCAGAATTGGATTATATGGACTGGAAGCATGTTATATGGTCATATAAGACCCAAATAAATAGGATTGAGTCAGATGGCAAAGTATATATGTGGAAATTGAAGGGTACTAGTCCTCTCTGCATATGTGTGATAGAGAGGAGAGGCATTTTTTCTTTGTTACTGACTTGAGATGAGCTGCCTTGAAAATGTTTCTCATAGTGTGTGAAGGGACAGGGGATGGGATGGTGGAATTGATGTAATAGGTGGCCTGGACAGCATTATCAGCCTTTCCTGTAGTGATATGTTGAATAATTGCCCTCCTATCAGTAGAGGTGAGCTTGGAATTACATTCTTCACAGAAGTTTTGCTTGTCTGTGTGACTGTCTTTGATGAACTTGACCACAGTAGACTTGCATACTCCAGTTCTAGAGGAAATTTGACAAGCAGAGAGGCCAGAATAGGACAGAGAGAGGACATTATCCTTTTGAGCAGGGTGGGTGGCTTTCATGGTGAATATAACCATGACACATGAGAAATTTTGATTTGTATAGTTAGATATGGTTTTAAAATGACATAATGACACCATCTTACAATTCATTTAATGGTGGCATGATTGTTATGGTGTCATAAATGATGATTTATATAGTTTTAATATGTGCTCAAAAAACTGTCCACATGAGTCATGCTTTTGTAAGCCTTGTATCTCCACCATATCTCCTCTGATTCTCATGATATAGTGCTCAATTGAAAGCCCTGAAGCAGCACTACAATGTAGTATCAGCATGTCACTGAGGTCTTTCTGTATTCTCACACAATATTATAAATAGTAAAAAATGCACAAACATGCAGACAGTTTTTTGAGCCACTGTATGTCCATTATAATAGCCCTAAAAGCTTAGAAAGATCCATGAAGGATTGATGTAATGACAGGCAAAAATGATATATGTGTGAAAAGTGACAATAGGCATCTTTTTACACAAAGTCACATTTATATATGATTCAGGCCAAAGATTTCATTAAAAATATGTAGGATAGATTGTAAACTACCTAAGGAACCCATACTGCCTACTGCACTGAGGGTAGGAGTGGCTGGAAGGGATGTAGTGAAAATATGAGTTGACCCAGCATTAAAGTCCTACCACTGCTCAACTGACCATTTTCGATGCTTTGGGTCTTTGAAGTTTCCCACACTCAATTTCTTGTCTATTTCACTTCCTCAGCACTCAATTCTTGGTGGATTTGTCTGTAAATTTATGTCTATGATACTTGATATATTTTAAATATACTCCAGGTTTATGATTATTAAGATTCAATGTCTTGAAGGTATGGCCCCTTATCAGTAGAAATGGCAAGCATACACACTAGCTCACAACTCCAACCTATTGTTAGCTGATCTTGGTCATAAGAAGCAAGAATATAAGCCATACTTGTTATATATCAAAAGGTTGGATCATGGATGCAAGAGCAAGATACTGAAAATCATGAAAAATGTCAAAAGTGCAATTGTCTATGTTTTGTTCCTGGAGAAGGATCATGTGTGTCCTGGGCTGGCTATATGATATATCTACTCCAAATATGCTCAGGAATAGACTCCCTACTGTCCTTGAGGTCTAGTCCTGCAGGGAAAAAATATCCAGGGAGTGAACCACCAGGAGAGGGGGAGGTACACTATACAATAAAGGATTACCATATGGTCCTGAGCTCCTGATACATTGTTTCTATTGCTGAATAGATGATAGGGATATAATTTCAAAGTCTATTCACCTATAAATAAACACATAGGAATATCTTTTGTATTTTGATGGATACATGCTATATCCATTTAAGTACCAAGTCCCAACACTTGATAGTTGGTAGTCAGTATTTGAGCTCCGAGTGCTAATATCACCTACCAATATGTTTACCTTGACTCAGACTACAACTTTTATTTTTTTCATTATCCCCGATGTTTCAAATTTCTTTAGCATATATCTTGGTCAAATGATACCCAATGGACAAGAAAAGACTGCCAATACACTCACCTAGACTTGGACCACAACTTTCATTGTTTTCATTATCCCTGAGGGAGAGTGATTTGCCAATATCAGCTGCCAAGTCTTGACTGCTGAATCCCAAGTACTGAGTCCCAACACTCAGTAGTCATCATTATCACCTTGGCAGTGATGTAAGTCCTGAGTCCTGAGAACCCACTATCAAGACCCAAAACCTGAGTTCCATACCTGACCACCGAATACCAAGTGTCAGTACTCAAGACTCAGGACTGTTGGCTGGAGTACCTGACTACTGATTCCCAGGTACCAAGTATCAGAACTGAGTACCGAGTTCCCAACTACTGATTCCCAGGTACTGAGTACTGATTCACAAGTCTCAAGTACCAACACTCAGTAGGACCACCAATACATGCACATAGACTTGGATTAAAACTTTCATTAAGGAAGTGAAGCATAATAATGATTTTCATTTTTTCATTATTGCTGATGTTTCAGATTTCTTTAGCTTATATCTTGGTCAAATGATAACCAATTGAAAGGGAAAGACTACCAAGACACTTACCTTGACTCACACTACAACCTTCATTAAGAAAGTTAAGCATAATAACAACTTTCATGTTTTCATTATCATTTGCCTATATTGACTACCAAGTCCTGAGTCCCAACACTTGGAAGTCAGTAGTACCGGGTTTTAGCACTTGACACTTGGTGAATTGTGTAATGAAATAAAAAATTTCATGTTATACACATTTTTTTGAGATTTGGTTTATGGTTTTTGGTTTTTGAGTTTCAGGTTTCAGGCTTCAGCACTTGACACTTGGTGAATTGTGTAATGGAATAAAAATTTTACATGTTATATACATTTTTGTGAGATTCAGTTTTTGAGTCTTGAGTTTTGGTTTGTGGTTTTTGGTTTTTGAGCTTCAGGCTCCAGCACTCAACACTCAGTGAATTGTGTAATAGAATAAAATAAAATAATGTTGTATACAGTTTTTTGAGATTTGGTGTTTGGTTTTCAAATTTTGGGTTTCAAGTCTTGAGTTTTGGGGTTCAGGGTTTGGGTCTCAAGTCTCAGCACTTGACACTCAGTGATTTGTGTAGTGAAAAGTTCACATATTTGGCACTCGGCACTCAGTGATTCAATAAATGGACTTCAAACTTTTTCAAGTTTTGAGTTTTGAGCTTCGGGTTTCAGGTTTCACTTTTTGTATATCTGGGGCTCAGGTTTCAGGGTTCAGCACTTGACACTCAGTGATTTGTGTAATGGAATACAATTTTTACATGTTATATACATTTTTGTGAGATTTGAGATTTGAGATTCAGGTTTCAGGTGTTCAGGTTTTGAGACAGTGATTTATGGTGAATGAAAAATGGATATGTTCCACACTGGGTTTCAGTTTTTGGGCTTTTGGGCTTCGGTACTTGGTAATTGGTGAATGTCAGACATGGTGTATTCAGGTTTTTGGGCTTTGGGCTTTGGTGGTTGATGGTAGGTATATGCACTCATATAGTGGGTATGTACTCCATGTGCTCAATTCTCTGGTGCCTACATCAGCACACTGATTTGTATGTTATCCAACTATCTCAGCCCAGTTATGTTTATTGCACTCATTTACCTGGGCCCACCCAACATGAAACTTCTGGTGTCGGCATTTGGTACTCAGCACTTGGTGAAGAGTTTTGAGTTTTGAGTTTTGATGTTTGAGTTTCAGGTGTTGGTACTTGGGTTTCAGTACTCAGTACTTGGCAATTCAAGACTCAAAACTCAACACTTGTAAAAATATGAGTTTTGAGTTTTGATGTTCAATGTTCTAGTTTCGGGTGTTGGGTTTCAGTACTTGGTACTCGGTGATTCGAGACTCAAAACTCAAAACTTGTAAAAATGTATAAGTTTTGAGTTTTGAGTTTTAAAGTTTGTTTTGATGTTCCAGTTTTGAGTTTTGGGTTTCAGTATTTGGTAAATGTTAGATATGGTGTATTCAGGCTTTCAGCTTTCAGGTTTCCATGGTCAATGGTAGGTATATGCCCTCATATAGGGGTATGTACTCCATGTCTTCGATTCTCTGGGCCTACATCAGCAAACTGATTTGTTTGTTACCCAACTATCTAAGCCCAGTTATGTTTATATGTGATAACAACCACCTCAGCCCACCCATCAATATAATATATATCACTACCTCAGCCTATATGTCCATATGTCCATATAGTATACCAATACCTTGGCCCTTATGTCTATGGACCGTCTTCCAAGGTATCACTGGATTCTGAGTTGACAGGGTGCTTGGCTGTGTTGACTTTGATTGACATGGACAGGATCTGAGTCTGAATGTCATTGATGACTTGGATCAAAACTAGTGCAACAGCATTGCTCATATGTCCATATAGTATACCAATACCTTGGCCCATACATCTAAATGATACATATCTGGGCCCATCTGTCTATATGACATCCCCCTATGTTGTTGGCCCATCCATCTATGTAATATACCCCTATGTCAGCCCACACATCTATCTAATATACCCCACATCAGCCCACCCATCTATGTAAAATACCCCACATTGGCCCACCCATATATATAATCAATATTTCACCACTCCCTTGGCCCACCCATCTAAAAAATAATACTAATATGTCAGCCCACCCATCTAAACAATATACCATACATTGGCCCACCTGTCTATATAATAATATTTGCCTTACATCTCTCTGCAGCCCAGCTGTCTATAATATATGTCTATCCTACTCTACATATTACCCAGATGGTCCCACCCATCTCTATTGGTAATAATATTTCTCCCGGCCCATCTGCCATTGTCAAGGATATTTATAACATCAGCATAGATGGGCCCACCTGTCAACATCAAGGATATACATAACATTGGCCCATAGTCCACTGGCTCATCTTATACGGGATATTATGTAGGTTGGTGACCTGTATAATACAGAGTTTGTCACTGAAGGGGCTCTTTTTGCAGCAATATAATAACCTATATTACCCAGTATATAGATATCAAAAAGTTGATGCTCTATTTTGAGCCACATTTCAGCAAGAATTTGTGCATGTACGAAACACAGCTCAGTGAGATTGCTCAATTTTTTTTCCATGTCTACTAGAGGTATCTATAGACCTAACTACAGAGTATCAAGGCATATCAAATGTTAATTTAATGAGTTATTGCTAAGTGTATCAAGGAATGGTGGTGTGTCAACCAGTGGTTGTACACTGTACTGTTTAAAAGAAAATAGATGGAAAATCCAGTATTATCCTTGAAGGAACATGACAAATTTTTGCATCATGTCCCATGCACCAAAAATCTTTAACACATGATTTTTTTTCCAATGTTTTGATAGGAAACATGAGGGGTTTCTATCTGCTCAATCAAATTTTTTTGGATGTTTTTTGGAGAAAAATGGGAATATGCCTGCAGTGAGAATATATCTATGTTTTGTAGCTACAATTGAAAGTTTTATGTGAGAATCAAATGAACATGTGAAGCTACTTGTATAATAGAAAGAAGTACAAGGCTAGGGCTACAACTAAGCCTACAAACAAAAAATGAGCAGGAAAAGTAGGAGCTACATGGTAGTGTTCTCTTGTTTGGTGTGGATGATCATAGACTGTAAAAATGCCTTGCACGGCTCAGGATCATCAACATCTAAGAATGTGCCGCATGCTGCTGCATTCATCATGAACACATGCATGAAAACCACCTTATCATCCTTCAAGATCCCTGCAGCCAACTGCATTAACTTTGGCATACACGACCTATGTTCAGCTACATGAGCATTGTCAGTGCCAAAGTTTGTGTTCAATGAATCTGACAGGTGGTTGATAGTGCCTTGAAGATTCATCAACATGGCAGTATTGGTAGTATCTTGAATGGTCTTCTGGCTTGTGCTTAGGCATGTCTTACCACTGACTGTTGACAGCCTTGGTTTCTTCTCCGACTCTGGCTTCATCACCTGCAACACAGAAGTGTGAGTGGTGGAGGGAGGAGCTGAATAACCTTGGGTCATCTCAGAGTGTGAACACTTGCCAGTGCTGGAGCCTGATGACATAGGGACAGAAGACATGGGGGGGCAATGCTAGTACTGCCATCTGCAAATATAGGACCAGGGGGGGAGCACCCCAGCTGATGTCCAGCTGGGCTATACTTATGTTGGTGGGAATGAAGTTTGGAACAAAAGGAGATGGCACTATGCTTTCAGCATCCATCATGCTGGTGTCAGCATTGTAAGGTGTGCTGCTCATGCTAGCAACCAGTGCAGCTGATTGAGCAGGGTGATATGTGGCCAATCCTTGTGCAGCACTCTCCTTGGGGAGGATGTTATCCATTTTGGAATAGAAGGGCCAACCATTTTCTTAAATGGTTTCATGCAGGGCTGTAAAGAGATAGTAAGTGTCAGCTTCAATGAAGATCAAGGCAATATTGGCACATACCTTCTTACTAACATACTCCTTTCACACAGCTTCAGTGGTTGACCCATCAACATTGGCCCCACACTCATTGTCCCAATGACAACCTGACTACTGACTGATTGCAGTTGGGAAACATGAAGGTTGATCACCTCTCAGAAGAAGAATGTGCAAACCACTTCAAGAGAGGGCTGTGTTTCACATGCCACAAGGCAGGCCATTGTGCCAATAATCAGAAATATCATCTAAAAGGGAATGGGAAGGTTTCCATTTGCCAAGAAAAGATTGAGGAAGAAGATGAAGAAGTTCACCATCTCATGGAGGATTTTTAGAATGGAAGACTGGTTCAACATCAGTATCTTCCCATGTACCTATCAGACTTATTCATGCAATTGGAGAAGCAAGTAATTTTGTGTTCCTATGACACTTATCTCCCATATTCATTTGAAAACTGTCGAAACTACTGCTGTTGTCAATTCTGGAGCAGCAGGAACCTTTATTTCCAAAGATTTTGTGAAACTCCACAAAATGAAGAGTAGTCTTATGAAAACCTTCAAGGTTATGACCACCAATGGAAGTTGTCTAAAAGTGGACTGATTACACATTATTGCACATCAACTTCTGAATCATGAACCTGGAAGAATTTGAAACTGAAGAAAGAACCTGTCCCTGAATCCCCAAAAGTCACACCAATAACTGCCTCCATTGAAGAGATTCCTGATGAAGAAGTTTACACTGCACCCCCCTCTATCCCCAAAACCTCTGAAACCTATGATACTGAGGAAGACATATGGGATAAATATTAACCCTCTATCAAAGATGTAATCACTTACCCTTTGAACAGAAATGTGGTGTGGATAACACAACTTGGCTAGATAGTTGTTAGAATACCTAGCCAATATATGTCTACTAATCCTGCCTAGCTGCTACACTTGCAAGTAAGAATGTTCAACCCAAGGGATCTGCTGTCTAGTCAAGTTCAATAATCAGTACTATGCAAAGGGGTCAAAAGTCTGAAGGTATTGGGTGAAGTCTGATGCATGGGAAATCAGGTCCACAGGTGTGGAGATGCGGAGATGGTGGGAGAGTAAGGGAAATTGAGGGAATACATCAGGACTAGCTTGGAGATGCTAGGGAACATCAGATGAATGAGTGACACTCATGTCGGGTCAGGGAGAGCAGGTAAACAGGTATATTGGCAAGGGTAACTTTAAGGACAGGTATGGGGTGACCAGTATCGGGGATTTCTCCCTCCTACTAAGTGGTCATTGTAATTCTGGTTGCCCAACCCTATATAACTAGCTATGTGAAAGTCCAGAATCCATAGGTGAAAGTAGTAGCAAACATGTGAGTCTGATAATATGTAGGTAAAAGCCCATGAGGTACTGTGGCCAGTGGGAATCCATGTAATAACACTGTCTACTCAATTAGTAATGGGAAATAACTGACTACACACCAGTGGGGTTAAGCAGGACTGGACTGGACATGGTAAGGCAAGTGCATGGGATCCCCAAGCAGGTCCAATGTGTTGGAGATGTGGAGATGGCGGGAAAGTGTTGGAGATGGGTAGGAGATATGCGGACTGGGTGGGGATTGCAGAATGGGGTCCTAGCAGGCCAGCCTGAACATGATCGTCACAGCGGGTCATCAAGAATGTTTCTCTTGACACTCCACTGACAAAGGATGGAACCTTGAAGGCAGAACAGAAACCTATGTTGCCTAAGATCAGTAATCTTGCTCAGAAATTCACTATTGCAGGAACAGAAGGAGAAGCCACAAAAAAGAAGAAATTGTTTGAAGAACTCATCCCTTCCTACCTCTATGATTTTGCTGATATATTTGTGAAAGACAGCCTAAACAAACTCCTTCCTAAATGACCTGGTATAGATCACTGCATTGAAACAAAACCTGGTTTTATCCCCAAAACATCAAACATATACCCCTTATCTGAGAAAGAATGGTCCATGGTCAAGGCTTTTATTGACAAAAACATACAAAAAGGCTTTATTTCTGAATCAAAGTTGCCACAAGCTAGTGGCTTCTTCTTTGTCGGAAAGAAGTACACCCTTGTCAAGATTACCAGTATATCAATGATTGGACAATTAAAAATTTCTACCCTTTGCCCCTTCCTCTCATGCTCATCACCTGACTTCATGATGCTAAATACTTCATGAAAATGGATTTACACTCTGGATATAACAACAACCATATTCACCTGGAAGACCAATGGAAAGCAGTGTTTACCACAGAATTTGGACTCTTTGAACCCAATGTCATGTTCTTCAGTCTTTGTAACTCCCCAGCAACATTCCAAACCTACATGAACTGCACTTTCCAACAGGAGATGAATGAAGGATGACTGGTAATCTATATGGACAACATATTGATTTCCTTGAAGATGCTCAATGAACATCACAAATGCACATGATTAATGAAGATACAACAGGAGAAATTGTTCCTAAAATCAAAGAAGTGAAATATCTCAGTATGATCATTAAACCCAGATATGTCATGATGGACCCTGCAAAGTTGGATGGTATCAAGGATTTGCCTACACCCACATTGGTTAAAGAAACCTGGTCTTTCCTCAGATTCTGTAACTTCTATCAGAACTTCATTTCCCATGATTCCAACCTCACCTGACCTCTGATTGATTTAGCAAAGAAAGATACCATGTTGAGCTGGTCCACTGACTGTAGAAAGCATTCCTATCATTGAAAGATTGCTTCTTGAAACAACCCATTGTGACAACCAAGTTTTCCTTGGGCTGTTATTTGCTTGTTTTACTTACCTTCTCTTATTCCCACTTTCCTTAGGTTATTTCGCATTTTTGCTGCTTACATAATCATCTTCCCTTTACCTAGGACTCTACAGTCACTACTCCGGTTTCCCTTGTTTCCAGTTCTTGGTTGCTCCCCATTCACTTGGGTTATTTAGTAGCATCCCCTAGTTGTAGCTTTCTAGTTGTAGCTTCTTCAGCTCACCAGCTAGCTCCTGGAACATAGTTTCTGTCTTTGGCTTGAAGTGTCTCCCTTTTACTCATTCTATCTCTTGAGCTTGAGCCTAGTCTATTGAATCCCTTGGGTCAAATGTTCTTGCTTGCAGGTGTAGCAGCTAGGCAGAGCATTGACCATTATACTGGCTGAGTACTTTCACCAAGTATCCAGTCAGGTTGTGTCTTTCACACTGTCCTCCAAAATCCCAACCTGACTCAACAACTCACTGTTGCCACTGACACAGTCCTGCTACAGACTGATAAAAATGCATTATACCATCCATGTGGATATCTTTCCCAATCCCTGAATCCTGCAGAATGAAACTACCAAATATTTGATCATGAACTCCTCACTGTTATCAGAGCTCTTATAGAATGGTGTCATTATCTAGAAGGGAACCCCCATCCAGTTATTATATTCACTAATTATCAGAATCTCCTCTATTCCTGCACTGCTTAACATCTCACCCATCGTCAAGCACATTGGCAACTTATCCTATCTATGTTCAACATTGAGTTACACCACATGCCAGGCACCAAGCTTGCCACCCCTGATGCCCTATTGTGCCACACTAATCATAACTCCAATGCCATGGATAACACTGATGTCATACTCTTTCCCAATTCCATGTTTATTTGCCTCATTGATGATTCATTGATCAAAACCCTGACAACTACTGACCCCTTATCTGATACCATTTTCTCTGCCACATCTGATGCACTAGATGGGCTATGCCTTCCTCCCATAAAATCTGGTCTCTCTAACTGGCATATTTGTGATGGTATCTTGTATTACAAAGACTGTGCTTTTGTGAAACCTTCGGCTCACTCAGACATTCTTTGCCACCTCTATGATCATCCTACAGCAGGCTATCCTGGCCATTTTAAAATGAAAGAACTAGTAAAACAAGACTATTGGTGGCCTGGACTCAGCACCTATGTCTGAAAATACATTGAATGTTGCACCCTTTGTCAGCAGATGAAATCAGATATCCACCCTACAATGCCTCCTCTAATGCCTATTTCCACTGATACCATCCTTCCCTTCACTCATCTGTCCATTGATTTGATTACCAATTTGCCTCTTTGCAATGGTTTTGATTCAGTCATGGCCATGGTCAACCATGGGCTTAGTAAGGGGGTAATTATCATCCCTTGCTTAAAAACCATTACCTCCAAAGGCATGTCTACAAGTGATTTGGACTTCACGAAAAGATCATATCAGATAGAGGACCCTAATTTGTATCAAAATTCTCTAGAGCACTTGCTAAACACCTTGATTATTCCATTGCACCATCCACTGCTTATCACTCTCAGACTGATGGTCAAACAGAATGGCTCAATCAGGAATTAGAAACATATCTCCAATCCAAATCTGTTGCTGAACCAGCCCTGAAACATGGGTTGAACACCTTCTCCTTGCCAAATTCATCCATAACCATTGAAAACATGATTCACAAAACACTTTCCCTTTCTTCCTCATGATTGGATACAACCCACAACCATTACCACATGCCCTCCCAGATTCTATCATTCCTGCAGCAGAAGAACAACTCCACATATTGCAGAAAGTCTGCAAAGAAGCAGTTGCCTGTCACAAGATCAGCATGCAATGAATGGCAGAACACTCTCACAGGATGAAATATACCCTGTGGAAGATTGGAAATGAGGTTTGGTTATCAGCAAAGAATTTTACCACACCATTCCCTTCTAAGAAACTTGTGCCTAAACAATACAGCCCCTTTACTGTGAAAGCTGTACTTTCCCCCATCACATTTACACTTGAACTCCCTGACCAATGACAAATTCACCCCACATTCCATGCTTCTGAGCCATCTTCCTATCATGAAACTGATGTTCATGGTCCAAACTTCCATGGTCCTCCTCCTGATATCATAGAAGGAGCAGACAAATATGAAATAGAAGCTATCCTTGTGTACAAGGGAACAGATAAATGAAGATGCTATCTAGTATCCTGGATTGGGTACTCTACAGCTGTTAAGGACATACTCAAGGGCTAACAGATCCTAAGGGCTTCAGCCTCAGCTCATGCACTGTGCCCCTTACTCGAGTATTGCCCCTTATTTCAGAAGGGCAAGACTGATGTGTCCAGAGGGTTGGATGAGTAGCGTAGTGGATCTAGATGACTTCTGGATGCAGGATAAGTATTGTAGGGCTAATCCAGATGAG
This sequence comes from Suillus subaureus, assembly GCF_016647635.1. Classification (NCBI taxonomy): domain Eukaryota; kingdom Fungi; phylum Basidiomycota; class Agaricomycetes; order Boletales; family Suillaceae; genus Suillus; species Suillus subaureus. The sequence goes on along the minus strand of NW_024538562.1, from coordinate 1,613,693 downwards.
TCCAAACTAGAAACTAACAGTAGTAGACTGTCGTAGACAGAGGCGGATATGGATAGATTATAGGAATCAATCCTAAGTCTCGGAGGGTGATGAGAGTAGAGATACTCAAGTCCAGAGGACAGGAATGAGTAGAACTAAGATGATATTCAAACTGAGGTACTACAGAGAGTTACAGGAGGTTATATACTATAGGTATCTAACAGAATGATCAATCAGCAGAGACCGAGGCTATGTACAAAGCATATGGATAGTCTATTGGTAAGTAGAAACAGATCACAAATAATGCAATGGAAATCAAGCATAGGTAACAGATCAGTGAGTAGGATAGATATACAGATAACTGAAATACCAGAGTTAGGGGATTACCAAAAGGAGATGAGCACTGATTTGTGGATTCGGATGAATTGTGGACTGGACTGGACGAGTGGCAGATTGGATGATGAGATGTTAGAGGGAGATAAGATGTGGAAAGGATTGGAGATAAGATGTGGATCAGATCGGAGATCTAGATATGTGGATATGATAACAGCTAGTAACAAATAGCTCCCAGAATCTAATCTCTGCAATGCTCCCGATATCCTCTCTGCCTATAAGAAGTCACATCAACTCTAGATAAGAAACAGCCATGTCTTCCATCAAAATTGCCCTTGCTGAAATTGCAACTACTCTTGACTCCATCAACCACAAAATGAACATTGACCAGATCAATGCCATAGCCAACAACAACCCTACAGAATCCCTTTCCTTGTCTTCCATATCCACCTTGTTCAAGCCAGATTGTGTTGTCTTAGAACATGAACATGCTTTGGATGTGAAGTAAGTAGTCAGTATTGCTTACATAATGGATGTTTGTCAATTGGGCACATGAGGCTATTCGTCTATGTACTGATTTGATGATTGGCAACTATCACTAATGTTACTTTTTCACATTCTTTGAATCAAATGAGTATCTCAAGAATGATTGGGTGTGTAATCATGTGGAGCTCAAGGAGATCACAGAAAGGCATAAGGCAGAGTTAGATGAGATGAGGAACAAATATGAAGAAGACCTTGAGAGCTATTGCAACCAGATGGATGATTTGGAAGATATAAAACTGTAATACTTGACATCCAGATGGATGATGTGGAGCAGCTTGACATGCAAACAGATGCTCAGAGGAAGGAGATAGAGGACCTTATCAGCCTCTGGATTCAAAATGAGATGGAGGGGTACCAAGCAATTGCTGTCATCAGAGACAAAATCATCAACTTGATGGATTATGCACTCTTGTAATGCTTTGGTTAGACACATGCATTTGATATTAAATGTTTCCCACACCACTAAGTGTTACCATACAATCCTTCTTACAGCTTGCTTCAGACACATGTAATCTGTATTTAACTGTTCCAATACCATTTTTCAAGGGCATATAGCACTTTCATTGAAGCCTCAATGTTGGCCATCAGCTCACAAGATCTCATTCTTCAACAGTTACTGATGGGCACTTAATGACAACCAGCTACCATTCACAGCAAGGTCTGTGACTGTAGAATCAGGAGGTGCAAGTCTATCAGTGAACACAGTGGTATGTAGTTGTGATGCATTTCATGATTGTCAATTGGTCCCTGATACAGTGAGGCTGTGATGGTGCTGTCAGATTTGATGGTTTACATGTTCAAACTTTGAACTATTTACCAACTGTGGCTTTAACCACAATGTGCATGCAGATGTAGTATTGCCTGCCATTGACAGCAACATCGCCAGTAGCAGTGCATGTATACTGGCTTGAAGCATCAATACTGTAATTCCAGTTGTCCCTCAAGTCACATCTGGATGCTTCCATTCTCCAAGACTTGTCAGTATCTGCATATTGTCAGCAGTAGTGTGCACTATCTCACTTCATCTGAGTTATCCTGTGAATGAATTTGTCATTCCACTTCAACAGCATGCACTGTGCATCCCTAAGTCCATGTACACAATACATCTTCTTCACTTCCATCTCACAGTTCAGTGATGTAGATCTGGAAGGCATTTAGCAGCATTGTCAAGTGACATAGGATATGTATCTGTAACAGCATGTTTCCATGATTGGAATGAATGTTTTGACTGTGTACTATTAGCTAGCATGAATTAAATGCATGGTCTAAACCATAGCACATGAGCACTGCAGATGATCAATTGAGAACCCATCACTTGATGTGCTATTAGCAGGTCCATTGCATGGAAGAAAGTGACATTTTGAATACTCATCATCACCTCAACCATCACCATTTAATATTGACTGATTCATATAAATCTCACATATCAGTGTATTTCATGCCTGTAAGCGATAACTCAAGTATGATCACTCTTGATGTTCCCTAATGAACACTTGCTGATGCCCTTCATACACTGACAATATGGTTCTTGTCCATTGCTAGTCACGAAAACCTGTGACCAGGCCACATGAGAAAACCATGTGAAATTCCCAAAAAGAGGTTTAAGTGAATCTATGTGAAAGTCATGCAAGCACCCATGACATCCCAAAACCCATTCTCCCTTACTTTATATATTTGGCCATCTCATCCTAAAAGGCCCTCTCTGGGCTGCTACTATGGGCAGATATTGGAGGAAATGTAGATGTTGCATAGAGTATGACCTATTACCATTTGTTTCCTGTTAAGCTAATGGATAAAACAGATCAGTCACAATACAATAGACAATGCCTCCAATGACAATACACTGATACAGGAATTTGAGATGGATATAAGCAGATGGAAGATTTCATTCAATCATGATGGCAACTGACTCAGGTGGGCACAGTCAAACTTGTATGTGTGATTGCTCACACCTCCCAGATGCTTGCACATGCACTGAACTTGGCTTGCTAGTGTTTTGTTACTAAAATCAAGAACAACCTATTCATGCCAGTCATTGAAATTGAATCTTCAAGTAATCCTGCAGTCCAGAAACACCTTGAGATTTATGCAGCTTAGCTGGTTACAGATTCTGTTTGGGATTGTCCACAGCATTTTTGCTGCATATGTTGTGCAATTGTTATGCAACTGTGAATCTCACTAGTCTTTGACATATTTGATGAGGGGCATCATGTGGGATAGTAGGTAACAGATTAATAGTGATCCAGCAGTAATCTAGAATTCTCAATTCCAATGTTTAATTCCATTTTTGTAAATGCTAAACTACATATTGTAAACATGTTCTATCTCAGCAAAAGTTATTAGTGATTCATCAGATTAGAATAAATGTATTTGGCTCATGTAATCCACCACATGTCCAACCTCATTTATTTGGGCATCTTGATATGGCATTAGTATTTACAAAAGGAGTATGTGGTGCATAACTTATCCAATGTCATTTCATGTGCTTGTGTCACATGAGGGAAATCAGTTCCAAGTTCAATATATGATCATATGTATATTTATGACTCTCCTCAACATCACTGCTCCATGAATCCATCTTGTAACTTTTGTGAATAGAATAAACACAATGCCTGGCAGTTGCTGAAAGTCAAATGGATCATCCAAGATATTAATGGAGAGTGTTCCCTTGAGGTCACTGGATATTCATACCAGGGGTGCCCTATAGCTCCTCACTATTACTCACCCTTATATGTGCTCAACAAGAAGTTGAGTATTTACAGAAAGGTTATGGAACACCTACAGAAATTACCCCATGTTGAGGTTGCCACACTGCATAATACCTATTTGTCAGTTATGCAATATCTTCACAATGTATGCGTTGCATTTCTCAATGATGCTGGTACATCTTTAGATCCACTACATGGTGAATTTAGATCTGTCATGTTGGACTACTACCTTTGGTTGGACCACACTTGTGATGCCTTTCATGCTGTATGTTGCAAATCCTTGACTGCAGCTCATGGAGTCACCTTTGAAGGCCTGAAGAATGGAGAGTGTTCTGACATCCCAGTATTCTGTGCATTCTCCAAAGTGTCAAGTGTCTGTTTACCTCATTTTTCAATGCAGTAAATTGGACTGCATATCCACATAAAAAATGCAGGGAGCATAATTTCTGTGGAGCCCTACAAGGAACTGGCACAGGAGAACACATTAATGTCTTACTAGATGCAGTTGATTCCTCTCTAAATGTGACTATAGATCCACCGAGCACTATACTATCTGAATCCAATTCATCTGCTCAGATGATGACATTCTATAGAGCATGTAGTCTTTCATTCCAGTTATGTTGACTTTAACATTATACATCATATCAAATTGGCAAGGTCAATAGTGACAGAAACTGCAGGTCAAAATTAATGTCACAATACAGGGATGGCAAGCCTGCCTTCATGTTTCTATGCAGCTGATGCCCAAGAGTTGCAATACATTCCTTATTAAACCACTGGTGGCATATCCTACAATATCACTGGAAGGTCATTGGCAAGTGAAATGCAGGATCACATCAAGTACATGCACACTTGGTGGCTATCTGGGAGTTCTACATATGTTTATTGGCTATCAGCACAGATACAAGCAGAGAGATATTTGCATACACAGATGTTTACTGCTTTCATGTATACCATTGTATGATCCTCTGAAAATTTAATATCAATGGTCCACCAATTATACAGTATCCCTATTAGTATCTGAGGTCGTGCTAAATCACCTTCATCATATGGCAGGATAGTTGCATGATCTACAAAGCATGCACAGATGTCAATCAACTGGCTCAAATATGCAACCATCTCTAGGTACCTACCCTCAACACAGCACATGCCCACTCCAGTTATAAGATCACTGAGGATGAGCCCATATTCACCAACAGAAGCTGTGAGACTAAGTATAGAAGAAGGCATCAGAACAATATCAGTCATTATAAATTAAAATCAACAATGTACTCAACACCCTCATCTTCTAAGTAACCTTGTGATAATACCACTGTATTTTGAGCCATATATCCTACAATAGAATGTTTAGGTGAGTCACAACTGGTGGGACATTTAAAATGTACTGCACTTGCCTGGATCTGCCTACCAGCCTTGAGATAGATATCAACTACCTTACCATACCAATAGGACATCAATGACAGACTCCCATCTTGCAGCTGAACCACTTGTTCATCTAGTGGATAGATTGAGACATTGAAAAAACCATGTGAGGATCACAGTGAAAATACACAGGCACATTCATACTCCTCTCCTACTTGAATCACCATACTATGGTTCACATCATTACCATTTGAATTGTCATCAGCATTATATATCTGTGAAAATAAAGATTAATATAAATGTGAATCTAGGACATTTAAATGACCACAAGAGAGTGTCTATGTTAACTTACATTCCAACAAGGTGCATCACCTCAATCTATGGAGATGAGGATGATCATGGCACATCAGTGTTAACCTTCTCCTTCCATTTGTGTAGGATGCATAACTTGTGATCAATAGTCTGCAGGGCATGAAAGGTTGAGTGGGAGCAAAAATTCCACAAAGAATGTTGAGGGTTGAATGAAATAAGTATCATCAAGTGGAGCTTTTGGCATATCCACCAAAAACATGTCAATCTGACAAACAGATCAAGAAAAAATGTTATGCTTAGACTTATGAGGTGGAGGGTTGTTCTTATGGCATTGCAAGAAGTGTTACACAAATGAATCAGATCTGACTGCAGCTCATGAAATGCTAAAGTTCCATTCCATTGAACTGAAACCTTAAGATGCCTAAAAAATCCAGAGGCTATGCCAGGACAGCCTGTTGACCCAAGACATCAGCAGGGTTTTTTGCATCAGTAATCAGTTAGGTAGTCCATCATGGATGTAGTTTGATTGATTGCATCATATGGATATTTCTATGGGCCTTTGGACTGAATATAATTAAAATTTTACTAGAGTATAATCCCCCACTCACATAACAGCATACTTCATATGATGGATGATGAGGATTCACTAGACATTCTGCAGCAAATCATTAAATTGAACATCCTGGATCCAGAACCACAGGGATTGAGAATACCAGGAGCTACCCAGTGCAGTTCTATACATTACAATAGCAGCACATGATATTGCATGAGGGGAGCTGTGAACAACCTAATCTGGGTGACAGCTCCTTATATAACATAACAGGTGTGGTATTTTGTATGGTTGGTGGGGCAATGCAGAAGGAATTTGATGAAGAAATAACAGGCATTGGGGGTGAAGGATAATGAGAGCCATATGAAGGTGAGTGTCAATGTGGTTGGAGTTGGAGTTGGATTGGAGGAGGCCAGAAGGGTTAATAAGAGGGGTCGTCTTTGAGAAGGAAGGAAGTGTTATGAACTTGGATAGAGTCATTCCAATAAAGGAATCAAAGACCAGGTCCAATTCCAGTCGAGCTTCCCCCCCCACCCATCCTCGCCAGCAATGTCACCAAGGAAGTCTCCCATGATTTTTGCACTCTTCTCCCAACTGCCAAAGTCTGTGATGAAGACTCACAAGTGTGCAAAGTTGTCTTGCATTGTCTTACTAGGATGTGAAAGGCAGAAAACTCACCAAATTCACCATCCTTATATGGTCAACAGTTTAGACAAATACCAACAGTTGATAACATAGTTGTTTGTGGGAGACAAGGTTTTTTTTGTTGAACTTTTCAAGTGAACACTAGTGATGTAAAATGGGCAAAGAAGTGTGGAAATCAATAATTGGCTTGATGCAGTGCTATGACCTTCAGAATAATATGTTGCAGCTGTATGCAATGACTAGAGCTATAATATATCCCTGTGGATATTTCTTACTTATCTTCAGCAATGGAGATCAAATTCACTAGTAAAATTGTCCCAATACATGGCCTCAAAACCAACTCTCTGCTGCTCATGCACTCACTATGAGTATGACACAGTCCAGAACAGAGTACACCCTTTGATGTAGTCTTAAGTGGCCAAGCTCTTAATATTTGTTGACAGATTGTAGGTCTTATTTGTCTTCCCTAATTGATGAATAATATGTGTGATTCTTCCCACAGAACTTTTCCTGTGTCTAAAGAGAACTAGAATGAATACTACTTGTGTAATCAAATATGGCTTAAGTGTGTGGCCTCAAATACTTCTGAATAATGTGTGAAGAATGTGGTAAAACAATGGAGTAAATAAGCTAATATTTCTCCTAGTTGTCACTTATTTGTTCACTTACATAATAGGGGTAAAGAAACTTAGGGGTGTATGCACTAATCCTCATTTGATTCCCCTAAAAATTTGTCTCACTCTGATTGGATGATTGATACTTGGGAATGAAATTAATTATTTCACAAGAGGGGAAAATGAGCCCCTTATATACTACTATACTAGTGGCTATGCTATTGATTACTAATGTACTTAAATTAAATTGGAGTCATATTGAGTCATGCTGAGTCAGTATGAATTATTATGAGAAAGGACTATAGAATGCTCTGGAATTTTATAGAATACTTGGTAAGAATGCTTGGCAAAGGCTGTGTTAAGACCATAGCACTGCCATGCTTTGTAATAATGCTTTGTAAGGGCTGTGTTAGCACTGCCTTGTTGTTGTGCTTTACCAATCATCATCTTTCTAATTATAGTATCAATTTGTCAGGTTCCACAGCTTTGGATACATAGATACAAATAAAGTGGCATAGAATGTTGACACATGTTTATTTCATATCCAAGAAAGATAAGTGGCATGATAAGTATTTTACATGGACAGCTAAGCCATTTCTTGGTGAAACATGCTTTGAAATGTCCAAATAAAATTAATGTTGTGCATAGAAAAATTCAAGTGACTTCATAGTTTGAAATAAAGAGTAACATAAATCATAGTAGCATAAATCATAATATGGTCATGACCATGTACAAAACAAGTTTCATGCATATCAGCATTGTGAAGTCCAAGCCTATCATGGAGTCAGAAGATGAGGAAGTGTCATATCCCGTATGCCAGACATAGATCCCATCATATTCCCATGCTTTCCAGACCTATTTCCGGACCCCATATCAGACTCATTCCTGGATCCCCTATCCTGTCCACCCTATGCACATTCCGTCCAGCAAGACATCTGGACTTTACCTCCTCTCAGATTCTGGACTACATCCACCACCTCACATATCTCAGTCCTGTTTCCGCCCTGCCTTCCAGATCCCCAGATCTCCGGACCTCCAGATATTAACTGTTACTATCTCCGGACCTATTCCCGCCCTCTATCTGAGATCCTGCGCCTATCCCCATTTAGGTATCTCCACCTTTCCAGTTCTCGGTTATCTCTGTTTCCATCTTGCTGATTGATCCTTGTACTAGTTTCATCTCTGAGTTCATTTACTTATGTTCCATCTTACTTACCAATGTGTTTCTGCATGCTTGTACATAGCCTTACTCCATTGCTTACTGATCCTCTTGGATATCCTCTAGTATATAACCCCTGTACAACTACAGTAGAGTCCTCAGTCTGAATATCATCTTAGATCCTGTTCCACTTGCCAATCATCTTCTGGACTTCAGTCCGTCTGAGTCTCATCCTTTTCCATAAGGCCTAGGGAAGGATTCCCTAGGCCGGAATTCCAGACCTTCGGATTTGTCCCCTATGTCTCTGTCCCAAGTCTAGGGATTGCTTCCCTAGGCTAGAGTCTTGCCTTTCCGGCACTTACCCTCTTTCTGGACTTAGGTCCACTTCCTGTCCCTCCAACTCTACCTTAGGGTAGTCTACCTCTGTTTGCTTCTACATTGGACTTCGTCCGATGTAGCCCCTATTCCTTCCGGACCTCCGGACCTCCTGTCTTCTGTACCTCCGGATGTCCTGTCCCTCATACCTCTGGGCATCCTGTCCTTCGGACATTCCGTCCTCCACACCTCCATGTCCGTCCTCCATACCTCCAGACCTCCTGTCCTCTGTACTCCGGACCTCCGGACATCCTGTCCTCCTGTCCTCCAGACCTCCTATCCTTCCATCCTGTTTTCCTGTAGAAGTATTACCTTGCAGTGGGAACTCTCCTGAGCACTTCCTGCATTCCTCCGGAACTCTCCTGCGCTCCTCCGGACATTTCCCGCACTCCTCTGGAAGTCCTCCCACACTCTCCACCAGAGTAGCCAGCCTCCAGAAGTCCTCCGGACTTCATTGGACCATCATTGGACTTCCTCTGAAATGAAGGGCACATACTTGGGTAAGGGGCACAGCGTACGAGCTGAGGCCAAGCCCCTCTGAGTCAGTCTCTCTCTCCTTTGAGCATGGTTCTTAACAGGAAGACACAACTATTCAGGTATGTCGTCTGGTTTGTCTTTCACTTGTCTCACATTTTCTTGTAGCCATTTTTGGGTGGAGTGCCAGAGGTCATCCTTCCCTGGCTCTCCAATTTGCCTTGATCACCCTGGGTTCCAACAAAAAAACCTTTTGGCCCTGCCACAGTAAGTCACATTTATGTGTCTGGGACTCAGGTGTATGCTTACAATGTCACAGGTGATTGCTGGCAGTCACCAAGCAGTCATTGAGCCCTCCCAGCCAACTCCTAAAACCCCAGTGCAGGCACCCCCAGCCATCGATGCAGGTGATATTCTCATTCCCAGACTGGTAAGTACTTTGACTTATCTGAAGTGCATCCATACACTAACACAACCCACAGAACAACCCATGCCAGGCTTGCAGCAAGCTAGACTGGCCCTGTGCAACTCAGTTAGACAAGAGGACCAGAAATCCATGTATGTCATGCATCCACTGCACAACAAAGAAGATCAAGTGCATCTCCACAACTCTGGGACCCCTGCCAAAATGTGTTCATGCTTCCTCTACCACCCAGAAGACGAGGTCCAGGACACCCTCCAAGGCTCCCTCTAAAGCTCCCCCACCTCCCAATCCAAGGCCTGAACTTACAGTTAGTTTTGTGGCCTGTCTGGAACTCCAGCTGTCATGCTATGACAACTCCCAAGACCCAGACACATGGTTGCAGCAAGACCATCACTGCTGTCAAGGCACTTGCATCTGCACCAGCTCATAAGTCACCCAAGGTTTTTTTCATCACTGTCTGATCTTAATTTTCCCTTGTAGCACTTCTGTCTTTGAGTTCAGCAGTCCCTGCTGCAGCACTCAATGTGCCCATGCCAGATCTCCATACCATGGCAATTGTGATTTGGGATGGTGCAGCTCAAATCACTATTCTTGATGCTCATGTGGCAGAGCAGGATGGTAAGATTGATACTCTGCAATGCCTCCATGAAGGCTTTAGGCGCAAAATTGTCAACCAGCACCCCTCATTCCCAATATGCGACCCTCCTGCCAATGCAACATCCTTATTGCTTTATCAATCTGTCCATGTCACCTCCTGAATCTGCACTCCCTCCTCTCACTGATCTCTTGGTGGCAGGGATGGTGTGCACACCCCCAAAATTCAAGGATGCCTCTGCCATTGATGGTCTCCTGTTTGAGTACAACCAAGTTGTTCATCCAGAGGATCCAGATATGTCTGGTGAAATTGTGGACCCAGGTGATCTAAGCAACCTTGTCCCAGAATATGATTCTTCTGATGACACGGATGTTGAGGTGGATGTTGAGGTGAAGGTTGAAGCATCTTCTGAGGAGGTTGACATGGCTACATGATTGCATAGTGATAGATGTAGATACAAGTTTTTCATTGAATGTTACCTCTGCCAGTCCATTTATCGAGTCACTGAGTTCCAAGGACCGAGTACCAAAACCTGAAACCTGAAACTTGCAACTTGAAACTCGAACCAAGTACCAAGTACCAAAACCTGACACCTGAAACTTGAAACTCAACCATCAAAACTCAAAACTCAAAACTCAAAACTCAAAATTCTTGACCAAGTTGTCATATCCCATATGCCAGACATAGATCCCATCATATTTCCACACTTTCCGGACCTATTTCTGGACCCCATATCTGACTCATTCCCAGATCCCCTTCTGCTATGTGCTCCATATCTAAGCAGGATTAGATATGGAGCATTAGATCTGCTATGGAATTACCCCTGAGCTCCAGACCTCCGGATCTTTACTACTAGCCTGATCTGTACTCCCCTATCCTGTCCACCCTATGCACATTCTGTCCAGCAAGACATCTGGACTTTACCTCCTCTTGGATTCCAGACTACATCCACCACCTCACATATCTCAGTCCTGTTTCTGCCCTGCCTTCCAGATTCCCAGATCCCCGGACATCCGGATATTAACTGTACTATTTCTGGACCATTCCCACCCTCCATCCAAGTTCCTGTGCCTATCTCCATTTAGGCATCTCCACTTTTCCAGTTCTTGGTTATCTCTGTTTCCATCTTGCTGATTGATCCTTGTACTAGTTTCATCTCTGAGTTCATTTACTCATGTTCCATCTTACTTACCAATGTATTTCCACATGCTTGTACATAGCCTTACTCTGTTGCTACCTGATCCTCTCAGATATCCTCTAGTATATAACCCCTGTACAACTCCTGTAGAGTCCTCAGTCTGAATATCACCTTAGATCTGCCCAATCATCTTCCAGACTTCAGTCCGTCTGAGTCTCATCCTCCCCTATGTCTCTGTCCCAAGTCTAAGGACTACTTCCCTAGACTGGAGTCTTGCCTTTCTGGCACATACCCTCTCTCCGGACTTTGGTCCACTTCCTGTCTCTCCAACTCTACCCTAAGGGTAGTCTACCTCTGTTTGCTTCTACATTGGACTTTGTCCAATGTAGCCCCTATTCCTTCCAGACCTCCAGATGTCCTGTCCTTTGGACATTCCACCCTCTGTACCTCCGGACGTCCTGTCCTTTGGATGTTCCACCCCCCATACCTTCAGATGTCCCGTCCTCCTAACCCTTGGACATCCTGTCCTCCATACCTCCATGTCCTGTCCTGTGTACCTCTGGACCTTCAGTCCTCCTGTCCTCCTGTCCTCTGGACCTCCTATCCTTCCATCCTGTTTCCTGTAGAAGTATTACCTTGCAGTGGGAACTCTCCTGAGCACTTCCTGCATTCCTCTGGAACTCTCCCACACTCCTCCGGACATTTCCCACGCTCCTCCGGAAGTCCTCCTGCACTCTCCACCAGAGTAGCCAGTCTCCAGAAGTCCTTCAGACTTCATCAGACCATCATCGGACTTCCTCTGAAATGAAGGGCACATACTCGGGTAAGGGGCACAGCATACGAGCTGAGGCCAAGCCCCTCTGAGTTAGTCTCTCTCTCCCTTGAGCATGGTTCTTAAAACAAGTACTGAATACCAAGTACCAAAACCAGAAACTCAAAACCAAGTTTTGATGTTCAAGTTTCAGGTGTTGGGACTTGGGTTTTGGTACTTGGTACTCAGTGAGTTGAGACTCAAAACTCAAAACTTGTAAAAATGTATGAGTTTCAAGTTTCAAGTTTTGAATTTCAGGTTTCAGGTGTCAGGTTTCAGTACTCAGTGAATGTCAGACATGATGTATTTGTCATATGCCACAATCCAGACCCATGTTCCATCATATTCCCACACCTTCCGAGCCTACACCCGGACCCCACTTCATATCCAACTCATTGCCAGATCCCCTTCCGCTGTGTGCTCCACACCTCAGTAGGATCGACTCCACTCCAGATTTACCCCTGAGCTCCAGACCTCTGGATCCTCACTGCTAGCCTGATCTGTACTACCCTATCCTGTCCACCCTATGCACACTCTATCCAGCAAGACATCCGGACTTCACCTTGTCTCAGATTCCGGACTATATCCACCTTCTCATATCCTGGTCCTGTATCCACCTTGTCTTCCAGATCCCCAGATCTCTGGACCTCTGGATATTAACTCCGGACCTATTCCCACCCTCTGTCTGATATCCTGCGCCTATCCCCATTTAGGCATCTCTGCCTTTCCAGCTTTCGGTTACTGTCATATCCACATATCTGGATCTCAGATCTGACCCTTATCTCAGATCCACATCTTATCTCCCTCCAACATCTTGTCATTCAATCTGTCCACTCATCCGGTCCAGTCCACAACTCATCCAAATCCACAACCAGCGCTCGTCTCTTTTCGGTAACCCCCTAACTCCAGTATTTCAGTTATCTGTATATCTGTCCTGCTCCCTTATCTGCTACCTATGTTTCATTTCTGTTTCATGATTTGTGATCCGTTTCTACTTACCAATAGACTATCCACATGCTTCATACATAGCCTCAGACTCTGCTGATTGATCATTCCATTAGATACCTATAGTATATAACCTCCTGTAACTTTCTGTAGTACCTCAGTTCGAATATCATCTTAGTTCTGCTCATTCCTGTCCTCCAGACTTGAGTACCTCTACTGTCATCACCCTCTGAGACTTAGGATTGATTCCTATAGTCTATCCATATCCGCCTCTGTCCCCGACAGTCCACTACCGTTAGTTTCTAGTCTGGACTCATCCGGATTAGCCATACAATACTTATCCCTCATCTGGAAGTCATCTGGATCCATTACGCTACTCGTCCAACCTTCCAGACGTGCTAGTATTGCCTTCCTGAAATAAGGGGCAATACTCAGGTAAGGGGCACAGTGCATGAGCTGAGGCCAAAGCCCTTCAGATCCAGTTACCCTTTGAGTACGACCTTAACAGTTACCTCCTGTTCCGTCTTGCTGATTGATCCTTGTATGAATCTTCATCTCCGAGTTCATTTAGTTATGTTCCGTCTTACTTACTAATGTGTTTCCACATGCTCATACATAGCCTTGCTCCTTTGCTTACTGATCCTCTCAGATAGTCTCCAGTATATAACCCCTGTAGATACTCCTGTAGTTTCCTCAGTTTGAATATCATCTTAGACCTTGCTCTATCTGCCCAATCCTCTCTTGGACTTTGGTCCAGCTAATTCTGTCCTACCCATCAGGCCTAGGGATTGATCCCCTAGGCTGGAGCTCCACCTTTCCAGCACTTCCCCTCTTTCTGGACTTAGGTCCAATCCCTGACCCTCCAACTCTACCTTAGTGTAGTCTTCCCCTGTTTGTTTCTACATCAGACTTTGTCTGATGTAGCCCCTATTCCTTCCAGACCTTCAGATGTCCTGTCTTTCAGATGTTCCGCCCTCTGTACACTCAGATGTTCCATCCTCCTAACTCTTGGACATCCTGCCCTCTGTACCTCTGGACATCCTGTCCTTCTGTCCTCCATCATCCTGCCCTCCTGTCCTCCGGACCTCCTATCCTTCCATCCTGTTTCCTGTAGAAGTATTACCTTGCAGTGGGGAACTCTCCTGAACACTTCCTGCATTCCTCTGGAACTCTCCCATGCTCCTCTGGATGTTTCCCACGCTCCTCCGGAAGTCCTCTAGCACTCCACCAGAGTAGCCAGCCTCCAGAAGTCCTCCGGACTTCGTCAGACCATCATCAGACCTCATATGAAATGAAGGGCACATACTCGGGTAAGGGGCACAGTGTATGAGCTGAGGCCAAGCCCCTCTGAGTCAGTCTCTCTCTCCTTTGAGCAACATGGTTCTTAACAGTATTCAGGCTTTTGGGTTTTGGGTTTCTGTGGTCAATGGTAGGTATATGCACTCATATAGGGGTATGTACTCCATGTCTTTGATTCTCTGGTGCCTACATCAGACAACTGATTTATTCATTATCCAACTATCTAAGCCCAGTAATGTTTATATGTGATAACAACTACCTCAGCCCACCTGTTGATATAATATATATCACTACCTCAGCCTATGCGACCATACAACCATATAGTATACCAATACCTTGGCCCTTATGTCTATGGACTGTCTTCCAAGGTATCACTGCATTCTGAGTCAACAGGGTGCTTGGCTGTGTTGACTTTGATTGACATGGACAGGATCTGAGTCTGAATGTCATTGATGACTTGGATCAAAACTAGTGCAACAGCATTGCTCATATGTCCATATAGTATACCAATACCTTGGCCCATATGTCTAAATGATATGTATCTGGGCCCACCCATCTATATGACATCCTCCTATGTTGGCCCACCTGTATATATAATCAATATTTCACCACTCCCTTGGCCCACCCATCTATATAATAATATCTGCCTTACATCTCTCTTCAGCCCAGCTGCCTATAATATATGTCTATCCTACTCTACATATTACCCAGATGGTGCCGCCCATCTCCATTGGTAATAATATTTCTCCCAGCCCATCTGCCATCATTGAGGATATTTATAATATCAGCATAGATGGGCCCACCTGTCAACATTGAGGATATACATAACATCAGCCCATAGTCTGCTGGCCCATCTTATACAGGATATTATGTAGGTTGGGTGACCCATATAATACGCAGTTTGTCACTGAAGGGGCTCTGTTCCACCCTCACAAGTCATAAAATCACATTGATCTGGGTTGTCAACCAACAGGCTAGAGGCCTAGAGTTAGAGATAGGGACAAAAATGGGGAAATTGTCTCATACTGGGCCAATTCCAGCAAGATCCAGCCATCCTCTCATGTCTGGTGAAGGTTCAACAACTCTGCTGGCTTGCAGAGCAGAAGAAAGAAAGAGGGCTCTCACTCTGGGGTGAGAGAACACCTACTGACTCTCCAGATGTCTGCATCATGAGTATACTTGATAACATACTTAATGTGCTGGGTGCCCGATAAGTTGTTCATCTGGCCAATGTGGTCTACATGCTGTAAGTGCACAAGGACTGCAAATGGGTCTCCTGTCAAGCATGGCACATTTGGGTGCCTGGGCCAGGGCATTTCATCTCTGTTGACCAGGTTGTGTGCAAGCAAAGTGTGGAAAAATGTGAAAGAATGCAGAAAGGTGAAAAGGTGAAAAATGTGGATGAAGTGTTGGAAGCGCGAGTAGGCGGAATAGAGTTGAAGGGGCACATGGATAAGCTGACTGTTCCCCTCATGGTGGGCTCCAGTTGAAGGTTCAACAACTCTGCTGGCTTATAGAGCTAACGAAAGAAAGAGGGCTCTCACACTAGGGTGAGAGAAAGGCCATCAGCTCTCTAGATGTTGGTCAGAGTGCGCCAGGCAATATGTTCAACCCTTAAGGGAAGCAAAGAAAGCAAAGATCCATGAAGTGATGCCTGGTCAACTCTGGTGAAGCATGATGAGTGTGCATGCAGGAATATGGAGTGCATAGGTGCATGAAGTGTGGGAATAAGGCACAAGGAGTGCATGAATGTATCAAAGACTGGTGGAAGTCATGAGGACATGAACTAAGACTGCTGAGTGATGATTAATGATGATAGACTGTGCTGAGGACTAGGGTGATGACTAACACATACTGACTGAAGATGATAGGTTCTGACTGCTAGAGAACTACTGACATGATGATGGTTGTTGTATGAAAACTTCCTAGGCAACAGGTAAGCTGTGCCTAGGTGCACTCCCAGGGCTCGGAAGCAAATAGGAAGCGCTCTATGTATGTAAGTAAGGTAAGAAAGGGGTCCATGATGAAATAAGATATCATACAATGCTAAATATGGTCTGATAATGAGAATAAATGAGAAGGGACTCACTAGGGGACTGGTTGGACAATGGATGGATGCTCCAGGATGCTGCATGACAAAGGGTGACAGAGCACAGGAAGAGCATGCTTAGTGTGGGAAAGTGTCATGCATCTGGCATGTTTTGCAAGACAGTCATAGATAGTGAGTGAGGCCAGGCACAACCTGCCCTGTTGGGTCATTGATGATATGAAACACGGCCTGATTGACCATGAGACAATGCCAACCATTGATAATCCCCACACTTTGGCTCCTGCTGAGGGGGGTTGCCTTTCCAAGGATTTTTTATGCTTGCCCTTGACTGCCAGCCATCTTGTTTCAAGACCTTCTTGTTAATGTCACGTCAACTTTGTCCTACCTCATCAATCACCTTTGTGGTGGGCTGGTGAGATTTTGTAACATCCCAGGTTATGGAATCCAACAGGGTGATGATATTGTAATTGTAAGAGGTGGCCCAGCACTCAGAGCTACTTGGCCACACTGGGATGATCTGTTCTAACTTCTTCAATAATGCTGTATATTCCTCAAAGGTACTCCACATATCATTTGCATTCCATGAAGAACTAGAGGAGCAGAAATGAATGGGGGCCTCTCTGTCTCATGCCCAATCACTAGGTTAGCACTTTTGACCCTTTAGAAGTGGCTTACTCACCTGGGATTTTTGGTCAAATCCAAACCTCCCCAGACAGCAGTAAAGCAACTTGTGACCCTCCGGAGGTTCTCCTTGCTCAACTGTATGATCCAAGTAAAAGTTTTGAATTCCATATACAGTGGCTCAAAAGTGTCTCAATGTTTGAGACTTTTCATGTAATTGCTGTATTATGAGCCAGGGCGTGAGAATATGACTAAGCCATAGGGAGGCGTGGGAAAGCTCTGCTTCTAAGCTTTATGTTTGATCCCTATAGCGTGGGAGTATTATGTCATCAAGTGAAGATATGGTTAATTTAATTTGGTGACTCATTGAGACACTTTTTTGACTTTCAGTTTGGCTAACACAATCTCTATAATTCTAGTACTTGGTGCTTCCTTCTGTTGCTCTAATTACTTCCACCACTCTTCTATGCATACTATCTATCAATTTGAGGCATTCCTCATCAACAATCTTGTTTTATTCTGCTGCAACTCTCTCCCACAGCTGAAATAGCCCCTATTGTTATTATCATCAGCTTTTCTAATCTGTATACCAGGCAGATTGCTACCAAAACTGGTCAGAGCAGGATTACTATCATTAGGATCATAAAAAAGTCATGCCAGATAAGAAAAATATCAAACTAGATTGTCCTTTCAAGCTTACACCATATAACAAAAAATCTCTTGTTCATAATATTGGGTATGATATATTCCTTGTCGACTCATGGATCCTCAACCACTGAGGTTTGAAATGGATTGTCAATGCCTAGCTGCGCTCGTGACAAATCCTCAACCAGAGGACCGGGACCAACTATTCAAGTGTATGGTACTAGTAATCAGTATTGTTGTTGCCACAACACATAGTATACTACAGTCCATATATCCTAAAGATCCAGAACCCTACCATACTTCAGCTCTATCCGGGCAAGACTGGGTTATCGAGTTGCTCACCGGTCACCCAGAATGCATCAGGTGTGAGCTTGGCATGCATGCCAATACTTTTGTGGAGCTTATCTCTGAGCTTTGCACCATGGGCCATTCAGACTCCAAGTTTGTCTCCCTCAAGGAACAACTTTCAATTTTTCTCTACACCTCTGTGACTGGCCTATCAATCAGGCATGTTGCGGAGAGATTCCAATGCTCGCATGAAATGATTTCACAGTGAGTTTTTTTATTTTATTTTCAGGGACAGTATTTGATAGTATGTAGTTATTTCCGCAAGATGCTTGTCATTTTCATGTCCGACCCATTCTATCCAAAATATGTACACTTTCCAGATGGTTCAGTCCCTCATGAAATTCGGAAGAACCCTAAATGGTGGCCCTTTTTCAAGGATGCTATTGGGGCACTTGATGGCAGTCATATCCACGTCACACCTAAGGCCATCGATCATCCCATTTATTGTAACTGCAAGGGCTTCATATCCCAGAACTGCCTCTTTGCTTGCAACTTCAATCTCAACTTCACATACATGCTTATGGGCTGGGAAGGGTTGGCCACTGATGCATGTGTTTACAAGGATGCCCGCACTTTCGGCTTTTGCGCTCCCCCTGGACAATATTTTCTTGCAGGCGCAGGATACCCTCTACGTCCTGGGCTACTTGTACCCTACTGAAGTGTGCGTTATCACCTTGCCAAATGGGGTTGTGTAAATTTATGGTAAGTTCTCAATTGATTCACAAACATTGTGCTAAGTTCTAAGTTTTACAGGCCCTCGAATAAAGAAGAATTGTTCAATTTACGTCATGCATCAGCACGAAACATCATTGAGTGCATCTTTGGCATTCTCAAAGCAACGATTTTGCATACTACTTCTACCACCTGCATACACTATGGAGATTCAAGCGCAAATTCCAGCTGCACTGTGCACCATACACAATTACATTTGTATACATGATCCTAGTGAGGGTCATCCACCCACTGATAACGAAGATGATGAAGACGGATTTTTGGAGGATGGTCTTGGCGCTGATGTGGCTGTGGAAGATGATGCTGCAGCTATTGAGGAGGATAATGAGAATGAATTCTGTCAAGGAGCTGCAATGCATGATCGCATTGCAGCAGTGATGTGGACTCAATATCAGTGTGTCGTACTGGAATGGGGTTTAGAAGGGCTTGATATCATGGATGAGAGGATGATGGTGATGACGGCAAGGATGCTGCAAGTGATGTGTAGTTTTACTTAGTACTTAGTCTGCTCCAAATCAATGAAGAAAGTGCTTTGTTATTGGCCACAGGTAGTAGTACAAAGTATAGAGAAGTAGCGAGCGATACAACATGATTGAAAACAAACAACATAGACGACTCAGCCCATCATTTCAGCATCAGCATGCCTGACAGCATCACCTGCATCAACTTCCTCGCCAATCAGCTTCGCCACAACCTGCATGCCTCATACACTTCTCCTGCATATTCACATAGAACTTCAGATAATGTTCATTGCCCTTCAAGCCAATTGTAGTGATCAATGCAGCCTGCTGGCCTGGCGGTAGGTCAGAGTCTTCACCTTCCAAGATTTTGACAGCTCACATCACCAAGTCCTCACTACCTTGCGCACCATTGGGCCCTCCTCTAACAAACCATTTGAAGACATCAGTGAGCCGGTTGATGGTGCCTTGCATCCCCACCACAGCAGCTGCTGGCGTGATCTTTGCAGCCTTGGCAGCACTGCTAATCTTTGTGATGCGGCTATTCTGGGACACTACTGGTGTCCATGGTTTCTTGGATGGGGGGGATGACACCAATGTGGTGGAAGGAGGTTGCATGGACGACATGTGCATGGAGCTGAATGATGTTGTCTCAATGTCCCCCGTCACATCTGAATACGGGCACTTGCTAGCATTAGAGCCAGCAGTGGTAGACATAGCGGTGGAACATGCCACAGTGGAGCTAGTGATGGAAGTAGTGATGGCGGCAGCACTTGATGGGCCAGCAGCAGTGGCAATTGGAATAGCAGCCTGTGGGGCAGTATCCATGAGGTTGGTATCAAGATTGGTGATGGAGGGAATAGCGCTACCTGGACGGAAAGCATCCTGTCCTCTAGCGCCGCCCAATGGTATAATGGCATGCATTTTTTCATAGTGCTCCCATCCTTTGTTGCAGAATGAATGCATGGGTTGGTTTACCTAACAGGATGTAAGCTCTCAAATCAATATAAAAATGTGGGGAAATACCTTGACAGCAAGATACGATTTCCACACAGCATCAGCTGCAGATTCTTCGATCCCAGCTCCAGTCTCATTGTCCCAGTGGACCCCTGTCTGGTTGCAGTACTTCTCAATAGAATTGAAGGTGGCTTTGAGCTAGAGGACTTGTTAGCTTAGATCAGAGCAGATCAAATCTGACGTACTAATGTCCACTTGCTTTGAACTGCTTTTGCTGTCTTCAGTGCACCTGACTGCTTGGCTTGAAGTGGCTCATGGGTGTTGATGAACACTGCAGCATTCTCAAGAACCTGTTGCTTGAAGTTGCCTCCCCCTTCAGCCTGTGAGTGATGCTCATATAGATAGTCGATAAGGGTAGCAATGTTGTCCTCATTCCAATGGACAGAGGGGGCCTTGGGCTGACAGGGAGCATTGACTTCAGGTTGGGCCATGAGAAGAGTAGTGTACTAGGCACAGATCGCAGTGATCGCAATAGCACCTAGCAAAAAGCCTCTTGTGCCGCTCTAGGGTAAGATGAGGGTAGATATCCATCGATAATATGTACAGTAGGAGAGAGACAAAGTTCAAGCTCACAACATCTTGGGACAATGCCAATGAACTTCATGTAAACATCAACAAAGTAAATATTGGCCAACATTGAGTTTCCGAACTAGCTCTAAGACATTACCTTCTATCAAGACAATGTCCCTAAGCATACTTCAAGTTGACCATAAAATGGTTTGAAAACTATGGTATCAGTGTGCTATCATGGCAAGTCTAGTCCTCAGACCTCAACCCTATTGAACAGCCCTGGTAATTACTCAAGATGTTACTTGCAGTCTATCAAGATCCTCAATAGGGGTTATTTTAGCTATGGGAGAGAGTTGCAGCAGAATAAAACAAGATTGTTGATGAGAAATGCCTCAAATTGATAGATAGTATGCATAGAAGAGTGGTGGAAGTAATTAGAGCAACAGAAGGAAGCACCAAGTACTAGAATTATAGAGATTGTGTTAGCCAAACTGAAAGTCAAAAAAGTGTCTCAATAAGTTACCAAATTAAATTAACCATATCTTCACTTGATGACATAATACTCCCACGCTATAGGGATCAAACATAAAGCTTAGAAGCAGAGCTTTCCCACGCCTCCCTATGGCTTAGTCATATTCTCACGCCCTGGCTCATAATACAGCAATTACATGAAAAGTCTCAAACATTGAGACACTTTTTTGAGCCACTGTAAACTGGCTGGAGGTTATTGTCTTGTGAGGTGTGAATTGTATGTCACATCAACAGCTGTATCAGAGATTAGGTAGGGCTCTGTATACTGGGGACAATCAGCTTACCACTTCATTGATGTACACCCTTCTGTGACCTGTGGGAATGTCTATGTCTGGCAGTTCAAGGTGTTCCACCTCAAAAATGAGACCCTTGATGTTAATGATGCCCATCAGGTATGTTGCCTCCCAGTGAGGTAGAGTGGTTACTGTCCAGTCATAAGGGGTCTTCTCTTGCACTTAATGCAAAGTCTTCTGCCATGCCAGGTCCAGTACCACCAGAACATTCCTCATCTCATTAACTGGCAAGTTGAAGATCAGCCTGGCTAGTAAGATAGTGGTTGACAGGCATCACATGCCAAACATCATGACTGTTAAGAACCATGCTCAAGGGAGAGAGAGACTGACTCAGAGGGGCCTGGCCTCAGCTCATACACTGTGCCCCTTATCTGAGTATGTGCCCTTTATTTCAGAGGAAGTCCTGATAATGGTCCGATGAAGTCCAGAGGACTTCAGGAGGCTGGCTACTCTGGTGGAGAGTGCGGGAGGACTTCTGGAGGAATGCAGGAAGTGCTCAGGAGAGTTCCCACTGCAAGGTAATACTTCTATAGGAAACAGGATGGAAGGGTAGGAGGTCTGGAGGACAGGATGTCTGGAGGTATACAGGACAGGACATGAAGGTATGGAGGACAGGATGTCCAAGGGTTAAGAGGACAGAATGTCCGAAGGTACAGAGAGTGGAATGTCTGAAGGACAGGATGCCTGGAGGTATGAGGGACAGGACATCTAGAGGTACAGAAGACAGGAGGTACAGAAGGAATAGGGGCTACATCGGATGAAGTCCAATGTAGAAGCAGACAGAGGTAGACTACCCTTACGTAGAGTTGGAGAGACAGGAAGTGGACCAAAGTCTGGAGAGAGGGTAAGTGCCAGAAAGGCAAGACTCCAGTCTAGGGAAGTAGTCCCTAGACTTGGGACAGAGACATAGGGGACAAATCTGAAGGTCTGGAATTCCAACCTAGGGAATCCTTCCCTAGGCCTTATGGAAAAGGATGAGACTCAGATGGACTGAAGTCTGGAAGATGATTGGGCAGATCTAAGGTGATATTCAGACTGAGGACTCTACAGGAGTTGTACAGGGGTTATATACTAGAGGATATCTGAGAGGATCAGGTAGCAACAGAGTAAGGCTATGTACGAGCATGTGGAAACACATTGGTAAGTAAGATGGAACATAAGTAAATGAACTTGGAAATGAAGACTCATACAAAGATCAATCAGCAAGATGGAAACAGAGATAACCAAGAGCTGGAAAGGCGGAGATGCCTAAATGGAGATAGGTGCAGGATCTCAGATGGAGGGTGGGAATGGTCCGGAGATCTGGGGATCTGGAAGGCAGGGCGGAAACAGGACTGAGATATGTGAGGTGGTGGATGTAGTCCGGAATCCAAGAGGAGGTAAAGTCTGGATGTCTTGCTAGATGGAATGTGCATATAGTGGACAGGATAGGGGTGTATGGATCAGGCTAGTAGTGAGGATCCGGAGATCCGGAGCTCAGGGGTAATTCCATAGCAGAGCTAATCCTGCTTAGATATCAAGCACATGGCAGAAGGGGATCTGGGAATGAGTCAGATATGGGGTCTGGAAATAGGTCCGGAAAGCGTGGGAATATGATGGGATCTATGTCTGGCATACAGGATATGACAATGACAGAGTGACAAAAGACAAAAAATGTAATAACTATTGGTCAAGCCATTTCTACATCAATTGTGTACTCAGTTACCTCAGTAGTAATATTGTGAACATGTCACCTTATTCACAATGAACAGAAGTGAAGCAGAAAGTTTTTCATTCCAATTTCTTCTGTTATTGAAAGTGGCTGTCAGTAGCACAGTACTATGCATGATACTTTGACACAGTTTGCTGTGAAGCCACATCAGATTTGAGATTTACAAAAGATTTTGTGCACTTTGTATCCATACATTGTAATCCTCTGTAAATGGCCCCAGGCCATATTACCTTGTGGAGCAAGGTCATGTGGGTGTGTGTGCAGTCATGCGCTCATAAACAATTGCATACAGATTACCTAAATATAAACTAACAATTAAGAACACAATAATATTACTGTAATGATACAATACACTAGACTTTGTCAACCTAGATGCCAAAATCTGAAGCAGTAGTTAAAATTATAGCTTCCTGTACAGTCAAAGAAATCCCTGCAATAAAAAAGTTTGAGTCATGAGGTCATAAGTTTGCATGGCAAACCCCTAGTGAAGAGAAGTACTTAGGAAGATAGGGCTGCCCCAACAAATTATAATTTTGGTGTTAATGATGTCACAAACTTTGCACAAACAAAAGAGTACTAGCTGTTATGTGATGTATGTCATGTAGCACATAGTCGGTAAATTGATGTAAAACTGCATAGCAGAGGTGCAGGTGGTGCACATGCATGTGAGCACTTGACAAAAGTGGGATTGACTCAACCGATGCAATGCATCAAATTGACAATGTTAATGATGTAATGTTGTTACAACATGATACCTATTGTTGAGAATCTGTTAAGGTCATACTCAAGGGATAACTGGATCTGAAGGGCTTTGGCCTCAGCTCATGCGCTGTGCCCCTTACCCAAGTATTGCCCCTTATTTCAGGAAGGCAAGACTAACACATCCAGAAGATCAGACGAGTAGCATAGTGGATCCAGATGACTTCTGGATGGGGGATGAGTGTCATAGGGCTAATCTGGATGAGTCCAGACTAGAAACTAATGGTAATGGACTGTCGGAGACAGAGACAGATACGGATAGACTATAGGAATCAATCCTAAGTCTCAGAGGGTGATGAGAGTAGAGATACTCAAGTCCGGAGGACAGGAATGAGTAGAACTAAGATGATATTTGAACTGAGGTATTACAGAGAGTTACAGGAGGTTATATACTATAGGTATCTAACAGAATGATCAATCAGCAGAGACCGAGGCTATGTACAAAGCATATGGATAGTCTATTGGTAAGTAGAAACAGATCACAAATCATGAAACAGAAATGAAACATAGGTAATAGATCAGGGAGCAGGATGGATATACAGATAGCTGAAATACCAGAGTTAGGGGATGACCGAAAGGAGACAAGTGCTGATTGTGGATTCAGATGAATTGTGGACCGGACTGGATGAGTGGACAGAATGGATGATGAGATGCTGGAGGGAGATAAGATGTGGATCAGATCTGAGATCCAGATATGTGGATATGACAGAATCACACAATATCATAGCATAAATTAATGTCCAAACAATATTGCACACTATCTCAACTGTTTTGGCTATGTCCAGTAAACTTTCCTTGGTATCATGAGCTACTGTCTTGCTACATAAACTAATCAAAGCTGTTTGTGAGCCACAAGGATTATGTGGGAGTCAGGTGAAAATGAAGAACAGGTAAGCCTATCACAGTGCTGAGAAAGCTTAAATGTGCCAAACAAGTGACATCAGGGGCTGCCAGGATGTTAATGTTAAGTATGGGCACTGATAAATCATCAACCTGGATATTGAAGTCAATGAAGTTGTCACATAGAACACAGCAAATGAACTATGTTAAAATTTAAGCTAAATAGCAAGACAAGCTGCAGTACATCATAGAACAACAACTGGGTATAAGCTAGCTCCATCCTGATCAGTGCTCGGGTGACATATCATTGACCCTGTCACAAGTTGCATCTGTGGTTAATGTTCCTCCTACTATGCAATCATGCCCCAGGTGAATCAGGCATGTATAAGGGGTGGAGCCTCAAAACAAATGTCTGCATTCTGCCCTCTAATTCAATGGTGATTGTAACTTCCTTCCCTTTTGCATCGAAATCCGCAGCAGGAAGAACTTGTGCCTCCACCATGGAATTTCCAGGGGTGACAGTAGGGGAGGGAAGTAGAAACATAGGTGCAACTTCTGTGGGTCTGCACCTGGACAGTAGTATCACCACCAGTGAGTGGTGCTCTGCTTGCACAGCAAGCATAACACTGGATTTTCTAGTCTTCAGCTGTTGAGTGAAAGTGTCATAAAACTGTCCAGAGGGGGGAGTGTGGCTAAACTTCCACCTCTCCTGGATATAAACATCTCAAACATCAGGCTCTACATCCCATGGTTTAGAGTTAGCATTGAGTCTAAATTGATGGTAGATGCACAGCTAATCTGACTGGGCCTGATCCTACCTTTCCTTAAAATAAAATGACTGGAAACAAAGATGGGCTGTCTTTTTAGAAATGGATCAGGGTAGCCAACCCTCAAAGTCTACCACCTTGTGCTGGAGAGGAGATAGTTTCTGGGCTATCATGACTGAGCCCTGCTGACCAGGAATCAGCAGCTGGAAAAAGAAATCCATGCCTCAAGCTGGCAAGGAAGTTTCAAGTTTGTGAGGTTGGGATAACAAGTAGGCAGGGGACAAGCAATACAAGGTGGGATCATCCACTGCAGATATTGTCCAAGGATAGTAGACTGGAATACCATGCCAGATGTACAACCCTATGTTCATTTCTCTTCAGTTCCACACCAGATGCAAAATGACACTCACTTCACCAGGCAAGTCCAACCTCCATACCTGCATCTGCTCTAGATCCTGAGATGTCAGCCTTTCCTTAATGCACTCAACCATATCATGATGACAATATGCTAGTAGCCACCAGATATAACCACTAGTGGAAAGCATGAAATTCTGAGCTTGATCCTAGGACTGCAGGAGACTGAGATCCAGATCACTAATGTGATAAGCATTATCAGGTTTAGGCTCCTCAGGCTGGAGATCCTAATAGATGGCACCCAAGATTTTGACCATGAGCACAAGATCCTGTTTTGCCCCAACTTTGTCATCCCAGCTCAGGGATGTGTTATTATGTCCTAGGTGCCATCAAAACCCAGCTAGATCATGAGGTATCCAAGGATGCCAATGTTTTGTATGGCCATACTAATCAGGACTTTGCATGCTGTTGAACAGCACTACCAGTCTTTCAGCTCTGGGACCAGTCCACCAATGCAGTGTGTTCAAGTCCAACCAGTCCAGTGAGGACATTCAGTGACACTCAGGTCAAACCAGCTAACACACAACAACTCAGAGAAACATGATTGCTGGCATTTAACTGAGGGTGGATTAGAGTCTTGTGGTGGTTGGTCTGATTCATGGTGGTGTGGTCACAGTTTCTACAGAAAATAGAGGGTGTTTTTGCCAAGTGATTGAAATTTCCTTATAATACTGCAAGATCAGCTGAGGGGGCACTGGTCTCTTGTATCTAATGTCAAGCCTCATGATGAGGCTTCCTATTACTCAATGAGCTATGTAGTAGATGAGATAAATATTTGCAAAATACAAACAGAAAATGCTTTGGAAGGGTATTCCATATGTAGGTGGACTATCCATATATGTACAAAGGCTGTGTATGGGTCACACATCAGCAAAAGTGCCCAAACCTGACAAGGTCTTGAATGGCTTAACAATACCATACATGACCTTGCAAACATTGGAAGGCCTGCAATACCTTGCAAGGAAATAGCCCTGTCTTGGAAGGCCTATCAAGGGTGTGCAAGGCAAGGTGATCATGCAAGGCTACTGAGGCTTGCAATGGAATACTAGGTGTTGCTAGATCACTTGAGACTTGTGTACATGAGAAGGCCCCAAGAGGCATTGGATTGGCATAACACTGGTAGCTCAAATACATAAGTTGCATGGAATTCTTGTGGAAAAAATCCAAAGTAAGAAAAGCATATGAATCAGGGTTTTTGTTAATCCAATCTAATTTCTTCTGAGGACAAAGCAAACAGGCCAACTGTGAGTTATTGAGCCCCCTGCATTGACTTCCCACATTGACTTATCCTTGATTTCTGGAATTGGCAGGTCAAGAGCATTAGCCTTGCTATGCATGTTCAAGCCAACATATTGTAGGCCCTTGTGCTTGACAGAGCTCAGATCTGCCATGACTCATACCCTTTGATACCTATCATGCAAAAGAGCAGTTATCAGGGTCAGATTTGAGTAGAAGCAGACACATATGCACATACAGTGGCTTAAAAAAGTGTCTGAATGTTGATGCATTTTCAAGTAATTGGATAATAGCAAGCCAGCACCTGAGTACAATATAAAGGCATAGGGACAAGTCTAAAGGCTTGACATCATAGCTATAATCTGAGATATATATCGTGGAACTAGACCATATATGGGCAAGATATGGTAATTCTAATCACATGACTCATTTGGACACTTTTTTGACTTGATATCCAAATCACAAAATCCAACCATTCACAGATATTATTCTTAATAGAAGTGGTGCAATAATCAATATTTGGTCTTATTTTAATATTATTTATATATATGAACCCACATAACATCATGAACTTTAACATAATCATCATACAGCCCATCTTCTCTGCTCCAAAGGATAATATCCTTATTCTCTGCTCCTCTAGTTTGTCTATGAGGCAAATTGCTTCCAAAACTGGTCCCAGCAAGTCTACTATTGCTATAGTCATGAACCAGAACATGCTAGAGGAGGAAAATCATAAAATGGGATGGTCTTTCAAGCTTACTCTACAGCATAAAAGAGCTATTGTTCATTAAAGTCTATCTGGCAAGGCTTCAAATGTTGTCCATGCCACCAAGTTCATTGATTCCATTATTCCCACTCCCATTCCCACTCAAACAGTCAGAAACACCCTTAATGCAGCCAATCTTATGGCTGTAACCAAGAAAATGCTGCTTCTTTCAGCAGCCTATAGGGGCCTTTGCTTCAAAGCACTAACATTGGACTGTGGAAGACTGGAAGAAGGTAGTTTGGTTATATGAGATAAAAATCAATAGAATGGGGTCAGATGGCCTGGAATATATGCCAAAAAAGGTAGGGGAACCATTAGGGCAAAGAGAAATCAAGAATATACTAAAGTTTGGAAAATGAAGTATAATGGTAGGGGTTGTAGGAGATGGAATGGTGTGGGGATTCTTTGTGAGGTGGAAGGAGGGATAAATGTAGAGCAGTAAATCTTCATTCTAGAGGAGTGTCTACTCAGAAGCATGCAGAAGTCAGGAATTGATGAAGAAGACATTATCTTCCAACTAGATAATGACTCCAAGCCTATCTCAAAGCTAGCTACAAAATGACTCAAAGCTCATGAGATCAATGTTCTATCATTGCCAGCATAACTATAGCAATAGTAGACTTGCTGGGACCAGTTTTGGAAGCAATTTGCCTCATAGACAAACTAGAGGAGCAGAGAATAAGGATATTATCCTTTGGAGCAGAGAAGATGGGCTGTATGATGATTATGTTAAAGTTCATGATGTTATGTGGGTTCATATATATAAATAATATTAAAATAAGACCAAATATTGATTATTGCACCACTTCTATTAAGAATAATATCTGTGAATGGTTGGATTTTGTGATTTGGATATCAAGTCAAAAAAGTGTCCAAATGAGTCATGTGATTAGAATTACCATATCTTGCCCATATATGGTCTAGTTTCCACGATATATATCTCAGATTATAGCTATGATGTCAAGCCTTTAGACTTGTCCCTATGCCTTTATATTGTACTCAGGTGCTGGCTTGCTATTATCCAATTACTTGAAAATGCATCAACATTCAGACACTTTTTTGAGCCACTGTATAGTCACTATTACAATGGTTTTTTTTGCTCAATATGTTGTCAAGCTTGCTCTCGAGATGAAGAGTATAGTCAACAATGCCCATTGTACAGTAACAAGTGGTGATCAATGATATCTGTAGTGTGTTAGCCATAGTGTGACATAGATATAAGGTACTTACTGTTTTGGGTCCTGCTTACCACCTCAGTCAATTGGAAGACAGGTCTTCAATGCTGCAAAGGGGGTGTCAATTGTCTCTAGAATGCTCAAAGCCTTCCTCCCCCTGCTTCGGTACAAATGAACTGTGGGGTGTGAGTTTGCCTGATACTCCCCTTAAAGATCAATGTTTCTAGGCTTCCCATGACTTGCTAGGACTCCAGGAATATTCATTCTGGGGGCTATTGATCCCTCTGAATACAATGTTGAGCTGGATTTCCTGGTAAAAATTGTGTTCTTGAGATATGCAAGGTCCCCCTTTCTCCTCCTACCTTTTTGGCTTCAGACTGATACTATAAATGACTGTCCTAAAGTTGTCCAAGTGCAGGAATGGATTGGTGATGGTCCAGACCTTTGGCAAGCCCTGTTATCTTTATCCTTGACTATTAGATTGTTATTGTATGTGATTATATTGTATAGTATTGTCTTGCATTGTTATAGTATGGTATTATATGGTATTGTATTGTAAGGTGGCCTATTATGTCTGCTATCCTTGACTTGACTTGGTTGTCATAGTATATGGTCTGGTGTTGCTTATCCTTATCCTTGTCTTTTGCTATTTTTTGCTATTGTATTGCTTATCCTCATCCTTGTCTGGGTTGATGTGTGAGTGAAGGTCAAAACTGTTGTTGTGCATGGTATAGAGTTCATACCATGACATATATAAGAAGAAGTATAGAAGGAAATGATTAGGAGAGTGTATGAGGATATATTTCTCACTCATGAGCTTAGTCATCTATTTCCCTTTATTTATTTACTTGTATTTATAGTTTCAGCCACTTGATTACATCAGTGAACCACTCAGATATGTTTGTAAGCATGTCATGTGACTGGTAATATTCTGATTTGTAAGGATTTTTCCATGACTCATCATGATTTGTCATGCTTTGTAATATTTTACTCATGTACCTTAGTAAGCAGCTGATTCAGCACACCAAAAGACTTGGTTTGTAAGCATATTCTTACCAATCCAGTGATGAGTCATTGCTTAGTAAGGATGGTTTCTAAAATGTATATAAGGACTCCATTCTCACATAATCAATAAGTTTTTCCCTCTTCTTTCTTGTGTGAAACCATGAGATTCATAAGATTTGAAGTGCAGGAGTTTTCCCTCTTTCTGTCTCAATAGTGTGAGATTACAAAGAAAGTGAAGGCCTCAAGATTGCCTTTGAAAACTATAGTATTTCTAGTCTAGATTGGTTGTATACTATCTTACAGGGATTGCCTATACAACAGTCTATCGTATTCGATTCAGCAGAGGTCCATATTACCTACTAGGTTTAAGTTAACCTGATAAAATATATACTTCCCTTTACTATCAAGAAGTGATCTAGCAAAGAAGTAATTTATTACCCTTTGGCCACCCATGAACAACATGTTATCAACTGAGAAGTAGAAAGTCTGTTGACCATTGTCTTCTTACTTGAGGTGTCTTATATAAAAGTGGTCAAAAGGCAATGACACCACAATTACACTTTTGATAAGACTGAATGCTGCCAACAACCTCAAGTTCGCAGTCTACAACTTTTCTTCTTTCGTGGTAGATAATGCAGCATTTGTGGGAGGTTACCTGCTATACAGCCTGGTGGTTTTATTCTACCTGGTTGTAAATAGGGGTTCTACAATACAAGCCTAGCTTTATCCGGCAAGACAGATAATGTAGAGTATGTAGATAGAACTTTATCTAGTCTTGTGTTTGACTAGACAAATAGAATAGATTCTGTAGGTAAGTCTCTTTAGTCCTATGTTTGACTAGATAGAGAATAGAGTTTGTGGGTGAGTCTCTCTAGTCCTATACTTGACTAGACAGAAAATAAAGAATAGGTGCGTACTATGCACAAAACTAGGTAGCAAATAATGCTAATGATATTCCCCTGCCTTGATATACTACAGGACTTATAAAAGGGAACTTGGTAGAAGCTGATTGGATTTCCCTGCCTAAATGCAAAGGGTTTAATCCAAGGAAGATGATATGATACAAGAGCAGATGATCCAACAAAGGAATCTGCAGGCACAGATAATATGGCTTGACTTGGTACTTCTAGTCCTCTGAAACTATATGTCAGATGCACACTAGACAGCACAGGTACAGTCAAGAAAAGAATAAATGATCTCAGAGCAAGTAAACCAAATGTACTTGGTCTGCACTTCCTGGCTAACACAAAGAGTGTCAATGTCAGAGAAAGTGGAAGAATTGGAGTGTTCTTTTAAATAATAAAAGAAGTTCTTATTCTTATGGGTGGAGAAGTGCTCTCCTTAAATACATGAGATGGAGAAACTGTATAGTACCAAGAAATAAGGTTGGAAAGAGAAATGACATCAGGGTTTGCATCATAAATGACCTCATTGTGGAGGCAAAGTGGAGCAAAAGTGGAGCCAAGTGGAGCAGAACATTCTAGCATCCAATGACATCACTATGACATCATAGATGGCTTCATAGTATCCAACAGAATATTCCAGAAATTTCTGTGGAGCTATATGACATCATCAGACATCATACCCTGCAGGTACATTTTGTGGAGTCTCTGGGAGGTCAAAGAATCAAGTAGGTAAAGAAATGAAAGACAAAATATGAAGAAAATAAAGTAGAATAAATCATAAGACAGAACACATCAAAACACTGGCTTTTTAGATAGGGTTTTGGTAGGCTTTTATCTTTTCTCCTTGGTTATTTCTAGTCAAAGTAAATAAGCCAAATGAATAGGCAATAACCTAAGCTTTTGTATGACTATCAACTTTGACCAGGACAATATATGATTTCTTCATCATATTTGACTTTTCTTCAACACACCATATTTTTGCATGATTGGAGCATGCAAAGTGAAATATTGCACTTGAGTCTGTACTCAAAGTACATTTTGTGTAGTCTGAGGACTAAGCTAACAGACTATGGAAATGTGGGATGATATGTCATATACATGTTCTGCATGATTCCCAAATCATGCAGGACACTGTGAACTTGAGGAGCTGGCACCTTAGTCTTATTGAAGTACAATTGTGATAGTCATTGTATTTCACCTCAACTTATATAAGACCCTCAAGTAAGAAGACATCACATTTCAACTTTGCTTGATGTTGCTTGATTTTAGGTGCAGGGTGAGGTGAAAACCTCATTCAGACTTAGGTTGACTTTGCTTGATTTTTGTGCTATTGTGTTGTTTGATTGTGGTTGATCTGATGTGTAGGGTGAGGTAAAAACCTTGTTCAGACTGTGCTTGACTTTGCTTGATTTTGCTTGATCTGACATGTAGGTGAAGGTGAAACCCTTGTTTAGACTGGGCTTGACTTTGCTTCATTTTTGCTATTGTGTTGCTGCTGTGTTGCTTGATCTGATGGGTGAAAACATTGTCCACACTTTGGTTCATTTTGTGTGATTTTTGCTATTTTTTGCTATTGTCTGGCTTGATCTGATGCATAGGCTTAGGTCAAAACCTTGTTCAGACTTGGGTTCATTTTGTGTGATTTTTGATATTTGATGGTCTTGGTGTTGCTTGATTGTGCTTAATTTTATGCTGTTGTATTGCTTGTCTTGGTATCATAAACTCTTGTTATTGTATTGCTTGATTTGCTATAGTATTTTTATCCGAGACAACAAGAAAGCTATTGGGCAGGTGGTGAGTTTCTAAGCTTTAATGGGCATGGGGGTGGGGGAAATCTGACAGATGATTGCCTTGCTTATCCTTATCCTTGACTCTTGTATTTGTAATTATTGTATGATATGGTATTGTAGTCTGTTGCATTGTTATTGTAAGTTATTGTATTGTAGTCTATCACATTTCTTATCCTTGTCTTGAACCCAGGACACTTTGAATGTCTCATCATATTTGGATGTGATGTGGATATGAAATGAGCATGTGCTGGATTTGACACAGGAATACTTTGTATCATTGTTTTCCAGCACCCATTGGCAGTGTCTTCTTGACTCTGACATCATTATAGCATGAAAGGTGAAGCTATAGAAACAAGTGCACATTGGATGTGCAAGTAAATAGACTCAATGCCACCCCTGCATTGGGATGGATCTATGCATAAAAAAGGTCAGTCAAGTACAAAGTAGAGATAAACACCCGCATTTCTGCTAGCCCTTTAGTAATGGAGTCGATCTCCTTCAAAGATCTAAGAATAGTGGAGAAGGTGTCAATGGGACCAGGAACAGACTGTATGTTGTTAGTTGCTGAAGCAGGAGTGTGCACAATTTCCAAGTCTGGGTCATTTTTCATGCCTGTTACACCTTTTGTGGCATTGGCAATTCTTTCATTCACAAACTCCTTGTCCAGTTGTTCAGACTGATGATGGAACTCAGGATATTATCAAGCCAGGGAAAGAGAACTAAGGATGTTCTGGGCAATGATTGCACAGACACAGACTATTGGTGACCTCAGAGAGGCCATCAAAGACAAGAAGAAGCAACAATTTGACCATGTTTATGCTGACCATCTTGAACTGTGGCAGGTGAGTGATCTGATGCTTATGATTGGATGCTGATGTTCTGATCATTTGAAAGGTCAAGATCAATTTGAATGACCTACACTTACTCAACACAATTGTGGATGAAAGCATGGAGTTGAAGCTGTTAATGGAACTGTCCAAAGTGTTCATGGATGGAGTAGAGCATGGATGTATTCATGTCATGGTATGACATCCTGCCATTGCATGAGGCAGAAGTATGGAAGACCCAACCAATCATATGGTGGAGCTCAACAAAGGTGAGGCTACACCACCCAGTTTTTGACTCACCACTCAAAATGTATTACCCATGAAGAGTTCAAGAATGCTCTTCACTTAAGCTATCCCCCCACATCAGTAGCTGCTAAATCCAAAGAATATTGCAATATACAGGGCAGGCTCACTAAGATATATGATGGTCAATATGCCCACAAAAAACCAGCTGATATGACTGCACCACCAATACAGTTGTTCAACCCAGCATTCACTTACTTGTCCAGCAAAGCATTCAATCCTGAATATGTTGTACCTGATGAGACACTGCATGACATTTTGAAGCTCATGACTAATTTTTTGGCTATCCATGCCAGTGAGAATAAATGCCAACTGTCATATCTCGTATGCCAGACCTAGATCCCACAATATTCCCATGCCTTCTGGACCTACATCTGGAGCCCATCTCCAACTCATCCCCAGATCCTCTTCTGCTGCATGCTCCACACCTCAGTAGAATTAGCTCCACTATGGATTTACCCCTGTGCTCTGGACCTCCAAATCTTCACTACTAGCCTGACTTTACCTCCTCTCAGATTCTGGACTACATCTACCACCTCACATATTTCCATCCTGTTTCCACCTTGCCTTCCAGATCCCCAGATCTCCGGATATTAACTGTTACTATCTCTGGATCTATTCCCACCCTCCGTCCAAGATCCTGTGCCTATCCCCATTTAGGCATCTCCACCTTTCCGGTTCTTGGTTATCTCTGTTTCCATCTTGCTGATTGATCCTTGTACTAGTTTCATCTCCGAGTTCATTTACTTATGTTCTGTCTCACTTACTAATGTATTTCTGCATGCTCATGCATAGCCTTATTCCTTGGCTTACTGATCCTCTCAGATAGCCTCTAGTATATAACCTGTTAAGGTCATACTCAAGGCTAAACAGATCCAAAGGGCTTCAGCCTCAGCTTGTGCACTGTGCCCCTTACTCGAGTATTGCCCCTTATTTTAGGAAGACAAGACTAACATGTCCGGAGGGTTGGATGAGTAGCATAGCAGATCCAGATGACTTCCGGATGCAGGATAAGTATTGTAAGGCTAATCCGGATGAGTCCAGACTAGAAACTAATGGTAGTGGACTGTCATAGATAGAGGCGGATATGGATAGACTATAGGAATAAATCCTAAGTCTCAGGGGGTGACGAGAGTAGAGATACTCAGGTCCGGAGGACAGGAATGAGCAGAACTAAGTTGATATTTGAACTAAGATGTTACAGAGATTTACAGGAGGTTATATACTGTAGGTATCTAATGGAATGATCAATCAGCAGGGTCTGAGGCTATGTATGAAGCATATGGATAGTCTATTGGTAAGTAGAAACAGATCACAAATAATGAAATGGAAATGAAGCATAGGTAATGGATCGGTGAGCAGGACGGATATACAGATAATCAAAATACCGGAGTTAGGGGATTACCAAAAGGAGACAAGCACTGGTTGTGGATTTGGATGAATTGTGGACCAGACCAGTGTAGAGACCCCATCCTCTACAGCCGTATAATAGGCATATTTTCGCGTTTTGGCCTTTGCGCTGAAGCCCCCAATAAGTGCGATACATGCACAGTATTTGCGACGATGCGTGCTTTCACACGCTTCGAACGCGCTACGAGCGCACTTTCATGTCCTTGTCGCCAACCATCCGCATGTCCTGTCCTTGTCCTCCAAGGTCCATTGGTGCATGATTCTATCTATTTTTACTTCAAACACATATCACAGAGTTACATATGGTATGCAATTACACATTGCCTCACTATTTTTACTGCAGTTACATCACTTACGATATTTACCGCTACCTATTCACTTCTGAAGCCTGGGAATGCGCTTACAAGGCATTACATGTCTCTGAGTAAATTTGAGTTACGGGGTTCCCTTCCACTAGTATCCTGATAGCAGCAGAGAGTAGAATTGACTACCACCTTTGTCGATTTTCACACTTGAACTGGAAAAGGGATCAATTAGTCTCCATCATCTCCCACCAATCCAAGAAAAATATCAGTACCGCTCGCCTTGAGGTCTAGAGCCTAGCCACAAAGCGCACATCTTCATGTACCTATCACATCCAGCGCACTTTGGTGCCTATCATCGCATTCCATACTCTTGCACTCCACCAGGCCCTCTGTTGAGAGCTAGTTCTTGGCATTTCCCCTCAATTTTTTAGAGGAATCCTTTCTCAGTGGCAATCCCCTTGGGTCGAGTTTGACTCGCATCCAGGAGAGCTCTGAAGAGTTCTTATCTTTAGTTTCCCCCCCCCCCATCCAAATTCCTCGCCTTCACCGGATGAGTGGACAGATTGGATGACAAGATGTTGGGGGGGGATAAGATGATGATGAGATAAGATCGATCTGAGATCCAGATATGCAGATATGACATAACCCCTGTACAACTCCAGTAGAGTCCTCAGTCTGAATATCAACTTAGACTTGCCCAACCTTCTTCTGGACTTCAAGTCCATCTGAGTCTTGTCCTTTTCCATAAGGCCTAGGGATGGATTCCTTAGGCCAGAAATCCAGACATTTCATATTTGTCCCCTATGTCTCTGTCCCAAGTCTAGGGATTGCTTTCCTAGGCTGGAGTCTTGCCTTTCTGGCACTTACCTTCTCTCTGGACTTTGGTTCACTTCCTGTCTCTCCAACTCTACCTAAGGGTAGTCTACCTCTGTTTGCTTCTACATCAGACTTTGTCTGATGTAGCCCCTATTCCTTCTGGACCTCCTGTCTTCCATACCTCCATACCTCCTGTTTTCAGTACCTCCAGATGTCCTGTCCTTCATACCTCCAGAAGTCCTTTGGACTTCATTAGACTATCATCAGATTTCATCTGACATGAAGGGCTCATACTTGGGTAAGGGGCACAGTGTATGAGCTGAGGCCAAGCCCCTCTGAGTCAGTCTCTCCCTCCCTTGAACACAGTTCTTAATACTAACATAATACTACTTCTCTGTTGGAGAAGGTGATCCAACAACCTTTGCTTCTCACAAAAGGTCATCATGGCAAATGTATGTCCAATGCCATAGCCATTCATCCCCATAACCATATTCTGATGCACCTCATGGTAGTTGATGAAAAGAATGAATTTGGAGACAGGTTCCATCATATCCGCATATCTGGATCTCAGATCTGATCCACATCTTATCTCCATCCAACATCCCCTCATCCAATCTGTCCACTCATCTGGTTGGATCCACAACCAGCACTCATCTCCTTTTGGTAACCCTCTGACTCCAGTACTTTGGTTATCTGTATATCTGCCCTGCTCACTGATCCGTTACCTATGTTTCATTTCTGTTTCATTAATAGTGATCTGGTTCCTACTTACTAATAGACTATCCATATGCTTCATACATAGCCTCAGACCCTACTTATTGATCATTCCATTAGATACCTACAGTATATAACCTCCTGTAAATCTCTGTAGCACCTCAGTTTGAATATTATTTTAGTTCTGCTCATTCCTATCCTTCATACTTGAGTACCTCTACTCTTGTCACCCTCCGAGACTTAGGATTGATTTCTATAGTCTATCCACATCCACCTCTGTCTACAACAGTCCATTACCAATAGTTTCTAGTCTGGACTTGTCCAGATTAGTCTTATGATACTTATCCTACATCTGGAAGTCATCGGATCCACTACACTACTCGTCCAACCCTCCGGACACATTAGTCTTGTCCTCTTTAAATAAGGGGTAATACTTGGGTAAGGGGCACAGCACACAAGCTGAGGCTAAAGCCCTTAGGATCCATCAGCCCTTGAGGATGACCTTAACAGGTTCAGACCCTTCAATCTAGGCATCATTCTTCTTTGCACATGCAACTCATGAGGTGCAATGTTTTGGCACTCCAGTCTGTGTTACTCTCTTCACTGATGCTCGTCACATAGCACCCAGAACTTTGCTCAAAGTGCAGTTGTCCTGCCTTGTTGTTTGCTCACACTGGACCTTGGCTAGTAGCTCTGGAAACAGTCTTCATGGAGAAGTATATAGTTCAACAGCTGATAGACTTCATCTGGATGTCAGCTTGCTCTACACTTGATCATGACAAGGAATTGGGTATATTGAAGATAAGGACTAAGGGCTATGGGAGAAACTGATGAATACTAGGAGAACTCTACAGTGAGACCTGGATGTGAGACAGGACTCAACCCAAAGGACTGCTACTGAGAGAGAGTCCTTGAAATGACTGAGAGAGACTCTGAAACTGAATGCATGCTATGAGACACATGAAGTGTGAATGCTGGAAGAAGTGCAATTAAGACATGCACAAAAGCACACTGGGGCGATAGAAGCAAGAGTGCACATGAGAAAAGCAGCACACACGATGGGAGTCAGAAGTGTAGAGGCTAAGGACTAACTGGAGACTGAATCCAGTGAGAGGAGGATCAGGCTGACACAAGGCAGTCACATCTAGGCAAGTGCACACAAATTCAGACTTTTGAGGGCTTCAAACTTGCTCTAGAGTGCAAATTACTGCTGCTACACAGAGGTGGGAGGTGCTAAGATATATGGTACCCTCAAAACTATAAGTCCCTTCCCTATATCAAATGCTAGGCAACACTTGTAGTGCAAATAGGTAGCAATGTCTATATGTAATGGTGCTTATGTACTTACAACGCTGTAGTCAATCCAGAAGGTACTTCAGAGTGCTAAGAACATAGGGAAAAATGCACCAGTGGACTTAGTGAGGACATGGACAGATAGATGGACTATAGCAGAGGACCCAGGGCAGATGTGTGGGATGTGCAAGTGCATTAGCATGTGCATGGCATTTGGTGTAGGCACATGATAGTGTAAGTGACTTATCCTGGGGATTAGAGCTAGAGTATGAATGGAAAGGAATGGTACATCATCCTATAAGGGCCACATATGAGCAGTCTTTGGAACAAAATGCTTCCTGCATAACTTACCTGGTGAAGACAAAGGAGGACAACCCAATCAATGTTGTTATAAAGTTCATCACCAGGTATGGTAAGGACATCCACAATATGATAGTGGAAGCTGGGTTTGTGCCAAAGCTTTTGTATCATGGAAAATTTGATATTGTAGAGGGGATGCCATTATATGGCACCCTGCAGATGGTAGTAATGGAATATGTGGACAAAATAACAGCCTATAGTTCACCACAACTGCCTCCCAGCCTTCACCAAGAGCTCATGAAGGTGATTGAGTATTGTCATGGGAAGGGTTTTGCATTTGGTAATCTTCAGAAGCCAAATGTCATGATCACAAAGGATGGCAAAGTGCAACTGATTGATTTTGACTGGGCTGAATGTGAAGGCAAGGTCACATATCCTGTATCTATCTCTCCTGCTATTGACTGGCCAGAGGGGGTGCAAGAATTAGGGCCTATATTGAAACAACATGATCATGATATGCTAGTGTGCTACCACAATTAGACTCAATGCTTCTGCTTTATGATGTGTTGCCACCATCTTCAAGTTATGTGTGCCTACATCCCATGTATGGACTGTAATCTGCTATTGCCCTGTCTCACTGCTTTGCCATCAGGCTCAGCAGACCCATGTCTTATAATTACATACCAGACAGTGTTGTAATGTTTTGAACAACTGTCTTTGCAACTTTGTGAACATGTGATAAATTATAAGGCTTTCTCTCTATCTATTTGTTGCCAGAGTTTATAAGAGTGCAGACATCTCCAATGCTTAGAGACCTGTAGATATCCAATATGAGCAAGCTCAAATGAGACCTACAGTGTACACTCATAGCAGACCCTTTAATGGTCACTCAATCCTCTGCCTACCATCAAACTCTGGAGACAAATAACCCAATGTTTTATATCATTTACTCATTTGTTTCTTGAAAGTAGTTTCATAAATCTTATGTCTCATCCCATGCAACACCAGCCTTAACACTATACAAAGATAAGTAGCAACAACTGTCACAAAGCCAGTTCATTAATGGTAACAGTAAATTTGAAGGTTATGACATCTATTGCACATGCATACTCCAAGATCAAACTACACAACATATGACCTTCAAAGAGCTCAAGATTCACTCAATCCACATACACACGCAGACATCATGCTCCTAGGCAACGAGGAAAGCGAACCTGGTGAACTTGCTCCTCACCCTTATTGGTATGCACATGTTATCGGCATTTTTCATGTGTATGCCAGATACCTTGGTTCAGATTCTCACAACCAAGCTTCACAATGTATTGATTTCCTTTGGGTGCACTGGTTCTGTCGAGACTCTAATCATAAATCTGGCTGGGTCGCATGTCAGCTGCACCAGATTGGCTTTTATGATGCCAATGAGGTCAGAGCAGATGCTTTTGGATTTATCGACCCTGCACAAGTGATTCGTGGTGTCCATGTCATCCTGGGATTCACACATGGTTCCACTGGGAACCTTCTTCCTCCATCAATAGCTCGCCAGCCTCATGATGGTGGTATGGACTACAGCTGGTACTATGTCAACCAGTTGGTGTTTTTTCTGACTTGCAAAACAAATACTTGACTTACATTTTTTGTAGATTCGTAGACTGCGATATGTTCATGCAGTTCTGTGGCAGTGGCATTGGACACAAGACCACATGAGCGGGAACACAAACATTCTATGATGACCAGGACTCACTTGACTCAGTGCCTTTCACAAAGGAAAGTGAGTGTACTGGTATGTTTTACGTTCCAGGGTCTCTGATGAATGAGGATATCAACTCAGAGTTCGGTGATGAGCATGGAGACACCCTGGTAAATGCAGACATGCATAGCCTCAGCAGTTCCGGTGGAGAGCACATGGACACAGGAAGCTGGTCTGCACTGGAAAATGAGTTTGCTGAATCAGAGAATGTCCAAAGTGCCACTTATGAGTCCAATGCAGATTTGTTTAATGGAGATGAGGAATCAGATGATGAAGCTGATGAGGGTGCAGGCTCAGAATTGGAGGATGAGTGCAGCAAATTCAGGTATGGAGATCTGGAGGAGCGCATAATAGAGGATGACAATGAAGATGATGCCAGTGATGGTGTTAGTGAGATTGATCTTGGTGACAAGGATGGGGAGGGTGCTGCAGAAAACAAGGAAGACTATGATGACTATGGAGAGTATTAAAATGTACCATGATAGCTAAATTTTTCATTACATGACACTCCACGGCACATCCGTCACTACTAAATATTGTATAAATGCTCATCTTGCCTCCACAAGCAATTTGCAAGCCTTGCAATGCCTGGTGTGACAACTGTAAGGCCTGTAGCCATATTGGGAACCCTACGCCAGGTTTATGGTATCTGCCGAGGTCTTGTCATCTTTCACCACTTTTGCTGACTAGCTTCACACCCATTGTGCCTTCAGCACAGGAAGCAAATGGAGCACTTCGTGCTCCTTTTTGGCTTCCTGGCCTTGGCTGCATCCTAGCATGTGCAATAAATAATTGACATGTGCTGCACTCAAACAGGCAACAGTAGGCATGCTCAATTCTTACGATGTCAAGTTCAAGGTGTGTCAAGTCCTACCGTGCCTTAAGCCAAACAACATAGCTGACCAGCAAGACTAGACGAGACTCCATTTGGGTTGCCGAAGCCAAGCTTACTGTGTCTTATCACCCCACCATCGCATAACACATTGTCCTTGTTATGCAGCGAAAACAAGAGTTCCATGATCTCTTAAATGTCCTTTCTGCCTCGTCGTCTATGTTGGGCATCTCAAAATGCGCTCGTCTCGAACTTGAGCATGTCATTTTCCCTGATGGCGACAATGATGACCACAGTCATCATACTGCCGCATCTCTCACAAGAACAAGCACAGCGCTTCAAGTATTTGCAAGTATGCTGTCTGGTGTCTCACGCAGCCCATACAATCAATGGAGAAAATGTTTTGAATTCTGCTGAGCTGGCCAGACTGAGATTTTCGACATGAATACAGGTATGTTTTGTATTGGATCATCAGCGCTATCTTCCCCAAGATCTTTCAGGGCCCACCTTCCTTGTCCATCTGCTCGAACAAAACCCCATCTTCCAATTAACTGGTGGAGTGGGGGACCCCTAGGCGAGGGGTGGAGTAGCAGCCGGGTAGCACCATAGCTTAGTCAGCCACTCAGTGTCCTTCGGGCTTTGTCGTAGCATAGTGCTCTTCACCACTTTGCCTTGCTCACGACACGCAGGCACACAGTCATGGATACACTGCTCCACTGGCAAGAGACCACAGCGCGCAGTCCGATATCAACTGGTGTGCTTTCTCCTTCGGTATGGCTCATGCAGCACAAATCCACTCCAAGCTGCCCACAAACTTGCGATTGGATTCAGAACAGTGTTCCTGTACTGCCGGCTAAGTCCTCTGCTGAGCACCATTGACGTCTTGTGAAACATTATAGATGCCATATGAAGAATTAATAGTGTTGTATACTATGTTCCGTGCTGGATAACTCATCACTGGTCAGTGGATGTCATGAACTCTGCTGACTTCAAATCAGTTTCCTTTTTTGTAGTTTACCAATACTTACATATCTTCCACTTTGGTTCTCTCCTTTCTCAGTTTCGTGCTCACCTGTTTTGATAGGTATAGCCTACACACTTGTATTTGTATATTCTAACATCGTCTGTTTTGATAGCTGTTGTAGGTTGTTGCTCGGCGTCTCGCCTCAGGCTTTTCTCTCTCTGATAGTGGACTACAGTGAAGTTTCTATGTTCAAACATAAACTTTGAAGTTCATCAGTGTGTTCACTTTGGTAGCTTCGGCAACCCAAATGGAGTCTCGCCTAGTCTTGCCGGTCGGCTATGTTGTTTGGCTTAAGGCACGGTAGGACTTGACACACCTTGAACTTGGCATCGTAAGAATTGAGCACGCCTAGTGTTAAGTCGGAGCTCGAAAACCCGTGACCGGGCCACGCGAGAAAGCCACGCGAGATTCCCAAAAACAGGTTTAAGCGAGCTAAGCGTTCTTAAGCGTTCTTAAGCGAATCTAAGCGCATCTAAGCGCATCTAAGCGCTCCTAAGCGTTCCTAAGCGTTCCTAAGCGTTCCTAAGCGTATCTAAGCGTATCTATGCGAAAGCCACGCGAGCTGGCGAGACGATTCCCACCCGTCGCATCCTACTTTATAGATTATAGATGTAGTAGTGTACTTGTCCTTATAGGTAGACCTACCATTAACAGAGTTCTTTTCAAGAGACTGAGATTGTACTTGTCCTTATAGACTCCTCGTCCCTCTCGCTCGTATAATCACCGCAAGCGCCTCTCCCACTCCAAGTCATACTGAGTTTTTCGCGATCATGAATTACAATCCGTGAGCAGTCACGTGTCTGATAATTCTTATGAGATGACTACCGCCAGGTTTGGTCAAGAACTTTGTAACTAAACGCTAACGCTCTGACAGACTCTTTCATTCCAGTACGAAATTCCCGAAGCTAGCGCTTCCGCTTATTAAAACCCATGGGTTTACCCGAGAGGCGCTATCCTGGTGCTATCCCCACCCGCACCACTAGCTCACCCTCTCCCGGACGCTAGCGTGACTGCGCTGTTTGGCCCAGGAGACGATGCGTGGACGACACTTGTACATACGTGGCTTGATGACAGAAAGCGTCGGATGAAGGAAGGGGCGACAAGGAGGATGGGAATAGGAGATGTGTTGAAGGCGAGGCTGAAGAGTAACGAACCGGTGCTGGAGCACCTTCCAGAGGTAGTAATTGATGTTTTATTTGTTGAAGACATTCAAGTTGATGTTTGTTCCTCGCCGTCGTGCAAATCACTTGTACTTAGTGCTTTTTAGGCGTTTCCTCTCCTCGCTTCCTCTTCCTCATTACACCCTCGCCGCCGAACTTCACCAACTCACTTCCCCAAAAACAGCACCCACATTCTTAGATTCGCTCCTCGAGAATGCTGAGCATGCAGGAAAGGCTTTGGATGAGACAGCTTTGTTTGGGAGTTATAATTGGAACAGCTGGAGAGGGATCGTAAGGAGTTTCTGGGGTGTTGGATTGATTTTGAGGTGTGTAGTTTTGGGGTGTTGTTCATACGACATACTGATGCTGCTATTGCATGGTTATATAGTGCGTTCCTAACCACTACATCCCCGAAGTCAATACATGACGCGAATGTTGTTTCTAAGCAGGTATAAATCATTTCGGGTACCGCTTTTCTCGCCTGTAAAGTTTAGACCGCATGATCAATATGATATAGTGTGTTCCTACCCCCATCATATCCCTATCTAAACGTCACTCATCCCAATAGTATCTTGCAACTACCGACTGCTTGATGAGATTTTGAATTGATTTTCTTGGTTTTGAACTGAGTTTAGCACTGACCGGACATAATAGAGTTGAGGTAGAGGTGACCAGTGATACTTATCAATCCAGAGAAATTGGGAGGAGGAGATTTGAATCAGGGGTATACTGCATGCGTTCGGCAGCCCGAACAAGTCAGAGGTGAGTCCTCTTTCAGTGTTTGGCATTCATGGCGGCGCCCATTTACTGATCACTGTCATCAAGTCTGTTTTTCTGATGACACACCAAGTCCAATGGGATACTGTCTTGTTTGGATGAGCTGCTACGCTCCCCTGGCCAGGCCAGCGAGACGGAGACATGCACG
This sequence comes from Suillus subaureus, assembly GCF_016647635.1. Taxonomy (NCBI): domain Eukaryota; kingdom Fungi; phylum Basidiomycota; class Agaricomycetes; order Boletales; family Suillaceae; genus Suillus; species Suillus subaureus. The sequence continues at coordinate 1,569,192 of NW_024538562.1, read as the reverse complement.
TGCTCGCTGATAATATAGTTTTTGCTCTCCTGTGCCATCCAAGTTTCATGAATCTTCTCGAGCCTGTACAATTCGAAGGGAAACAAGTCAGATATCCTGCAGTCGTGAGCCGCTTGGTGCGTCCGAATCTTCCATCATTCTTTTCTTTATCTTGACCCCTCATTTCTGTGTTGATCTAGTATCACAATGGAACCTTCATTCTGAAGTGATGCTACAGGATGTTACAGTCGATTGGAAAGGAGCGCCGTGCTACAATCACTTTTTCTCGGCTGAGTCTCCTGATGAGAGATGGTGTTCTCTGAGCTATGGTATCGTATATCCACTAAATCAATTCACTAAATCAATCGTGGATTAGGATGGCGGTGAAAATTGGCGGCGTCGTCGTCGTATCAACTGCACTATGTATTGAGTGAAATACATTTTGCCAAGTACAGCAAGAACAAATGGAAACAAGTCGCCTTTGTCAACAGTTTTCGATCTTCTAAAATCCTGTGTTCAAACATTTCGGCTCGGGCGCAGTGTGATGGCTTGGCAAATTCACCACACAATTCCCGCAAGCTAGTTCAAGAATTCAATCAATCAAAGTATGTTATTCATTTTGGCGATGTTATAGCTCGAAGGACTGGATGGCTGTATATCTAGCACGCACGAGCGCATGACATCATCGTACGTCCACCAGGTTCGCCACTCCCTCACATGCTGACTGCGACACGTTGGTCTGAGATTTATTGTAGCTTTTGTATTACTTTGCGATGCTTGACATACATTATTTTTCGGATCTAATATTATACTACTTCGGTGCACCAAAAAAAGTATGCAACATACTACGACACTTCGAACATCATTTTCATGCTCCATGCAGAATGCCCGACATACTGGAACGGGCACGGACTGCAAGGGAAACCCAGGCCAGACCTCTATGGTGGGAGGCTGCGGTTCTATCTATTGAGGACTGACTACGAGCCAGGACTCCAGGACCCCTGGCACTCCCAACCTGATCTGTCCTGCCGGAGCGCCCCGCTCCAATACGCTAAGCAGATTGAGTATACACAGAACTGGCAGATGGCACATCTACGCGCTCCTGGAACGCAATTGAAGTCATGCCGGTTCCCGTATGAGGGTCGGTCTGGAGCCTAGCGCGAACGCTAAGAATCAGGCGCGGTCCCAGCACAAGCATCTGCACCACCAAGAAAAATCGACGAACACCAAGATAGATCTGAGTTGCTATGGACAATTTGTGCTGTACAAACAATGAACTGTAGTCCCATGCATAGGTCAGTGACAGATCGGCATACCACTGAGAGTGTTGGAGACAAGTAACCGAGGGTGAAGCAAGAAACAACAACAAAGCTAGCATGTGCAGAACGTCAGTGGAACACAGAACCACATTCATATTATGAGCTCACCTCGTAAAATAAGCCACGTGCGTTTGAAGTAACACCGTGAAGCAGTCCGCAATAATCCCTCCTGCCGAATGTCGTCGCAGTTCACGAAAGTGTTTTACAGCAATCCAGACTGCGAGACCCAACGCGAGGACCTCCCATACAGTGGTGAACACCCAAAGGACAGACCATAGTAGGACATTTCCCTCAACGTCAACATAGCACAGAGAGACGCCTGAGGAAATGAGTATTGCTGATACCCATCAATGTAATGAAGTCTTTCAACGACAATTAAGCTCACCCCCCGAAATATACTTCGTTGTTATTGCCGCAATAACACCGTCGGCGATGTTGACAGCCAAAAAGACGACAGCAAGAAGTATTAGTACTCTTCTTGATCGCTGATACATGGCATGTAACCGGGTAATCATGATGACTTGCATCATGTTTCAGTCAAGTCGGGGTATTGCAGCTGTGAAACCCACCGCCCAGTATTGCAGTTATGACTCCATGCATCCAATTTAATGTGAGCAACATAATACGACCTGACAATTCCAATTAGCGACCAGTGTCAGAGGTTCGCACACTCCGAATAAACTCACAGCTGTGACAGTCATTATTTGAGCCAACAAGCCCGTCAAGAATCTCACTCACTCCTACATTGGAGTGCAGTTGATTGAATGGGAACGGAGACATCGATATAGAATACTCACTGCATTTATCGCTGAGATTGACGGAACAGATACTATATGCCGTTGGTCAGAAGAAACAAACGAAGTGCATATGAGAAGACACACCCAGTATACTGATGCTTATTGTGAGAGATGACTGATCAGCACGCCAATTACTTGGTCTTCCAAACTTACACAGCATAAATTATTCCAACATAGCGCACCTAAAAAAAAACCTAAATCAGTCCTGCTTGCCAACCACACTTAATACACGAACTACATACACTGAGGTATAGCAAGGTCATGAGGGACCACCGTGACCTCTGCAGCGAATTGAGAGCTGTTCTTCTGAAGTGGGACTCTGCTCACCCAAATTAACTCAACCTATAAATCAAAACTTAGCGAGGTGGCTGCTCCGGAACTGGTACCAACCTACCTCTTGTCCGAACGTAAGTGCTGGGGAAATCATGAGCATTCTGACAATTCTTTTATACCATGTCGCTCACTCCAATCGTACATTACTCCAACAGAGGAGGCAACTGCGAAAGGTTAGATTAAGGCATTGCTACGGCTCCCCACGAACCAGCAAAATAGTTGCCAATACGATTCGAATCGATGAGCGGCCACCAACTAGGATCGTCTGAGCGTAGGGTCATACTATTACTAGTAATAGTGTGAGGGAGTGGCGACCTTGGTAGATGTATGATGCCATGCGCTCATGCGTGCTAAATATATAGCTATCCAGTCTTTCAGGCTATGGCATCACTGAAATGAACAACGTACCCAGTGTTCCTGCTTTGATTGATTCTTGAACTAGCTTGTGGGAATTGTGGATGGTGAATCTGCCAAGCCATCACGCAGCGCCGGAATTTTTGAACACCGGATCTGAAAGATCGAAAAACTGTTAGTAAGAGGGACTTGTTTCCCTTTGTTCTTGCTGTACTTGGCAAAATGCACATTACTCAATGCATAGTGCAGTTGATGCGACGACGACGCCATCAATTTTCACCGCCATGCTAATCCATGATTGACTTAGTGAGTATAGGATATCACAGCCGAGAAAAAGTGATTGTAGCTCAGCGCTTCTTTCCAATCGACTGTTGCATCCTGTAGCATCGCTTCAGAATGAAGGTTCCATTGTGGTACTAGATCAAAACAGAAATGAGGGTCAAAATAAAGAAACAGAATTCTGGGAGATTCGGACGCACCAAGCGGCTCTTCCGTTAGACTTGGCGTGTCATCAGAGGAACAGACTTGATGTCAATGATCAGTAATTGGGCGCCGCCATGAATGCCAAACACTGAAAGAAGACTCACCGCTCCGACTCGTTCGGGCTGCCAAATGCATGCGGTATACCCCTGATTCAAATCCCCTCCTCTCAAGTCCTCTGGATTAATAAATATCATTAGTCACCTCTACCTCAATTCTCTCCTGTCCGGTCAGTACTAAACTCAGTTGAAAGCCATGAAAATCGATGCAAAAATCTCATCAAGCAGTTGATGTTTGCAAGATACTGTTGGGATGAGCGACGTTTAGATATGGATACGATGCGGGTAGGAACGCACTATATCATATTGATCATGCAATCTAAATTGTACAGGCGAGAAAAATGACACCCGGAATTACTTATACCTGCTTAGAAACAACATTCGCATCATGCATTAACTCCAGGGATGCAGTAGTTAGGAACGCACTATATGACTATGCAATACCAGCATCGGTATCTCGTATGAGCGACACCCCCAAACCAAACACCTCAGAATCAAACCAACACCCCAGAACTCCTCACAATCCCTCTCCAGCTCTTCCAAATATAACTCGCAAACAAAGCCGTCTCGTCCAAAGCCTTTCCCGCATGCTCAGTATTCTCGAGGAGCGAATCCAAGAATTCTGGTGCTGTCTTTGGGGAAGTTAGTTGGTGAAGTTCGGCGGCCAGATAGATGGCGGAGATTGATGCTCGGCGGGTGTACCAAGACAACTGGTGGGGAGATGTTAGGATTGGTTGACGGTACAGTTAGATTAGTTATATACAGGGAAGAAAAACGTGTCATACCTCCCGCGCATCACTATGAGCGATCCAGCACGCCTGGTTAGAGACTTGAACAGCGTGTTTGATTATCGGAGCAGGGTCCACCGAGAGTAGAGGTAGAAGTAAAGAGGAAGAGGAAGCGAGGAGAGCGAACGCCTAAAGTACCAAGCATAAGTTGTTTGCACGATGGCGAGGAAGTACATCAGTTTGAATATCTTCAGCAAATTAAACATCAATTACCTCTGGAAGGTGCTCCAGCACCGGTTCGTTGCTCTTCAGCCTCGCCTTCAACACATCTCCCATTCCCATCTTCTCTACCGCCTCTTCCTTCATCCGACGCCTTGCATCATCAAGCCACGCATGCACGAGTGTCCTACACGCATCGTCTCCTGGGCCAAACAACGCAGTCACGCTCGCGTCCGGGAGAGGACGAGCTAGCGGTGTGGGTAGGGATAGCACCGACAAGGATAGCGCTTCTCGGGTAAAGCCATGGGTTTTGATAAGCGGAAGCGCGAGCTTTAGGAGTTTGACACTGGAATGGATCTGTGTCAGAGCTATAGCGTCTAGCCACAAAGTTCTTGACCAAACCTGGTGGTAGTCATCTCATAAGAAGTGGCACCAGGCACGTGACTGCACGGATTGTAGCTAGCGCTCATGATCGCTCAGTCTCAGGCTCATACACGAAAAACTCTAAACGTTGCATAGTTCAAAAGTGAGAAACATATAGAAGAAATTATAGGGAAAACTAAGGTAGAGGACAGAAATGTCCGCATGCAGTCGATCACAACAGGAAAGTAAAGCTACTATGGAATATATCCGCAAGCTCAACACCCCAGCCTCAATCGACCAATCCCTTACTCCTCAAGTACTCCCTATGTTCAGCGCGATGCGCAAGCACCTGCTTGTCAACCGAACGTCTCCAAAACGGTATCCCAACCTAAAGTTAATTGTCAACAACGAACCTGAGTATGCGTGAGACGAAAACATGCCAAAGCAATCAAATCCAACACAAAATCGAGAGCACCATTACTCCTGGGCGCACAGCCACGCGTCGAAGCTCGGAACACACTTGTAATGAAATCAGCGGTGATGTGTGCTTGACCTTTCTCGACACCTAGTCAGGCCAAAAGTTAGCGTTAGAGTTGTGGTTGTGGTCTCGTGAGATGACGTACCTGAGAACAATCCAGCGGCAGCCTGGTCCGGTGTCAGACCTTCATCCGCCGCCTCAATCGCTTTAGTAATAACCGGCTTCGTCTTGTTTTCTTCTTCAAAACCAGGTGTATACATTGTCGGAGGGAAGAAGATGTGAGTATCGATGCCATAGAGCATCAGTTCTGAATGCAACGAATCACCCAGTCCTACCAAGCCGCATTATCAGCATCATCAAAAAACCAGGAATAGAGTAGACACCCATTACTTACCACGCAGAGCATGCTTTGGAGGCGAATACGAAGAATATCCAATCAAAGACATATATCCAAGAGTCGAAGACACCAGTACAATCTTCCCCCCCTTCTTATTCTCGCGCACCATTTGCTTAGCAGCAGCCTGTTCGCTAAGAGTCATGTTCTTGTCCGCGATCTAAAATAGAGTTGAACAGCCGACTCACAAATGCAGTCCACGCCTGTATCCAGAACCCGTTCTCCATTCCACGTGAGAGGTCCTCTGGCTGCATTTCGAGGAAGTACATTGGTTTTGCAGTACCTGCACATGTGAAAACGGCATCTGGAACTTGGCCGCCGTGGGCATCGCTAGCAGCTTGAAGAGCAGCTGCAGATCCCTCCGCAGTGTTCAGAGAGAAGGAAAAGGCTTTGAATACTTGGTCTGGGCTTTGGCGATTGGCCTGTGTATGACATTCAGAACGAACGGAAGGCTTTATCACAGACGCGAACCTCGAGTTCTTTTAAAGCATTGTCGAGTTTGGTTTGGTTTCTTGCTACTATAGAAACGTGAGCACCTTTCCGCGCAAGGAGTTTGGCGAGTCCAAGTCCGAGACCTTGACTGCCGCCTGTGATATAGACATGCTAGGGCCAAACGCGTGAATAACTAAATCATTGAGGAAGACTTCTTGGCTCACCAACCCCTTTGGACTCCATTTTTTTGACGAAAACATGAAAGATGACGAGTAGATAAGTATAAGCAGCAATAAAGCCTTGGAAGCCAGTGAGATCCAGTCGAACATATAACTTATTAAGCCTTGGGTGCTTTCAGTTTGATAGACTGGTGGATGATGGAACCAACAGACGTGACGAGGATAAATGAACTCTATGACATGTGTTTAAATCAGAATGGTTCAAGTCGCACAGCCACCGATCGAACCGGCGGTTATGTGCTACTCATATGCTCATAACACGTTTCACCTCCACGTCGTTTATGTGCCGCACAAGGCTTTAAAACTCGTGCTTGTATTTTGAGTAGACAAGGCTCATTCAACCATTTTTCATGTCCCGCATCGCGTTGGAGAGCATCCCTGGTCTTACATTCTACAAAAACGCACTTACAGCAGCGCGACGTACCAGTCCTATTGCTCAGCTGGTATGCATCGGGAAAGCGTGCGGGTTGTATCAGCCGGATGTCGTGCGCTGCACTAATATTGGAGGGTCGGGTACGGACGTTGATTGGAAGGTGAGTATTCACTGTTCAATAGTTAGAGTTTGAGAGACTGCCAGGCTTTAGTAAGCTCCATCGAAGTTATATAGCGGGGTTGACACAATATTTGCAGTGTGAGGCGGACCTCCCGTCCTCTTTACGTTTTGGTCGAGTGGAGGTCTCTTGCGAGGGATGGAACGGCCCTGGTGATCCATACGTCATGAAAGGTCTGATTCTGATCCACGTCGGGTACTTGAAATACGAAGCCTCATAATAATCTCACAGGATCCTGTTCCCTTGAATACAACCTCGTTCAACTCCCGGACGCCCTCCGCGCTGACTCTGGCTCAAGCTGGTCTCACTTCTACACCCAACCGTGGTTCAGCAGTAAGTCTTGAGCACACTCGTCTACCAACGTTTACTTATCCCATACTTGCTCAGATCTCGATTACTCCGGTATCTTCTTCATGTTAGTATGGATCGTAGTCCTGGGCATTATAATCTACAGCTTTATTCAACCTTGCTTGCGTCGTAACACGTCGAACGCCAACTACACCAGCCCTCCCTCATATCCTGGCGATAGGCAAGGCAGGTCAGGATCAGGAGAGTTCCCGGGCTCTTATTACACTAGCCCACCCCCACCATACACCAAAGATGCCGGTTCAGGCAACAGCTCGCAGTGGCAGCCAGGGTTCTGGACTGGCGCTGCACTGGGGGCGCTGGGAAATCACCTTCTGAATCGTCCGTCGGAGTCTCGGGAGTATGACTGGGAGCGGGAGAGGCGCTTGCCAAATAGTATCTCGAGGAGCAGACTTGTGTCTGGGTATGGCAGCCAGGATAGAGGAGAAGGGTCATCTAGTTTGGGTGCGATGAGGACTAGTACGGGGTATGGTGGTTCGAGTAGTAGGTGACGAAGGGCCACGTTCACAATTAATGTACAGATTAATTGTACAAAGAAACCTGCAGTTGTAATTTGCCAAATTACTTGCTGTATGTTATGTGACAGGTACGCAATGAATGATTTTGATTGGGCCCCGCGCAGCGTGATTACATAAGTCACTCCAGCCCCGCGCAACGGTTTCTCCTTTCTTTCTTCTGAACCATACCTTAACGCTTAATGGCTCCAGATCCCGGGAGAGAACACTCATCAATCTTCATTCTTTTCATCTTACCCTACATCCTGCTATCAGGTTATACACTTACCTTGGCGGGCCATGGCATCCTCATAGGTAATTTGTATTACCTGTCTTCGGCAGCCTCGCAGTATCTGGTAAGTCCTTATCTCATCTCATCTATTATGAGTACTCATGATAAACCTGCTGTACAGGGCACACTGAACCACAGCTTGGGGTGTGTTTCCCAACTGGTCAATTGGGTCACCATACTCACATATCTGATTGTTATATGTAAGTGAGTTTCATTGTATTAGTTGTCATCTAACACTATCATTAGCACTCTTCCAGGTTGAGATCCCAATTTTCCCCCTGCTGATCATACTCATTGTTCTCTTCCCCATTATGGAACTTCCATACTGGGCCTTTGTAGGGAGTGGGAAAGAGAAGGTCCATTTTCAGATCTATGGGAGATCCCAGAAGAATCTGCCAGCATGGAACCACTACCTTATTTGGTATGTATACTGTGGCCATTTCTGGCATTACCTTACTAACTAAATATAAATCAGTCTGATTTTTGTACTTTGTATCTAGTGGTTCCTGTGACATGACTGTGGCTCCACAGGGTGTTGTGGTCTAGCTCTAGTGTTGCTGACATGTTCTAACAGGTTGGGCTGGGCTGAGTGTCAGCTTGGGGTGGTATGTGAGCAGGTGGAGCTGCTCAGGAGGGCAGGAAACCTGCTCATGAAATTCAAACATGCCAATGACATAACAAGTAGCTATTCAATGCAACTGTAATGAAGGACTCCACTAAAATTATGACTGCTTGAAGGGGCCACACTTTCAAAGAACTATGGTATGCTAAATGATCATTAAACAAATATAATGGGAGAGGTGGGTGGGTTCTGATAAATTTAAAGAAGTGAGTGAGGAGGTGTGGAATACAATGAACTCAGCAGTACAGGACAGTGAAAAGTGAATGAAGGAAAGGACTGGTGCAACTGCTCAGCTGGACACCTGGTGCTGGGACATTCTGGTAGGCTGCATTACCTGGCACCATTACAATTGAATTCTGACTAAGTGCGAGGCATGAGTAAGTGGCCAGAATAAGGTCTATGTCTGTTTCGAGCAAGATGTCATAGTCGTCTCCTTCTCTCTTAGAGCCAGTTCAGTAACTGCTGTATAAGCAAAATTTTCGAAATTCAGAATTGTGTTTGTCCTGGCATGATATCTGCTGGAAGCTGAGTTTGAATTCAATTGGTATCATTATCATTATCAATCTCCAACAGTATATACAATAGTTTGACAACTTGCTTGATTGCATAGTGCACTATAAGTACTTAATATCATGTTTCCTGATGGGCCTGTGCATATATGGCCCCCTGCTTAGCCCCTTCTCAACCCTGTGTTTGCTAACCCCTTGATCCCACATGAGCACCTTCTGACTGCTCACTGCATTTGGCCAACTGACCAGCATCTGACACTAGTGACAGTCCGCCAGCAAATGCTTCATTACATCATCCTTCTCATCAGTATCCTTATTTCTGCTACCATACAGCTGGTTCTCACACAAATTCCCCAAGTCCCTGAGCCATATCATACTTTGGCACTCTCCGGCCATGAATGGGTCATTGAGCTCATTGTTGGTCATCCTGAACAAATCCATTGTGAGCTTAGGGTGCATGTCCATGTGTTTGAAGGATTGATCATTGAGCTCCATGCCTTTGGTTACATGGATTTGTGATATGTCTTGCTTGAAGAACAACTCACTATCTTTCTATACTCCTGCATGATGGGATTGACAATCTGACATGTTGGTGAGCACTTCCAGCATTCAAATAATATGATTTCTCAGTACATGTTATTTGTATTTTATAAGAATTTATTAGTTCTAACACCTTTATAGCTATTTTCACAAGATGCTCAACATATTTATGTCACCCCCATTCTACAGCAAATACATATCCTTCCCTGGTAACAATTTTCCTGTCCCCACACAAATATGCAACAATCCAAAACACTGGCCTTATTTTAGGGTGCACTATAGGAGCACTGGATGGCAGCCACATTCATGCATTCCCTCCCATGGCTGAGCACCATGTGTATCACAACCACAAAGGATTTGTATTACAGAATTGCCTTTTTGTGTATGGATTTGACTTACAGTTCACATACTCATTGACCAGCTGGGAAGGGTCCATGACAGATGCACAGCTTTGGGATCAAGCACTCGAAGGCAGGTTAAAAATTCCCGCTGGTAAATACCTTCTTGCAGATGCAGGATTTCCTTCCTGTGAACAACTCCTGATTCCATACCATGGTGTTCAATACCACCTGGCTAAATGGGGGTGTGCCAATGTCAGGTAAGTGTTTCACTTGTTTCATATTTAAATCAAACTAATTCATTTTCAGACCTGTCAATAAGGAAGAGCTATTTAATCTTCACCACTCCTCAGCACACAACATCATCAAATGAATCTTCAGCATCCTCAAATGACACTTTTGCATTCTGCTCTTATCCCTGGAGTACAAGATGGATATACAAGCCCACATTCCAGCAGCACTATGCACCATTCACAACTTCATCTGGATTCATGACCTGGCTGAAGACCCTCTGCCACCAATGAATGTTGTCAACAACAACCCGAGCCATCAAGGATATGTTGCGGCAGATGAGAATGGGCTGCAAGTACAAGCTGCAAATGCACATTGCAACCATATTGTGACACACATGTGGGAGGACTATGAGGTGTTCTTATGCAAACAAGACTTGGAAGGCATTGATCACATCTTGGATGTTGATCTTAGTGAGGAAGATGAGGGCGCAGATGATCTCTATCATGGGTGTGCAGGGCAATGAGGAGTATGAGAACAACACGTAGTACATTTGTGATATAGCTAGTACAATGAATAGCCAGTACAATGAAAGCTTGATGTGAGAATGAAACATGATGATTGAAATGAGATGCAGGGCTACAAACGAACGAAGGGACAAGTGTGAGGAAGTAAGAGCTACATCATGGGGTTTTCTTGTTTGGCATGGGCAATTATAGAATGTAAGAATGCCATGCGCAGTTCAGGATCCTTAATATCATTGAAGGTATCACATGCTGCTGGGCTATTCATGAATATATTGATGGCAACCACCTTGTCCTCCCTTGAAAGCTCCAGTTCTGACTGCATGGTCTTGAGTGTGCACAACCTACTATCAGCCACACGAGTCTCTTTGGAAGTGGAAAATGATGTGTTGAGTGAATCCGAGAGGTGGTTGATGGTTCCTTGAAGGTTCATCAACACAGCGGTGTGTCTTGCCACTCATTGTTGACAGCCTTGGCTTCTTCTCTGATTCCAGCCTCGTCAATTGTGAGACCGAAGTGTAGGTGGTCAAAGGGGGAGCTGAATGACCGTGAGTCATTTCTGCATGCAAGCACTTGCCAGCGCTCAAGCCTGAGGACATGGGTGCAGACTTAGTGGGGGCAGATATGGGTGTAGACATAGGGGGGGCAGACATAGGTGCAGGCATAGGGGGGGCAGGCATAGGTGCAGACATAGGTGCAAACATAGCAGGGAGAGACTTAGAAGGGGCAGACATAGTGGGGGCAGACAAGGCAGAGGTAGAAGTGTGGGAAAACATAGTAGGAGGGGCTGCCATTGTAGAGCTGCCATAATCTTCAAATGCAGGATTGGGGGGAGGGGGAACACCCCAACTGATCTCCAGCCAGGCCATGCTAGGAATGAGGTGAATAAAATGATGCTGGTACATGGCACCAATGCCACTGTCATTGGGATTGCCATCATAATTGACATCTGACATACTGTTGTCAGTGCTGTAAGGTGTGCTGCTAGTACTGGCAGCTGGGAGTGGTTTGTTTGATGATGATGAGGCAGGGTTATAGGCAGCAACACCTCATGCAGAGCTGTGGTGGGGCAGAATTTCTTCTATCTTGGAATGGTATGGCCAGCCACAGTTTTTGAAACTCTTCATGGGGAAGTTGGGCTGTAAAGACAAAATAAGTGTCAGATCCAACAGATACCTAGGCAATATCTCTGTGTACCTTCCTGCTAACATACTCCTCCCATACAGCTTCAGCAGCAGGCCCCTCAATGTTGGCCCTGCGCTCATTGTCTCAATGACAGCCTGATTTGTGATTCCAATATGACTCAATGGCATTGTAGATCTGCTTTAACTACATTGCTAAGATCAGTATAGCCATGGTAGTGATCAATGAGAGATAACATACCATTGCCCATTTATTCTTACAATGAGCCCCAGTCTTCACAGGCCCAACTGTCCTCAAGCTCTCAATATATTTTGCAGCTTCATTGAATGTTGCTTCCTTGAAGCTTGTGCCTGCCATCACTGATTTGACTGAGATAAGATATGTGAGGAAGGAGTTGATTTAATTGGGGTTCCACTGGGCTTTAGGCTGAGCCTGCTGAGTACCCTTTCGTGTCATCTCAGCTACTTGTAGCTGGGTACAGAGGATGACAATAGTGACTGTGAGCCAGACTTGCTGGCACTGAGGACCACTAGGGCGATATTTGAGAGTCATGGTTGGAAGGAGAGGCATTTCAAACTCAGCTTTCAGTGGACATCATGCTGAGACAAACACAATTCTGAATTTCGAAAATTTTGCTTATACAGTGGTTACTGAACTGGCTCTTATGCTGCTCACATCTTTATACTTGTTCACTCGATCTTTCTCTACATCTTCTGATCTGCCTGATTCAAAGACATCAAGCACAAACCAGACTTACACCCATTGACAACACTCATGGACAGGTTACAATCTGACCCAAGTTCTCTCATTTGCCCAGACTTCATGAGTGAACAGTATCATGCTTCCTGCACGCCTTTTGTCTCTGCTACCTTCACTGATGCACAGGCTGCTGAGTCTCTTTGAGGAGTCTGGGTGGCAACCAATGAGGACCTATGCATACAATGGAGACAACAAGCAGCTGAAGATGAAAGACTTCATACCAAACAAGCCTGTCTAGCTGAAGAAGAGGCAATTTGTGGTAGGCAAATTCAGCAGCTCAAGGAAAAAGTGGTTCAAACGGATGAAAGGAAGAAGAACTGTTTCAAACACACCAACTTGCTTACATGCCCTCACCCAGACACCAATGAAGATGAGGCCTTTGTTTCAGACTTCACCTTGAGGAAATTAGACAAGGGTCACTTCATAGAGCTGTACTACTGGATCAATGAGGGTCTGGACGAGACCCTATCTCCACTTAGTACCCACAATGACAAAGGACTGATCCCTTCCAAACAGAATGGATCTACTGTCTGGATTAGTGTGGTGGTATCTAAACCATCCAAGCATGTAGTCCCTGATTGCCTTTTACCCCTAGCAGACTTTATGCAAGCTATCCCATGCATCATTGCTACTCTAGAAGAGCAGGACTGGCCCCAACAGCATGTCTTCATGCTTGCTCAGTTTTGAGGGGCAATCATGACTCACTGGTACTGGAACTCCAAAGACAAAGTAGCCAAATGAGCCTTGATGATATACCAAGAAGAACAGCACTGAGCTTGGCACAATGCCATCACGTTGGGCACTGAGGCTTGGGATATCTCTATCATTAGTGACATTGTTCTTGCCTGACTCTTTGATTGAATCCTCTGTGAAACTCGGCATCAGGAACATGATGCTCTGGTATGTTTAATACCCTTAGGACACACACATCAACTAATTCACTTTCCATCTTTTTCTCATATGTGTTGAACTTTGCTGGAATCCCTGTGTTCTGCCATTATGCCTTTGTGCACTTTGCTCACATTGTGAATGGCATCTGTACCTGCATTTCTCATCCCTCATTGGTCATTTATGTCATCCATTCCCCTGTTTGCATTGCATTGTGTTGCATTGCATCTGTGTTTACTTTCTGCATGGCATTCACCATCATTTTAGATGAATGCCAGCTCCAGCATCCCAAGCAATCTGGTTGAGCACTCCATACAGTGCTCTAAGCACTCACATTGTTCCAAATCCCTACACAACTGGAGGCATTCAGCATCCCCAAAATCTAACAAGAAGGGCTTCAACACTCCTAATAACATTAAACAAACAGGCCCAAGGTCGGGTTTTTGAGACAGCACACATAGCACCTGTTCCTCCACAGTGTGCACTGTCTGACTGGGAAGGAACCATCACAGTTTCATCAAATGTACTGCCAAGCACATGTGAGATGGGGCATTTGCAACAGTTGCCACACACATGAACAAACAATTACTCCTCTGCAGCTCAGACAAACTGTTATGCATTAACTGGCAGCAAGCCTATTGCACCAGTCAGTCTCATGACAAATGCCACATCTGCTCAGGGTGTCTCACTACCACCCACAGTGCCCACAACTGTTCTCAGGCACAGGCTCTTGTACCTGATCTCACCAGATGACCACATTACATGGAAACATCAGCTCCATACATACGATCTTCTCAACAAGTACCCAAATCTACCATATAGCCTACAGTTTAGTTTCAATCTCAAACTTCCTCACATTGCACATACACAAATGCCCAAAAATAGCCCATTTCTTTTTACCTTCTGTGACACCTTTGAGTCCTTACTTGCCTGTGAACTCTTCACTGGCCACTATCTTGGTCCTTTCACTCATAATGACATGCTTTCATTTCTCAATCTGTTCCAGTCCTCACCCATCTCAATTATACCAAAAACCAGGAAGCCAGGAAAATTCCACATCATACAAAACTTTTACTTCCCACTTGTTCTGTCATTGGCTCACCCCAATCATTCTATCAATGCATGTGTTAACTCAGATGATTTCCCTTGTACTTGGGAAACATTTGAGACTGTCTGTACCATTATCTGTTCTCTCCTGCCAGGCTCTTAGGCAGCCACATGGGATGTTGCAGAAGCTTACCATACAGTACCTCTGCATCGTTCACAATGGCCAGCTGCAGTGGTTCAACTCCCAGATGGAAACTTCTGTGCTGATACCTGTATATCATTTGGTATGGGTCCATCTGCTGGTGTGTATGAGCATCTGGCAGATGCTGGCACTAATGTTTTATGTGCAGCCAGTCTGGGTCCACTCACAAAATGGGTGGATGATCATTTGTTCTTTTGAATCCACCGTGAACACCTCACCATCTATAATACCCAGTGTGCTTTGACTCACAAGGTTCTGGCTCATTTGGGCCAACAGAAGTCTAAGGGGAGAATATGGTATAAAGGTGAAGTTTTTGATGATGAATCCTTCAAAGTCCATGCAGAAGATTATCATTTCCCCTTGTGTGACCTCTCCTCCTGTTCATCTCATTCAATCTTTGACTCAGACTTCACCTTTTCCTTCACCAACATCAAGTAACTCTGTTTACTTCTCAGGATTCCATGGGAACCATCAAAAGACATTACATTTTCCTTTGAAGCCCTTTATCTAGGCCTCCTGTGGAACATTCCTCATCACACAGTACAATTATTGGCATCCAAAAAAGAGAAGTATTTGGTAAACATCATGGACTGGAAGTCCCACAAGACCCATGTCCTTCTGGACATCCAGAAACTCTATGGGAAGCTACTGCACACCTGCCTGGTTGTCCCAGCAGGATATGCTTACCTCACATTACTGGAAACCATGCTTGGAGTCTGCAATAGTTGTCCATTCATGCCACGTCACCCTGTTAGACACATTGGGGAAGATCTTGACTGGTAGTGCACAAACTCAGCCTCCCACATGTCAAACAACTTATCACACAGTCTTCCCACCTGCTCAATATCCATGCCTTCTCAGATGCAAGCACCTCCATTGGAATTGGTATTGTTATCAGTGGGTATTGGTAGGCATGGACTCTTCACCCTGGCTGGCACACTCTCAATGGTCAATGTGACATTGGGTGGGCTAAGTGTGTTGGCTTTGAGCTTCTTGTCCAAACCATACTTGATAGGAGTGAGTACAACCATCACACGCATTTCCATGTGTTCTGTGACAACCAAGGAATTATTAGTGGCTGGAGAAACGGGAGGAGTCACAACAGAGTGATGAACCTTGTCTTCAGGTGCATCCTTGAACTGCTCAAATCATGTGGTGACAGCACTTCCTTCCACCTCTGCTACATCCCCAGCTACAACAATCTGGCTGATGGCCCTTCAAGAGGTATATTCCCCCTGCATAGCCTCCTGTTACCACTAGTATCTCTCCTAGGAGACCTACATCGCTTCATCTATGATGCAGACCTTTCCACAAGTGCAACCCACCCCATGATCCATGACACTTACCTGCCTGACAGCAGCCTATCAGAATCTAATGGCACCTGGGACTGGGGTGACCAGCTCCTCCAGCTCCAGGATGCATGGCATGACTAACTCATCCCATTTTACATCATCCACTCTCCTTCTCTCAGGCCAAGGGTCCACACAGCCTTGTCCTTACAGCTCCACATTAATGCCCATCTCTTCAGGCTTATGCCCACACTGTTTAGCTTGAGATCATCTTCATTTGTGGCAGCCCCAAGTACCTCATTCCTGCTTGGATCATACAGGATCACTAGTAAGCATTTTGGACAGTGACATTGACCACATCATCACTGTTCTCACTCACTCACATGCACCAAGCACATGTGAGACTTATGGCTCTGGTCTTCTAGTGTTCCATGTATTTTGTGATGCCCATAGTGTAGGGATTTCATATTCTGTGGGCTTGTATAGGTAGATATTACTTAGTGTTATGTTCGCACTTTTGGTGCTTATGTAATCATCATAGTTTTCACCTCTTGCCAGTACCAGTTTGAGACTGAGCAGTTATTAGCATGATTTCCTACTCTCTCTGAGCACTGAGCTTAGTCCAGAAACCCTTTAGGGTTGAATAGCAGCTAGGCATAGCACATTTAGCCCAACATTAGAAGTCTACTTTCCAGTTCTCTTCTTATTGTGTTTCCCACAGCGGGATCCCTGAGGAGCAGCATTGCTCTGCTTCCTCAGTTTTGATATTAGCCTTCATCACTGTGTGCTCTGGGCTATACTCTGGGAAGAGTCTTGAAAACTATTTCTATGCTATTCAAGCATGGCACTTACTCATGGTCAACCCTGGCTGGTGAACCATAATCAATGTACACTAGCCCTAGGTGGTGGTAAATGTTTGGAACCCAAAGGCTCCAAATGCCCAAAGTGTGCTCCTTTCACTGTTGACCTTCTGATAGCCATTCAATCAACCCTGGACCTCCCCTCTCCCCTGCATGCAGCTATCTATGTGTGTCTCACAACCTCCTTTTATACCATCACACAGATTAGTGAGTTCACTGTCCCCTTACTGCTAAGTTTTGACCCACAATGTCACATCACAGTCGAGCAATTTGCATTATGATGTTGACTGTCATGGTTTTCATGTAGCCATCTTTCACTTACCACAGACCAAAACTTCTCTCATTGGTGAGGACATATATTGGGCAGGCTCAATCTGGGCTGTCCAATCCTCAGTCAGCCCTGTCCAACCATCTGACCATCAATCATCCTCCACCTAGCACTGCCTTATTCAGCTGGCATCATCACTCTGGACTGCATCCTCTGACAAGAGGTGAATTCATCAAATGCCTTCAGGTGGCCAGTACCCAGTTGGGAACAGGTTCATTGAAAGCCCATGGGATTTGGATAGGTGGAACCCTTGAGTACCTTCTTTGTGGTGTTCCCTTTGAGAATGTCAAAACAATGGGCTGCTGGAGTAGTGATGCTTTTGTTGGGTACCTATGGAAACATGCTCTAGTGATGGCCCCATTCCTACAAGATAAGCCAGTACTGGAGCCCTTCATGTGTTACACTCTGCTGTCTCCATTGTAAGGCACAAAAGGTACATTTTGTTTCAACCTCCTTAAGACTAGGGATTCAGCTCACGCTAGATGCATCATTTGCTCCTTACTTCCAGGGTATCTCAGCTCAGTCTTCACCCCTCTTCAGGAGGCATGCTTCAGTCTAAAGCCCCTCAGGGCTTTGCCAAAAACAGACTTTTTCCAATATTAGAACATACCCACTCATTGCTTGTGCCTATTGATCCTCCATTGGGACTTGTACTCTCATTATTGATACATATCTGTCCTTTGCTAAAGACTCATACACTTATTACATGCACTTGTTGGCCCCTACTTAGGACTCATTTACTAGTAGTTGCGGCTGATCTGATTATCCCTGGTTGAAAACTAGATGACATGTGTCCATTATCATTTCCCTCGGTTAGGCACAATCTTCAACCAAGGAACATAGACGAAGGTCTGGAACTTTCTCTTTATTATTTAATATTACTATACATTTATTTTATGGCACCCTCCCTTGATATACCTTACTTGTGATGTGCTACAAATTCAAATTAATTAATAAAAAACAATAAACATATACTGCTTCACACCAGAAATCTATAAAATAAGATGCAATGGGTGGGAATCATCTCACCAGCTCATGTGGCTTTCACATAGATATGCTTAGATGCACTTAGGAATGCTTAGATGCGCATAGGGATGCTTAGATTCACTTAAGAACACTTAAGAATGCTTAGCTCACTTAAACCTCTTTTTGGGAATCTCGTGTGGCCTGGTCACAGGTTTTCAAGCTCTGACTTAATACTGTTGCCTGTTCAAGTCAATAAATAATTGATGCAGCCAAGGCCAGGAAGCCAAAAAGGAGTGCGAAGCACTCTGTTTGCTTCCTGTGCCAAAGGCACAATGGGTGTGAAGCTAGTCTATAAAGTAGGATGTGATGGGTGGGAATTGTCTCACTAGCTCACGTGGCTTTCACATAGGGCCATATGGTTTTTGCTAAATGCCATGTGTTTTTGCTTAGCTCGCTTAAACCTCTTTTTGGAATAGTATGGTATCTCACATGGCCCAATCATGGGTTTTCGAGCTCCAACTCAATACTGTTGCCCATTTGAGTGCAGCACATGTCAATAAATAATTGATGAAAAATTGAATGAGAGAACAGGGGAATCACTGCAGAAATGACTTTTTAGCCGGAGGTAAAACTAACCCTGATTATGGGTATAATCTGAGCTAATACCAACCCAAGTTGTAAAGTAGACTAAAACCTGACTTGCGAAGTTTCCGAGACTCTGAGGTGTGGGTGAAAAACAAATCTGAATCTAAATAGATGTCTCATTACATTCAACACATGTAAGCAAACCATATTTGGATTGGGAAGTGTGCTTGTTCCAGATCATAATTTTCTTCTCTTTATACCTTGTATCTCTACTGCAACCCACCTTGGAAAAGTGTTTATGTTCAAATTCTGACCCTTGACATGTTCAGGTGAGCTTCTAATGGCTTTTTTCACTAAGTCCCCACAAGTTACCATGAACCAAAGTCAAGTAGGCCAAATAATCAAGCTTATGGTTCTGGAGGATTTTAAAGAACTATCTCTTACCTTTGGTAGGAAGGAGGCTGGCCCCGTGGTATGTACCTTCAAGTTACAGTTTCATTGGCTCACATACCTGTCATTAGACCATCGAGATTGCAATTAAAGTCTCTGACCATAACTGCCCCACCAAAGTCTCCCTCAAAAGGCCAACTTCCACTCGAAAGGATGATAGTGTCATGAGCCCGAGAGTGAAGATCTCAACCAACAACCAGTACAGGTAAGACATCTTTAGTATGCACTGTTCGCAGGAACTAAATTAAAGTGTAAGGCACAGGCAAGCTCTTCAAAGTTCAAACATGAAACAGTCGGTGAGGGAAAGCAACCATCATCCAAGGCTTTAAACTCTCCCTCTAAGTGCCCCAGAAAAACTTTGTAGTACCCACATATCTATGGCTTCGCAAATAAACTCTTTCAAACAACTTTCTGTTACTCTTGTTGCCACATGACCTTAGCCCTTGTCTCAACATGTCAAATGCGACTTTAAACATCATCCTCACCATGCCTTATGTTTGCTGTTACTGCAAGATCAACAATTGTAGTGGAACCCTGACTGCTGTCCACACTGCATGCTCCCATGGACGTGCTGATTTATGCCAGACCACGATTTCCTCGCAGGCCCAGTTTAAGTGAGTCAGTCAAAAGATCTTACAGAATTCTTGGCAACTTGAAGATATAGGTCCTGTGTCTTGTCAATTTGCAGTTCTTCTTCGTGACCCTCCAGCACCTCTTTCCCCACATGTCAACTTTGCTGATCCAATTTTCAAACCAGAGATACTAGACCTTGGCAATCTCACACATGAGGATCTTCAAGAAACTAATGCTTGTGAAGTCACACCAAACTTGGGGCCCAATTTCAATACTCCTGAAGCACTTCTACGAAATGTGGAACATTTTGAGATGTATAACAGGGCCACAGCTGTGGGTGCTTGTTCACTCACTCCATACATCATGCACAACCTTCCTCCAGATCTGGAATGACGCAGGTTTGAGTGAGAGCTGGAAGATGCTATTGACGAGATATGGCAAGAACAAAGCCACCAGCAAGATGACAACACTGCCAACCCAGAGGAACCAGAGGGTGACGGTGATGTTGACATGGACTTCAACAATCCAGAGGATGAGGAAGATGACAGAAACCCCATTATAACCCAACCAGATGAAGACAATCCAGACCCATTTGTGGTGGAAGATGGATTCATCTTGATGGACAACACAGATCTTGCCAGCATCCCACCACACCTCCTGTCAATATATGTAGTTGTCTCCTGGTTACATCTGCAGTTTCACTTGCCAAGAATTGCTTGCAATGCTTTGCTTGTGATCTTTGCATGTGTTCTTCTTTCGATCATGCCTGGGATTGACATTGTTATGAACTAGGATAGTATAATGACTGCAGCTCGATAAGAGCGATGGCTGAAGTTATGGTCTAAACCTTGCAAATACAAGGGTCTGTTCAAGGCAAGATAAAGAGTGTCTTTATCTTGAATATCAGTTATAATGACTTAAGATTGGAGATCTTAAGTGAAGGAATGCTCAGGTGAAAACCTAGTAAGATTAAAGTAAAGAAACTAAAGCATACAGGAGAACTATTTATAGTGGGCTACTGTGCTTTAGGGCAAGTGTGAGAACGAAGTGAGTCAGAGATAAGAAATGCATAAGCGATAGCAAGGATAGGTCATCTAGCAATGGCGACTGCGGTTGTGATGTAATACAGAATACGAGTCAGAGGTAAGTCTAGCGGCAGCATTATGTGGCTTGTGATGTAATACAGTGGAAGATGGGAGAAAATGAATAGGGGTGTATGTAACTGTAACATTACCCCTCATTTAGGAATGAAGTCACCGACTTCAGTTATCCTGATTCACCCAGTAGATAGGGTCAGCATTGTAGTTAGAGTCTAACAAGTCATTTTGCTCCTCTGTAACCATATAAGATGATTTATCAGCCATCTCAGTGACATGATAAATAGCATCTTGCTCAATCTCCCAACAAGCAAGAGCCTCATAGAAACCTGTGTCAGTCCAAACCAGTGGAATAACCACTTCTCCCTTCAAGTCTTTACAAAAGACTGATAGATGCCCAGGTGCATACTCTTTGCAAACCCAACAATAGTATGCTGGGCAGTTCTTATGGTGATGCCTGGTGACACAACAGTTTTGACATACTACGTTGTCAATGGTTGCTGTTTTCACAGTGGTGATGGTGGACGATTGTGCAGGTGGAGATGGTGATCTAGATTGTCACTTCTGGTTTCTGTGTGGGGAGGCTGATGCTGTTCATTTGGCAATATGGGCGGATCTGTGTCTAGTAGGGTACCAATGTGTAGTGGGTGTGATGGGGGTAGGAGAAGGAGATGCTGGTATGTCAAGTACAGCAATAGGAGGGATATTATCATCTGAATGCTCAATGGTAACTGTCAGAAGAATTGGCGGTGGGATTGGAACAGCAATGTGTGGGGATGGAGGTTGTGCGACCGGGTCTGTAGTGATCCGCTCTGTGATGATATGGATAGCTTCCCTGATAGCTTCCCTAGTATCATCAGGCAACAGACGAATTGCAGTATTATGAATGTGTATATGAAGGTGGCGGAATATGGTCTTGTGACGTTCATCATCAAGAAGGTTAGCAGTGTGTTCTATGAGGCTAGTGTCTCTGATGATTTGGATAATGAGTCCACTAGAAATTGCTCCCCTTTCTCCCAGGAGATGATCTATCTCGATAGCGTATTGTTGGGATGTGAGAGCAGATTCGAATAGAGCACTTGTTTTGACTTGATCAATGATTGCGAAATAATCAGTGAGGGTAGAATCACTGGTCAGAGTAGAGTCAGACAAAGGTGGGGAAACTACTGGGGGGGATGCATTGTTGGCAAGGTTGACGGCAGTGGCGGTTTGGTAGTCAAGAAGGGACAATGGGTTGGTGATATTTTCGGATACAGTGTTCATAGCAGCAGTGAGTTCTTTGATGCATTGTATGCAGAGGCATAGGTGTTCAAGAGACATTGTTCTGGGGTTACAATTTGTGAGCCTTTTTATACGCAGCAAGGATGTTAATAGCATTGCTAAGGTTCTCTTCTGGGACCCATTCATTACTAGCGGAAGAGTATCCTTTCCAGGATAAGAGATAGTGTCTTTGTTTACCCATGCCTTTGTGTGATAAGATCGCATTGATCTTGTATTCTTCTTTGTTATCGATGACATCTGGGGGTGGATCATCGAAGTTTGGACCATGGACCTCTGTCTTGTGATAGGATGATAGTTTGGAAGCATGGAACATGGGGTGAACCTTCCACTGCAGTGGGAGCTGGAGTGTGAAAGTGATGGGAGATAGTACTGCAGTGATGGAAAAAGGGCCATATCATTTTGGTGCAAGTTTCCGTGATGTCATATCCCACAATCCAGACCCACATTCCATCATTTCCCATGCCTTCTGAGCCTACATCTGGACCCCATATCCAACTCATTCCCAGATCCCCTTCCACTGTGTACTCCACACCTCAGCAGGATCAACTATGCTCCAGATTTACCCCTGAGCTCCAGACCTCCGGATCCTCACTGCTAGCCTGATCCATACAACCCTATCCTGTCCACCCTATGTGCACTCCATCCAGCAAGACATCTGGACTTCACCTCGTCTTGGATTCCGGACTATATCCACCTTCTCATATCCCAGTCCTGTATCCACCTTGTCTTCTGGATCCCCAGATCTCTGGACCTCCAGATATTAACTCCAGACCTATTCCAACCCTCTGTCCAATATCCTGCACCTATCCCCATTTAGGCATCTCTGCCTTTCCAGCTTTCAGTTACCTCCAGTTCCGTCTTGCTTGTTGATCCTTGTACAAGTCCTCATCTCCAAGTTCCATTTACTTATGTTCCGACTTACTTACTAATGTGTTTCCACATGCTTGTACATAGCCCTGCTCCTTTGCTTACTGATCCCCTCAGATATTCTCCAGTATATAACCCCTGTAGATACTCCTGTAGTTTTCTTAGTTTGAATATCAACTTAGACTTGCCCAATCCTCTCTTGGACTTTGGTCCACCTAAGTCTGTCCTACCCATCAGGCCTAGGGATTGACTCCCTAGGCTAGAGCTCCACCTTTCTGGCACTTTCCCTCTTTCTGGACTTAGGTCCAATCCCTGTCTCTCCGACTCTACCTTAGGGTAGTCTACCTCTGTTTGTTTCTACATCAGACAAAGTCCAATGTAGCCCCTATTCCTTCTGGACCTCCAGACCTCCTGTCCCTTGTACTTCTGGGCATCCTGTCCTTCGGATGTTCTGCCCTCCATACCTTCGGACATTCTGTCCTCCTAACTCTTGGATGTCCTATCCTCCTGTCCTTCATACCTCCAGACATCCTGTCCTTCTGTCCTCCATCATCCTGTCCTCCTGTCCTCCAGACCTTTGGACCTCCTATCCTTCCA
This sequence comes from Suillus subaureus, assembly GCF_016647635.1. Classification (NCBI taxonomy): domain Eukaryota; kingdom Fungi; phylum Basidiomycota; class Agaricomycetes; order Boletales; family Suillaceae; genus Suillus; species Suillus subaureus. The sequence continues at coordinate 1,545,619 of NW_024538562.1, read as the reverse complement.
TCCTGTTTCCTGTAGAAGTATTACCTTGCAGTGGGAACTCTCCTGAGCACTTCCTGCATTCCTCCAGAACTCTCCTGCGCTCCTCCAGACATTTCCTGTGCTCCTCTGGAAGTCCTCTAGTGCTCTCCAGCAGAGTAGCCAGCCTCCAGAAGTCCTCCAGACCTCATCAGACCATCATCGGACCTCATACAAAATGAAGGGCACATACTTGGGTAAGGGGCACAGTGTATGAGCTGAGGCCAAGCTCCTCTGAGTCAGTCTCTCTCCCCCTTGAGCAACATGGTTCTTAACATGTGATGGTAGCTGCATGATCAAATTCTTCCCTGATAACCAAACATTATCTCCTATCTTCCATGGGTGATATTTCTCTCCATGAGTTCATTCCACCATTCACTGCATAGCAGGGTTATGGCAGGACAGTGCTTCTGTCATATCCCATATGCCAGACATAGATCCCATCATATTCCCACGCTTTCCAGACCCATTTCCGGACCCCATATCCAACTCAATCCTGGATCCCCTATCCTGTCCACCCTACACACATTCCATCCAGCAAGACATCCGGACTTTACCTCCTCTTGGATTCCAGACTACATCCACCACCTCACATATCTCAGTCCTGTTTCCGCCCTGCCTTCCGGATCCCCAGATCTCTGGACCTCCAGATATTAACTCCAGACCTATTCCCACCCTCTATCTGAGATCCTGCGCCTATCCCCATTTAGGCATCTCTGCCTTTCCGGTTCTCGGTTATCTCTGTTTCCATCTTGCTGATTGATCCTTGTACTAGTTTCATCTCCAAGTTCATTTACTTATGTTCCATCTTACTTACCAATGTGTTTCCACATGCTTGTACATAGCCTTACTCCTTTGCTTACTGATCCTCTCAGATAGCCTCTAGTATATAACCCCTGTACAACTACAGTAGAGTCCTTAGTCTGAATATCATCTTAGATCCTGTTCTACTTGCCATTCATCTTCCGGACTTCAGTCTGTCTGAGTCTTGTCCTTTTCCATAAGGCCTAGGGAAGGATTCCCTAGGCTGGAATTCCGGACCTTCGGATTTATCCCCTATGTCTCTGTCCCAAGTCTAGGGATTGCTTCCCTAGGCTAGAGTCTTGCCTTTCCAGCACTGATCTTTATAATAAAGGATATCATCTTTGATCATCCAATCAGCAAGAGCAGATTTCATTGGAGGGAGAGATAGGCCATCAAGGGCATCAGAAGCAGCTTGGAAGATGGGGTTGGGGTCGGAGGGATCAGGGTTCACAAGGGAAGTCATAAGTTTGACATCAAGAAGGCAAACGAACATGGAGTCAGGGAGGAGGGTGACATCTGCATTATTGTTGGTGGTGTCGACACCATGATCAGGGCAGCGGGAAAGTGCATTAGGGGCAGCAAGCTTGGTTCCAGCTACATGATGAAGCTCAAGGTCATAGCAGGACAGAAGCAACTGCCAATGGGCTTGCCGATGAGTTAGCTTTTGGGTTGAATGGAAGTACAAAAGGTTTTTATGGTCAGTGAAGATGAGGATGGGATGGGGGTTGCCTTCCAAATAATGACGCCATTCGGTTAGAGCACAAATAACAGCTAGGAGCTCTCAATCAAATATCTGGTAGTTGCGTTCTGCGGGGTTCAATGTCTGTGATAGGTACCCACACAGGTGGTAAACACCATTTTCATTGGTTTGCAGCAATACTGCACCAGTAGTGACAAGTGAAGCATCGGTAGCTACCACAAACTGTCTGCTCAGATCTGGGTTTCAAAGGACAGGTTGTTTTAGAAAGCATTCTTTCAGGGTGGAGAATGTGGAGACACAATGATTAGCCCATAGAAATTTAGTGTCTTTCTTAGTGAGATCAATTAGAGGTCTGGCGATGTCAGAGTAGTGGGGGATGAAGTTTCAATAGAAGTTGCAAAATCCTAGAAATGACCAAACTTCTTTCACCATTTTAGGGATAGGCCAATCGTGAATACTGTCGGTTTTGGCGATATCCATTGCAACACATCCAGGGCGTATAATCATGCCCAAGTATTCCACTTCTTGTGCATTGAAGGTGCATTTCTCCAGTTTCAAGAACAGCCTTTCCTTGCAAATTCTTTCAAGGATACATTGGGTTCGATCATGATGGGAGGTGAGATCATTGGAAAAGATCAGAATATCATCCATATAGATGATGAGCCATCCTTCATTGATTTCTTGTTGGAATGTACGGTTCATATATGCCTGAAATGTAGTGGGAGAGTTGCAAAGACCAAAGAACATAATGTTGGGTTCAAACAGTCCATATTCTGTGGTAAAAGTGGCTTTCCAATGATCATCGGGATGAATCTGGATATTGTTATAGCCGGAATGGATGTCCATCTTTGTGAAGTATTTTGCACCATATAACTGGGCGACCAGTGAGAGTGGTAATGGGAGAGGGTAAGTGTTCTTGACCGTCCAATCATTGATATATCGATAGTCCTGACATGGTCTAAGATCTCCACTTTTCTTTCCTACAAAGAAGAACCCACTTGCTTGCGGTGACTTTCATTCAGAAATAAAGCCCTTCTTTACATTTTCTTCAATAAAGGCTTTGACAGCAGTGCACTCTGCCTCAGATAATGGGTACACCTTTGATGTTTTAGGAATGAAGCTGGGTTTGGTTTCAATGTGATGGTCGATGCTGGGTCATTCTGGTGGTAACTTGTTAAGACCGTCATTAGCAAAGACATCGGCAAAATCATGGAGGTAGGAGGGGACAAGTTCTTCGAATGACTTCTTCTTCTGTTCAAGCCCTGCTGCTAAAGCAAACTGCTGAGCTTTATTACTGGTTTTGGTGTATTCAGTAGGCCATGACAGGGGTATGACTGTGGGTTTCTGTTCTGCGATACTGGTACCATCTTTGGTTAATGGGGTGTCCATAGAGGTGTTGGTGATAACCCGGAGCTCGGTAGTGTCAGCAGGGTATTCGACCAAAAATTCATCATCATCAAGGTAATACATAGTGATCTTGCATACAGGTGGTGCATAGTCCGAGGTCCACACATCCTCTTTGGTATTAAAGGAATCATCTTCATCATTGGGGATGGGATCGAGGTTGGGCAGTACTGGGGATGCTTCTTCATCTGGGATTTCTTCAATAGTAGCCTGCGGTGGCGATTTTGATTTCACAAAAGGTGCCTTTGGTAGCACTACAACTGGAGTTGGTTCTGATTTCTGACTGGTTTTGTGGAAGAGAGGCGGGAGACCATTCTTCCTTTGTTCATTATCAACATCTTCTTCAATCAGATCGCTCTTCTCGCTTCGAGGGAGTTCTAGCATTTCCACTTTCCATCTAATTATTGGGTCCATAGCATGCAGCCAGGGAATCCTAAGTAAAATCTGATCATGATGGCCAAGCCATGTGATATTAAACTTTCCAATCATGGATCATTCATCAATTTTCACAATGAGGACACAATATCGGGTGATAGCGCCCCCTTTGCATAACTTCCATCTGCAGTAGTGACTCGAAATGGTTTCATGAGTTTGTGTGTCCAAATCCCATGGGTTTTGACGAAGTCCTCTGAGATAAATGTTCTGGCAGTGCCAGAGTCAACAATGGCTGTTGTTTCGACAGTTTTCAGATGAGTTTTAGAAATGAGGGAAATAGGAACACAAAGTTCCTTTCTAATTCCAATACTTTGTACAAGCCTGATAGGTACATTGAAGATACTGACATCAATCCAGTCTTCCATATCAAAAATCCTCAGTGATGTGATGATCATTGTATCTTCATCTTCCTTATTGCTATCCTCAATCTCCTCATGACAAACTGGGGTTTTCCTGTTCTTCTTCTGAGGGCAAGCTCTAGTCATGTGTCCCTTCTGGTGACATGTAAAGCATAACCCCTTCTTCATATGATCATTTCTCTCGGCTTTAGTAAGCCAATCTACTTCCATGGCATTTGGGTCATGCCGATCAATGGAAGGTCTGGGTACATATCACTGTCCAGTTGGCTTGGTGGTAGTGCGATTGTTCTGTTGGAACATGGCACCCCTTTGCCAGTTACTGTCAAGCCTGATGGCTGTGGCGATGTACTTGTCAAAGTCCTGTGGGAATGGTTTACATTTGATAGATGGAATTACTGATTCCTTTCTTAAGTCCATCATTGAAAAAGGTGATTAAGATGGTAGTCTTGCTTTACAGAGGCCTGCGCAGTAAGGGTCTTGAAGCTGGTGATGTAGGAAGTGACACACTGGGGTTTGGGAGTTTTTCACTATGTAAGATTTGTTTCAAAATGTTAGTGATAAAGTTGGCATTCTTACTGTACATTTTGACATGGTAAAAATGAAAAAATTGGATGAGTGACCAAATCCTGGGCGAAATTCTACATTTTATGAATCATTTTGACATTGTAAAAGAAAGACATTTCACCAACAGCAAGATCTGAAGAAAAATGATTAAACATTTTGATTCAAATCTTACATGGGGTGAAATTTGAGGAAAATTTGAAATAAAAATTTCGAAACACATTTTACCTAATTGGAAAGGAATTTTACCCTGTGTGCAAGATTTGAATCAAAATGTTCAATAATTTTTCTTTAGATCTTGCTGTCAGGTGAAATATCTTTCTTTTACAACATCAAAATGATTCATAAAATGTAGAATTTTGCCCAGGATTTGGTCACTCATCCAATTTTTTCATTTTTACCATGTCAAAATGTACAGTAAGAATGCCAACTTTATCACTAACATTTTGAAACAAATCTTACATAGTGAAAAACTCCCAAACCCCCTGTGTGTGAGATTGCCTGTCTGTTTCAAGGTGCGGAGTTTGTTCATAGCTGTGCCAATGGCATCAGCTGGTATGAAGGCTTCTTTGAACTTTGTTTCAAAGTTTGCAAAGGTTCCATAGGATTTGGAAATGGAGTTGTCAACTTCGGTATAGAATGTGAGGGCCCATCCCATAGCACTATCTTCGGTCATACATATACGTGAGAGTGGTAATGACTTTCTTTTCATCGGTATTATAGATTGTAGCATTAAGAGCAAAATATGCCTTAATTGCATACAACCATTGTAAAGCCTGCTGAGGGCGTCCACCATAAGATGTTGGAGCTCTGGCTTTAAGTTCTGAGGTGGTGGTAGGTGCTGACATCCTGATCATCTGATCTTAGTGATGCGTCTGGTTACAGGGGATGTTACGTCTCTCTCTGTCTGGTTCTGGTTTTCTGAGTTCTGGGACCTCTCTGATGGAGAGGGTTGGAGTAGGACTTTAATCTTTTGTTATGAACTAGGATAGTATAATGACAGCAGCTCAATAAGAGCAATGGCTGAAGTTATGATCTAAACCTTGCAAATACAAGGGTCTGTTCAAGGCAAGATAAAGAGAGTGTCTTTATCTTGAATATTGGTTATGATGACTTAAGATTGGAGATCTTAAGCGAAGGAATGCTCAGGTGAAAACCTAGTAAGATTAAAGTAAAGAAACTAAAGCATACAGGAGAACTATTTATAGTGGGCTACTGTGCTTTAGGGCAAGTGTGAGAACGAAGTGAGTCAGAGATAAGAAATGCATAAGCGATAGCAAGGATAGGTCATCTAGCAATGGCGACTGCAGGTTGTGATGTAATACAGAATACAAGTCAGAGGTAAGTCTAGCAGCAGTATTATGTGGCTTGTGATGTAATACAGTGGAAGATGGGAGAAAATGAATAGGGGTGTATGTAACTGTAACAGACACCCCATTTATTACTTTGCAGTCAAGTCACCACATACTCAGTGTCAATATTCCAACTTTTACACTCCCCATCTGTCCCTCATGCCATGATGTATACCCACCCACAGGTTCACCACATTCACACAAAACTTGCACAAGCTGTAAGATAGACCTTTTTCTTCCTGGTATGACGAAGCAAGGAAACCAACACCCTGTCAAAACACTCATCATCAAATACCCATATCTGCCTCTATCTGAGCAGATAAAGTCCTTGCTCAAGGTCCCAGGTCTTGAAACTGTTCTGGATGATTGGCACTGCAAATCTCATTCTCCTGGACAATATGGTGATATATTTGATGGCACGGTTTGCCATACAAAACTCAAAGGGCTGGATGGTAAATTATTCTTTTCTAATCTTCCTCATGAGAAGTGTGGTCCAGACAGTGAACTCCGGATTGGTGTTAACCTCAGAGTCAATTGGTATGTGTATCAATGGCCATCTGTAGTCCACCACACTTATGTATCACTTGTTCTTGTTAAGTTCTCATATATTCGCAGCAACATGCACCATCTCACTCCTTGTGTCCAACATCATTCTCTATATGTAACCTTCCACCAGAGTATCGGTGTGTGTTCTCCAAATTCTCTACATGTATCACTCACAGAAACCTTATAGATATTGCACATCAAACCTTATGTGCATGGGAATACTTCCAGTCCTAAAGAGCAAAGTCCGATCAAATCCAACAATTCCTACATCCAATGATCTCTGACCTCCTTTGTCTTTGGACATTCAGCATCAAAATTCCAATGGAGTCAGGCCTGCAGGGTATGTTATATCCTCATGACACTTATTTAGATTCAATGCTGCTGTTAGGTCATGTTGTCCGTGTTATTTTGGTTGTTGTCATATGTGACAAACCTGCTGCCCATAAGATGGGTGGTTTTGCATCACACTCTCACATGAATTTTTGTATGGCATGTTGGATCTCTATCAGAGACAAAGACAAACCAGATGCATTTGTGGATGGAGGTTTGTGATTGAGTTTCTACTTTTTCATCCTTACTATAATTCTACAGCTTTTAAACCATGGACCAATGAGGAGCAACATCAACTTGGGGACCGGTATCGTGAGCTTATGACACCAACAGCATGCAAAATTTTTGTAAAGGAGCATGCCACTCATTATACACAGTTGTCTCATCTACTGTACTTTGATTTGGTTGAGCAAATTGTTATTGACCTGATGCACAATCTATTCCTAGGCATGTAGTTCTGTTTATATAGACAACAAACTAATCATTTGTTTTCAGGTCTTGTCAAAACTCATTTTTATAATATCTGGGTCCAGAGCAAAATTCTCCGACCAAATTGCAAGCTTAACACCTTCCACAAGATGCTTGCTGATGTAAGTCTTCATGCCTCCTGCATCAGATTAGTTGTACTCACTTCTCACACATATAGTTCACAGTTCCAGGTTTGTGTGGGAAATTTCCCATGGACATAGGCATGCCCTTGGGAGGATCCCTTACCACTGATCAATGGCTTCTACTTGCCACTGTTTATGGGCTGATCATTGTGAGTATTTTCTCTTGTTGCAGATCAGATTCGTACCAACTCACCAAAAAGATCTCTCAATTATGGAGTGCATGTCTACCTTCAGATGCAGATGAACAAACTCTACAGAATCATGTGGCCATGATCAGCAAATTCAACACAGAACATGAAGCACAGGCAAAGGGCAAAGCAAACGACAAGAAGGCCCTCGAAGAAGTGAGGAAGAAAGGCAAAGATGCTTACACTGCTGAGAAAGCAAGGATCACCCTCGAAAAACTTGCTGTCACAGAAGCCAAGAAACAGGAAAAGTTATGCATCACTGCTGCGAAACAAGCTGAAAAGGTTCATCTTGCTGCAGAAAAGAAAGCCAAGGCTGTGGAGATAAGGGTAAGTGATTTCTTTAATCCTGCTTTAAATCCGCAATGGCTGAGTATATCATATATCACTGATCAGATTGGTAAAAACGAAAGGCATCATCTCAGGTAGTTGAAGATCTACCTGAAGGCCAAATTCATCCGCCACTCCCACCACCAGCTGTATCTTCTACAGGAATGCGAACCCCTACACAAGATGAAACTACTGAGCAGACAGGCAATGATGACAGATGCGAACATGAAATTTTCAATGCACCCTGATGATCCACTGAATTTTCTCAAGCTTTCTGCTTCACTCCGTCTACTAATGAAGCACAAGATTTCTGACAATGACATATCTTGAGCTGATCAGCTCATTCATGAATACAGTACTGAGCTCATTACAGTATTTCCCTTGGTGATTCTATTCTGTTCAGTTTGTTAACTAAATGATTTAAATCTAGCTATATGGATCAAGTGTAATCAAACCTAATCACCACTATGCAATGCATGTTGGTGATTGTGCATGAAACTTTGGACTGCTACATGATTTCTGGACATTCCTTTTCAAATGGCTCAATAAGGTCCTCAAGTCCTTCAAAACAAATAATCACACAAACAGAGAACTTGAGACTACGTTCTTTCAAGAATTCCAGAGGGTATCTCACATAGGGCACCTGGTGAGTCATATGTCTACATTTTCATATCATCTAATGCTTCATTTAGACTTACTCTCTTCTTTGCCACCCAAAAGACTTGCTACCTTCTGAAGTTGCAGAGATCATGCTCAAGGCTACAAATGAAGAGCACAGAACTGTTGTGGGTTTGGCTGCTTTGTCTCAAGAACTGGATGATGTCAGTGCTGATGGTATGTCAATCTCACTCATCAATGTCTACTGCAGTTTCTTGACAACAATCATTAGGTAATGTGTCATATGTGCTAAGTCCATGACATAAGACAAAAGAAATGTCAACCAAAACTTATCAGCTACTTGCACACACTCTTTGCTTTTATTTCCCTCTTACTCCTGTCCATTGTTGGTCTGATAGGGCTGTTGTGTCTCACAGTATCCCTCTCAACTGTGTAGCAGTTTTTTTCAACTATGTAATTGTCAATGGCAAACATTATCATGCCTCCAGGACAACAGGCGCAAACAACTCATCTTTTGTCCATGTTGTGATACCTGGCACAACTCCAGTCCATGCTTACAGTGAGGTTTTAGAAATCTTCCAGTTCACACAGGATTTTTATGGAGCTGGCCAGTCATTATGGTTTTCTTGAATGCAGTGGTTCAAGCCTTGGACAGGGGAATGCGCAAAACTATGGAATAAATTGTGAGTTCACTATCATCACTTCTTGCTTGCAAAGTATTATTGATCACTATGACAAGTGCCTCTGTGAACATCCATTTATGGGAGCTCAGGGAGTATCGTAACCAAAACACCCAGCTCCCTTTTCTTATCAACCCTGAATGGATCTATGGCCAGTTAGCATTAACTCCAGTATCTATCAGTGAAAGTCGCCAAAAGGTTTGGGCAATGATTGATCTTGCAAAGGTATGTTCATTGATTACATTGCAGAAAGATTCTGATATTTTTCACAACAGTGAAACACATCATCTCATCAAAATACAGGGCAAGAAAGTGCGACAACTATTACCCAGCAGAAACTCACAGCATCAAGGTCTGAGGTTCTGTCTCATCATCCATGCTATCTTCACCATGCTGCTCCTCCAGCTCCTTCAAATACTTCCCATCCTCCTTCATCAAGTCCTCTTCCCTCAACCAACTGTAGAACCCTTTCAGCCAGTCAACACCATCTAGGAAGCACTGTATGATCTTTTTGCCACTTTTTGCTTACCATATTCTTGAAAGGTATGGTTTGCTTTCCTGAAGATGGCTCATGGTCATTCATATTTGCAGGAGAGACATCAAAGCCTTGTTTGAGGTACTTCTTAGTTCATGTGGTCTTGCCCATGTTTCTTTGGACATTGCTCACTGGCAGGCACTGCTGCTTCATTTTCCAATTGCTCTTCAGGACCTCCTGCATTACTGGTCACACTGTCCTTCATGCTTTTGAGCATGAGCCAACATAAGTAAGCCACATACTTGAAGAATAAAGTCAATTACTGAGTTCATCACAGGGAGAAAACTCACATTTGTGCTTTACCATTGATGTCCAACAATCATGTTGGCCAATTTTCCTACTTCAGCTTCTGTACATCTCTTCCACACATCATCTGATAAATTGTCCTCTGAGTATGAGAAGATATCCAATGCAAAATTGGTATCAATCATTGCAACAGCACCACAATTTCCAGTCTCCTGCTCATATTTGATAGCAGCCTGGCAATGAGCCTTTGTGGCCTTATCATGAAGGTATGTCAATTATATTTGACAGTCCATTGGCAATGCAGCTTACATTTTTATGACAGGCACACTGGCATCCATTGTCCTTTTGTTCTTGTGCTTATTGTGCTTTCTTAGCATCGCTTCAATCACTGACTTGTTTGTGTATATTCCAGAGTATGTCTTCACACAATCAGTAATGATGCCAATGTCAAAATCATCATCGTCTATCTCTGGTTTCAGGTTCTTATTCTCTCAAGGGCTCTGGTTTTTGTTATGTGAGTGTTCTGTTGTGTCATCGTTTAGTTTACTCATACCTTCTCATTGTTCCAAACATGTTGCACAATATTGTGGATAAACTTGGCATTCACAGCATCATCAACCTTCCCCAGCCAGTTCGGATGCCAAATTCTCTTATTGTCATCTGTGACCTCGAATGGCTCCCTGTTTGGAAGCAGTTTTACAGTGCCAAGTGCCAGTACATGCTCATTCTTCTTCATCGCTTATTCAATATCACAAAAATCACAGAACAATGGGTGTATGATAGGCTAAGAGGGATGGTAAGCAAATGGACTCTATTTGATGGTTCTATAACTTACTTTGAGCAAGATATGTTTATTGGATACATTCTTCAACCCAGCTTTCTTCTTGCCCACATTCTTACTCTCAGCTTGGATCAATTCAATTGCTTCAACATGCATGGTGAGTTGTTGGTTTGATTCAACAAGCTGTTGATTCAAGTTTTCAAGTTGCTGATTTGAGGCAAGCAGCTGGTTATTTGTGACATGCTGCAGGTTCATTGATTCTGATAGGCGTTGGACCTCTGCAAGCAGCTGCGCAATCATGGCACTAAGTCCCAGAGATTGGTCTGGACCATTGCTGTAACCTCATTGGTATGGGTGAGCCAGCTGTTCATGTTGGTTTGGTACTGAAAACAATAGTTGATAGCCACTAGTTCCTCCAACTTGGGGGGCAACTGATTGGGCACACGATGGTGGATCACTGTATGCAAATGGTGGGCAAGGATTGTGACCATGGTAAGGTGTCCCATTTGAGTTATTATTGAACTGATGCAGTGCATTCAGTCCAGAGTTTGGCTGTCTGTGCATGAGAAACGGGTCATCATGAGGCAAGGCTCCGTTGTCAATAGGTAGCGGTGACAACTGAGGTGGTCCTGCATTGTATGACTGAGGGTATGGATTGTTTGCTGGTTGATGGCTTTCTTGACTTACTGGACCCACAGCACCACTGGGATGTCGTTGGGTTCCCTGGTTGGTGGGGAACATGGCTGCTGGTTGGTGGGGGACAAATGCTCGCTCATCATTTTGCATGGACAAGCAGGATTCAGCGAGGAAAGCATTTCAGAAGCAGTCCTCATCATGTCTACCTAGAGTATAATCAGACCTGCTTTTGTTTAAATCCCAACAGAAAACAGATGTGAGGATCCTAGAATTCCAATTTGATTCTGCATCAGATTAGGCACCCAGGCAACAAACCAAGCCCTTTGAAATTCATAAATCATGATTTGCATTATGCCCTGGAATGAGTGTCTCTTGTGATCTAATTCTGATGTGACATATTTTCTTTGCAGGTTCGAGTTATTATCTGCATAAGCTTGCTAACTCCACTCTATCCAGTCCGGCTATTTTGTCGTTTCCACAGTGAATGGGGGAACGGACCAAAAGTGCTCGCTCTGCTCACACCTTTGGCCCATTCCCCCATTCCCCTGTTCTCTCATTCAATTTTTCATCAATTATTTATTGCACATGCTAGGATGCAGCCAAGGCCAGGAAGCCAAAAGGAGTGCGAAAGCACCCCGTTTGCTTCCTGTGCTGAAGGCACAACGGGTGTGAAGCTAGTAGTAATGAGGCCTGATTCTTGGTCTTCGAGAATATCACGCCAAGCTCGTGGCCAAGTCTGATACAGCAATCAGCTACAACTTCAATTGCTTTTCAGGAGCACATCCATGTGTCAACCAGCAGTAGTGTGTAGCACAGAAGATGCTCGGTATGATTGATTTGCAATGAGCAAGTGGTGTGCAGGGAGCGGGAGAATTTGTTTGTATTCATTCCAGGTTTTGTCATGGTACTTATTTATGTAAGTTGCGAAGTAGATATAGGTCATACCAGAGCTTTCGGCAAACTATAGTAGAGACTCTCCCCGACGCTGAGGTTCACGCACTCAATCTCAGTAGTGCTGTCAGAATCGTAGCGCCTGGTGGAAGTCCTGTTCGCTCCTGATGCCATCGCTGAAAGGTGGCCATTTCCACGACCTCAGACAAGTACCCGACCACTTAAGTGGCGCCTGTGGACCCTTTCAGCACCCCCGGTCATCCCAGCTGCTCCAGGGTTACGCACTGAGTACCTTCGGCAGGACTTTGGCTCGTTATTAAGGCTACTTTATCTTCATTGAGCCCATGCAGATCCGGTGCTGCAGTGCCACCGACCACATTCGAATGCGAATAGTGAGAAGCTAGCAAGCGCTGCAATTCGTCAATGGCATGAATCCTATTCACATTAAGAGAAATGTGCTTACACAATACGCTGTTTGTCTGTAAATACATGTTGGGCGGCTTCGCGGATGTCTAGAGCAGTACGTTTCTTGATGTGGTGCCAAGTCGACGCTTTAGCGAGATGATAGAGAGATACGGGATGATCTGGGTAACCCTGCGGAACTCAAATGCAACGCAAGGGCATTGCAGCCTAGAGATGCAATAAAGTCAAAGAGTCAAATTGCGAGCGTCCTTGTGGATATGGCATTCGAGAACAGGCACATGCTATGTTGATGAGAGTGACGACACGGTCGGGATGGTCAACCGGACACTGGTCCAGAACAAAATGTAATATCTCTACCGCATCGGTCATGTCAGAGACACACTTACCTGTTGGGTATTTATTAAGTCGCGTTGCCTGCATATATGCATCGAACATTCCTAAATCTAGCAATGGACTACAAATATCATTTTGTTAGTAGAAATCGAAGGCGTGGGGCAAGTGTTACTTACATTAAGTGGTGCACCATCCTGGTCTATGCAAGTCCGACCTTCGGCGTGAGAGACGGTTGGACACTACGAATGGGCGAAAGGGACAGCCTACGACAAGTCGATATACATGCATGAATATGAGGCGAACTACTTACGAAAGAGTTTATCTCCGTGACCGAGCAGTTCGTGCTACAGTATTTCAAGTTTGCCAACGACTTTTCACTGCCTCAACATTCGGCCAAGCTGGAAGGACACCGTGAGCATCTAGGTGACCCATCTGGTGATCTGCAAAGGAACGATGAGTATTAGAAACACGTCCCGGGCACATAAAATCCTACGAGTGTGAAGGAGGGAACTTTGTCATTCTGTCCGCTGATGACTAAAGATGGAGCAAGAATATCGTGAAATGAATACCAAGGTCGTAGCTCATACGTCAGCTAATGGTGCGTGTCAAAGCAAATAACAAGGAAAGTTGAGGATATGCTGAGTGAGGCGAAATGAGTAGTAGGATAAGACGGGAGTATAGTAGGGTGAAAAGAGGAACCTGAATAAAGCTAGAGTAGGCGCAAATACAATGTCAGTTATATCAGCTGCTATAGGTTGTTAAATGCAAAATGAAATAGCGGGTACCGTTTGTGGTGCAGACAATGGCAGGCACAACTTATGTATATGAGCAACGATCGAGCTAGTGAGCGCTGAAGCATTTGACGTGCCCGTCGTTTCGCGTGCTAATGTCGAAGTTTGAAAGCAAACAGACAAGGAAGAAGTCTTAGGGCTGCTAGATTCTCAAGTTCACGTTCACCTGGGAACTGAGCACCCCTCAACGCCGCCAAACCTGTCCTAAACGGGACTCTTGAAGTATACCTAAGTGACAGTAACAGTTAGAAAGTCCTGACACGGCACTGAGGATTGACGCAGCACTGACAAGGCATGAATAAGGTTTGACGCGCCTATGACGCGGCATGCAAGTGTGGAGGTTTGCATCAGTACAGAGGCTGCGAAGATGTTGGGGAGAACTTGCCGTGGTATGAGTAGTGCTTGACCCAGCCTGACTGAAGTTTGACATGGCATGGTTGGGGCTTGACGTGGTAGTACAGAGTACAGAGGCTGCATCAGACTTGACAAGGTTTGACAGCGAGACAATACTTCACACTGCTGTCTGAAAACAAGCGTTGGATAAATGGTTAGAGGTAATACAATACAAACACAAGATGCACACAACATTCCCAATTGGTAGTACGAACACGGAGGACAAGCAACGTAAAATTGGTGATAAACACAACAGAAAAGGCAACGATGCGATAACACGGGAAGTGCCAGCGGAGTTGCAGATCACAATCTCTCCCCGCCTGTACTCGACACCACCCACGACTTCCCGAATAGCATTACCATTTCAAACCTGAAAAGTATTTTCCTTCTCCTCTCTCTTTGGACCATCAGCACCAGCACCTCCTGGCCCATACTTCAAGGTTTTGCGAGTAGTTGAAGCGTCCATGGCAACATTTTGATGAAATACCAAGTTGTATGCTCTCGTCTATGGGAGCATACATCTTGATGGTAAAGTCTTACCTTTATGCCCTGATCCCAAGAGACATCCTGATCTTGATTGTGCCACTCACTTATAAGTCATAATTGGATTTGGCGAATCTCTTCACCGCTTCGATCACCGAGCCTACGCGCAAGGATCTCACGATTGACACGTACTGTTTCGCAATCTTCGTATCTAAACGCTCACAGCTGACTCAGTTTATGCACAGGGACTCGGATCGATAATTTGGGCACTACCAAGACATGCGTTTGAAATAGGTCATCGTCAGCGGTTGAAAAGGCGCCTGCAAATACACTTTGCACAGCTTGTCTACATAAGGTCTCCGTTTAGAAGGCCTCGCACAGCTTATCATCCAGTAGGTTTCTCTATACTCTCCGCTTCCGCCATCGCCATATCCTTACTCTCGACTAGGCTGTTCACTTTCCGTACGTCTGATGTTGAATTCTGTTTTGAGTCTGACACTGAGCTCAGTATCAAACGTCGTGGCGCACAAAAAGGCCTCGGCAAAATGAGTTCTGTTGGACCCTTCACCATTTGGTGCACCTCGTCAGACGAAGAACTCGGAGAGGGAGAAAGATTCACCATGCCACGTTTATAGTGCATAGCGTCTTCAGGATGTACTTTGGGAAGGTTCGTACCAGTACTATCACCGCGTTGTGATACTTATTCGACGAATCACGAGAAACTGGCCAGATTGAAGACGACGACGAAGATGCGCTTCCTCCTCAATGTCAAGAAGTATGCTCATGATGCCTTCGTGGACGGGCCATCACCAGATGTACGACTAGGTCAGCGTTAGCGTCATTTCAGTGAGGATTCGAATTTCAAGCGCTCCCACAGTAACATAGGACTGGAGCGAAGAACTAGAGTTAAGACTCACGGTTGGAGAGCTGTTGCGTGGTCTGGATTGACCACGCAACGGCTCTCAAATCTCATGTGGGTCCATTTTGAGGTTACGTTCAAAACCATTTGGCGCTGGTATATTACTTTTCTCTTCTATGACGTCTGATTCTTGCATTGTGTCCCAGGTACTGCCCCGATCACGCATTATCTCTTTGTCAGTGTCTTCAATTGATCTGACGCTATAGCAAAGAGCGTGCATCCATGTTCACGGATTCACCAAACTGCGCGCTGGCTACTCCTCTATATCTTCGGAGCAAGGCTTAGATGACGCAGTCTTATGACGTCAATGAATGTTACATGCAGACGCAAACAAATCCAAAGTAAGCACCTTTGACGACTCGTGCTCGTCACCGCTAACACGAGTATTATCCCAAACCTCAACTTGAACATTGGACTTGAAGCTCGCTCCATCCAGCACGGCAGCATTTATATCAATACCAATATCAATATTTGATTGATCTATCAAGTTGTATGCTCTTATCTAAGAGAGCTTACAACTTGGTAGTGAAGTCTTATCCCTGCCCCAAGGGTGCTTTCATGCTGCACACTTGCAATCGGATAACAGCACCACTTCGATCACCAGGCCTACGCATAAGATCTTATTATTGACAGGCGTACTATCGAAAGGCATCGAAATCTTTACACTCGGGCTGTAAGTGCCAAGGGTCCTGGTTTGTAGTCCTACGCTGTGTTGTATATTTAGTCTGTCCTCCCGTTATGAAGGTTTAGCATTGGGTTTCCTTTGCAGTCCGCCCGGTCCAGCATCATGCACAGGGACTCGGATATGCGATAAAATCTGCAATTGGGGCAGGCGCCTGCAAATACAGCACGCACGACTTGTCTATAGTAGGTCTCGCACAGTTTTCGTCTACCTTCACTTCCACCAGCTCCGGCTCAGTCTCCCATGGCGCTTGACCAGCCTATAGACTTTCCATACGATTGACTCGGAGTTCTGTCTCACTCACCATCACTGTCGCCTTATCCAGCGGTATTTCAAGACTTTCTCGATGGGCGTCATGGCACGCAGAACGGCCTCAGCAAAACGGAAAGATGGAGAGTGAGGAGTAGAGGCGATGTTGGGTGCTCATCGCTGCAGGGAAATTCAAAGATGCCCATCTAGCATCCGAGCAACAGCCCAGGAGAAGTGCAAGTTGTTAAAGACCCTGTACTGTGCTCCTCTGCTGGCATAGGCCAGTTTCGTAAGACTTCTCAGAATTAATATCAATGCGAACATGTACTAAGTATCATTTCAAAGTGAGCGTCCTGTAATATCTGGACCCCCGCCTCATTGCGACCCTATCTTCTATGGGATCCGATGTCCAGGTTGATCGGCCATAACATCTGGGGCGAGCTCCTGACGCCCAACTGACTATTTTTAGCACGTATGCCAGGTTCGCATGGGTCCAAAACAACGTTGAATATCGTCGAGTGAGTCGCATATACTATGTCTAATTTTGTGTTCAAAAGATGAAGCAGGGACTGGTATTGACATGCGTGATTACTAGACGACACTCGTCGAGGATAGTTGAAGTACTAACGTTTAGGAAAGGTCTAATGGCACTAGCGCTAAGCGCTGACAATCAACATTTTAAATGGGCGTCTCGCCACTTTTAGACGCCTGCCTGAAGGATATGTTCTGTTCTGTAGAATTTCATGTCCCGGGACCCACGAGGCTTTCACAACATGCTGCTTCCAGGCGTAGAGTTGTGTGAAAATGTTGACAGCAGCTGCAAAAGCCTTTACTACTTCTACAATTTCAGCCTCCCTAGCTCTATGTCCACGGGCGCATCAGAGAACCGAGGGGTCGGGTGAGTTACGTTGATTTACGTCGTAATATATGACTTTATATTATTTTTAGGGACGAAAATAAAGGACATGCTCTGCATATATTGTCATGCAATCAATGTAACTTTCTCACCAGTCCTCTGATGGCCACCACAGCACAAAACGCATCGCGATCCAGTCTCACACTTGTCAATACCGACCCGTCGACTACCAAGTACGTGGCAAGCTAGACTGAGTTGATTGTCACACTTACGGATCCACAGGGAATGGAAAAATATGTGAATCTTAACCGATCAGTACGATACACATCATGTCTGACTATATTGTACCCAGGTCAAACACCCTGGAGCAGATCCTCAGTGTCCTTAGAACATCTAGTATTGCAGAAGAACGCAGCAATGACGTCAAATCAAAGTTCTGGGCGACTTACAAGAAAGTTGCGGATGAGTACGACAACGATTTCCTCGAACGAGCACATGGTGATATAGGGATTATCCTGACTTTTGTGCGTTCGCTTCTATGTTTGTCAATGCAAGTCTAACAGGTGAATCAGGCTGGTCTACTCTCAGCTGCCATCTGTACATTCATCAGTGGAATGCAGCCCGACTCGGGAGACACTACCAATGCCCTCTTAGTGCAGCTAATTCAGGTCACTGTTCACGGATCAAGTGCTATACCTGACATCAGCAATCTATCCTCAACTACGCGCTATCCTTCTTCAACCGCCTGGGCACAGACCCTTGCTTACATTGCCCTAGCGCTTAGCATCTTGGCTGCGTTTGGGGCAGTTGTGGGAAAGCAATGCCTTTATTCGTTTGAGGCAGCTCGGAAGCGAGGAGGGTCTCTAGAAGAGAGTGGCACGCGGAGGCAGACAAATTTGGATGGACTGCAGTATTTGCGGCTGCGCACTTGCTTGCTTGCATTCCTTATGTTCCTCCAGGTTGCGCTACTATTCTTCAGCGTCTCGCTATGTCTCAAGACATGGACCGACCCACTCTCAACATTCGTTGTCACGGTCTGCACTGCAGCTTTTGTCGTTCTCTTCTATGCAGGCTCTATCTTCCTGTTAGCGTGGTGGCAGGATAACCCTGTACCGATATCAAGGACGGAACTAGTTCGAGCGATTAGTGAAAAATTTTGTCGTGCAATCACATCTACTTCGAGTCCAACTCCTAACAAATCATCCCCCATTCCTGACAAATCAACACCCATACGCTGGATACTAGAGACATCGACGAACCAGGGAGCTGTCGAGGCTGCGGTTGCGATGGTACATCTCACCCAATGGTTGCCGAACCTTGATGTTTCAGCAGCCTTCGAACGTTTACGTGACAACTTCGAGGCGAATTATGACAAGGAAGAACTATACGTCAAGTTTGGCAAGGCCATGGCCCATTTTTGCATCCAGCCAGTGAAAATCGACAAAGCTCTTGTGGACAAACTCTTTCGGCATGATAATTTTCCACTAATCCGAAGTCGTTTCATTCGCGATGCGTTCACGGCTTGCTATGATGCCTACTGCCATCTTAACAAGACACCGCCACTGGAAGAAGACATGAGGCGGAAGCATCGGGCCAGTGCGCGCACCGCCCTGAGGACAATGGTTGTCCACGGACTGGACTTTCACCTTTCACTTCCGGACAATGAAACATTGATTTGGAATGGTAATCTGTGCTGGTCTGACAGTGACGGGCGCAAGCCTGACTGTGAAGAATTTGACTGGCTCGTTGATTACCTGGCGGACGAAGTAGGGTACGACAAAGCCGATGAAACAGGTGATGCTTTGCTTGCGCTGAGCGCGATACGTGGACTAGGGAGTCCTGCCAAGCAATCTTCCTACATCAACTCGCTTATATGCTGTATGAACCATCGTAAACCTTCCCGAGTCCGGTATGCCGCGCTTAGGACTGTTTATGAGGTTCGAGATGAACTGGTTTCTATCACCAGTTCTTCGAAACTACCGGATATCGACGCAAAACTCCTGGATAAGCTTTCAGCCGCTCTTCGCGAAGTCATGGATCCAAAATACGACGATAGAATTAACGCCTCTCGGGATCTCAAATACATCGACATCATCCTTACCATGACAAAGAATGACGAGTGGTGTCGACGTCTCGCCGATAACTACCATCTTCAGCAATGCATTTCTCTAGTCACAGTTGATGGAGTTCAAATGTACGATCGGAATGCCGGATTCCACCTTACTGTGATTATCGGGCGCCTCTATACCCCGAGCAAGAATAAGGTCGCTTTCTACCCGTGTCGTACCCAGATTGACCCATGGTGGAAACTCATCAAAAACACATGGATGCACACACGCCATTATGTAGGGAATGATGAATACATCGATGGCATACCAGCCCTAGTGACAGCGACTAGATCTAGAATTTTTTCGGGGGAGCGGCCAGCAGACGTTACCAGAAAGGTGCAGGAGGCTCTGCATGATTTGCAGAATCCTGACAGACAAGCAACCTTTGTGCAGAGTGGTGTAGCTCAGGCTGCAATTGACGCTGCAATACATTCTGTGCAAGGCTTGTATAACTATCTACATGGTATGGTCGAGTAACCAAAAACTTCGTAGATGGACCATGGATCTTCGGGGTTGTGAAGGGCGTCTGGAGTCAAGTATTTTTACACATGTATTATGCAGGTCCATTTCTATACATAGTTCCCCCTGTCCATGAGGTGGATGTTGTCTATTTTGTACTCACAGAATAGCGACAGTTATCAGCGGTTCTTTGAGACAAACATTTTGAGTACTGTAAGAGGGCATGCAAGCAGCATGAAGGGTTACGAAATATAACCAATAGCTTACCATGTACCACAGGAGATAAGTCCTGCTAGGGCCGGCCTTGCGCTAGACCGAGCAGATTATCGGACATTAAGTCCGGTCCTATCAGGTTTCAGGCAAACTGTCATTCTCAAAGGCATTTATGTCACTCCCGGTCTTCCCTGATACACTTGAAGGCTCCGCACGGTGGGCAGCTAGTGCCAGAGTGATACGATAAGAACGAAACTTGGCGTAAATATAGTCAAATTCTCTTGTTCCCTGCGGAGGCCCGACGAGTGTGGATATGTCGAGACCGTCATACTGCTCGGTGATGGGGGTCTTTTCGTTGCAAATGACGTGAGGGTGTCCGGGCTCTGCGAGATTAGGGTTTGAAGTCGTTCAAAAGAACCGCGAAAAAGGTCCGAATGATACGTCTGGCAGACATTGGCAACTTTAGTTGTGCCACTTGGAATCCCAGTGAGGCGCTCCGAGTCAGTGCGTGAAGCACCAATATTAGATATCAATCTCATATGGATCCCCCTCCCCCTCACCGGATCTAGATGCGTGCTGACTCAAACTTCTATCGATAAGAGCCCTTCGCTTTCGATTGGTGGTAAACCGGTTTCACGTGCAAGAATTATTCTTCAAGTTGTCATATGAGCATAAGCATGGTTAAGCATAACCGTATGCCGAGTGTAGCACCGGCCCCAGCCGCCGCACAACATGGGTTAACTTATATAAAACAAGGTTTGACTTTCAAGCTCAAGTTGTCTCCATTTTCTAATCCAAGACATCCTTGCCTCATTGTACCGATTGTACCGCTTTGAGTCCCCGTGAGGCGCTCAGTGCGGTGGCACCAATACTAGATATCAATCTCATATCGACCCCCCCCCAGATCTAGATGCGGGTCAATTCAAGCTTCTATCGATAAGAGGCCTCCTGCAAGCGCTTACGATCAATGGTAAACCAGTTTCATATGTAGGATACTAAGAATGGTATCTATGAAGAGCCTTTCCGGGCTCTTGTCACCAACTTGGATTGAAGGTTGACATGCTTTGAGATAACGCTGGGAGGTTTGTGTGTTCCTGGTCTATAAGATCAACAGGTTCATGCAAATGATAGTGGATATCTATCATATCACCAGTGCTAAGGTGATAATATCCACAACGAAGTCCACCTCCTTGGTAAGTTCATGCCTTGAACTTTTGGATTTCACATGGAAGCTGACACTTGTCATGTTCATTTACTATAAATTCAGCGTTCGATTCCTCAGTTGGAACCTTGTCCCTTCTTGAACGATTTCATCCTTACTACTAAGGCTTCGCCAATGCCAGGGCATCCGAGTTACAGCAATGCAATGGCATCTGTTGGGACAATAGACCTACCAAATCCCAAGTGAGTACCTTTTCATTGCGACGTTACAATGTTTGTGAAGACTTAGGAATTAACCACCGTCATTCAAGATCTGAAGCCGGCCTTCTCGAGAAGATTCTCGAGGTCATCAAGGACTACACAAATGCGAATGAGCCAGCAAAGGATCAGCTTTCTAAATTTTGGACAGCATACAAAACTGTGTCTGACGAGTACGATGACGACATGTTAGAGAGGTGTAATGGAAATATGGATATAGTCCTGATCTTCGTACGTGAAACACGTCATTGTTTCGATAGCATCTAATATGAGTAACAGGCCGGTCTATTCGCCACTGTCAATACTGCGTTCATCATTGCAATGCAGCCAGATCCTATTGACACTACCAACGTTCTGTTACTGAAGCTTATCCAGAACACATCGGATAGTCGTTCTGCTACCCAGCCAACAATCATTTTGTCATCTACAGGTTTCTCTTCTTCCGGGTTATGGGTGCAGGCGCTTGCGTATGCGAGCCTTGGACTTAATCTTCTCGCTGCCTATGGTGCCGTTATGGGCAAGCAATGGCTGGGTCACTATAAGACAACCCGTTTTGATGGTGGATCTAACAAAGATCGATGTCAGCAGAGGCACCGCAAGTTTCAGGAGCTAGAGACGTGGCGATTTGAAAATGTGTTGCGGTCATTCCCAGTTCTTCTGCAAATCTCCCTTCTTCTATTCGGTCTGTCCCTGGGAGCCATGTTGTGGATGCAACAACGACCCATCTCCATCCTTGTTTTTGCAATGACTACTTTCGGTGGCCTTTGCCATGCCTTTGTCATCATGGTGTCGTCAATACATCCTGACGGTCCATTCCAGACGCCTGTCTCCTTGGGCATCCAGGCTGTCCGTCGTCATTTTCGTGAACGTGCGGGCTTCCAGCACCAAGATGAAGATTCTGTCACATCCGCCATGACGTGGATCTTGGAGACTTCAAGGAGCCCTGTTGTTGTTAGGTCGGTGGTCGAACTGATACCTACAATGTCAGAGCTGCCAAATGTGGATATTGTGTCATTATGCACAGAAGTTCGAGACATGTTCAAGGCATGTTTTGATCTGCATGGTATTCCGATACTGCACGACAGCGCACTGGCATATGGGAAAGCGTTGATCTACTTCTCTTCCAAACATGATGATGTGAGGGATATGCTCCACACAACTACACAGGGTTGGAATCTCTGGGAACGGTGGCGCGCCCTGTATTTACCTCAGGCGCTGGAACAATGTAGAGTTTTCTACCGCCGAATGGGCAACATCCATAATCCAAAGTCAAAGTTATACTTAGGGTTACAAGCAGACACCCATGCTGCTCTGCGTATGGCCGTGGCTGCTGGTGTAGACGATTTTGCTCGTCCCAATGATGACAGATTGATTTGGAATGGTCGATTCAAATTCAAACCCACTCCGTCGGGAGACGAAGGTGACTGGTTGTTGAGCTGCGCAGAGCACTTCTACGACAATCATGACATTGACGCAGCTGGAGACGCTCTGCTCTTGTTTAGTCACATACAGATGGAATCATTACCCCGTATCCGAGACCGCATCGCTCGACTTCTGAACGACAGCCAGTCACATAGATTTCTCTATATCGCACTTCGTACCGTCTGCCGAAGAGCCACCCTGCAAGATCTCCTCCCCATTTTCACGGAGAAAGGTTTCCAATCCTTCCGCCAAGCTATTTCGAAGGCCATTCGTCTCATGGTCCAACATGAATGGTCCGAAGGAGACAATCAAGCGATATATCGCCTGTCCCAAATCCAGTTTCTTGTATTCCTCGTTTTACCTGCACCCAAGGTTGACGATCTCGCAAAGTATACTGATTACTGCCGTGCCCTCATTCGCTACATGGGTGAAGATCAATGTAATGGGCTCCGCCGTTACACTGCACAAATTGTCTGTAATGCCCGACAAGACCTTGTAGAGTTCACCACTGCTCTTAGAGCTGATGAGTCCTTGCGAAATTCAGTGCTCCCCGAGCTCTGCCCAACCCTCATCACCACAATTTTTACTTGCTGTAATGATTTGCGTCTCGAACGCCGAGGTTTTATCCCCTATTTCCGTCTCGCCTTCACTCTTGCAAAGAGCTCCGACTGGCATCCTTACTTGATCAGGAATCACCGCTATATCGAAAAGTGGATCACAAGCACGCTCACGGATTCCAGTCTCGCTCAACGTCTTCGCAATCCCACTCCTCGCAATCAATATTCCTCCACCGATGTCACTAGTGAAGAAGCACATTGTCTCTTTTACCTCGCCGGAATTTCCCTCCGTATTTCTCCACCAAAGAAGGCCGCATCCTGCTTTAGTGACGCCATAACCATGCATTTGTGGGACTTGATGAGAGGTGCATGGTACATCATCGAGTCTTGCCCTTTCGATGAGTTGTATGATGTTGTCGAGAGCCTTCCGGCTCTTGTCAGAGGAACGAAGCGGCACATGCCATCAAATGTTTCGAAGATTGAGCTCAAATCTCTCAAGGAGTTGTTGACCAAAACGCTTGATGTGTTACGACAACAAAAAAAGGTAGATAAGAATATCATATCTACTGTGGCAGATTCGAAGAATGGCATATCCAAGAGATTGGCCTGAGTTCCGGACGGTATGGAGCTGGGGGAGTTTGGCGAACAAAGTGCAGAGGATGCTCCAGATCTTCGGTCCCATGCATCTACATGACCACTTAACCACTGTGTCTTCGTACCGACCCAGTGATTTTTCAAGGGAAGACCAATGCTAACCCTCCCGTACAAATAATTTATCTGTTCTGGTCACGCAACCATATATGCGACCCCAGCGAGACGAGAAATCATCAGGAAACGGTGGGACAGCCCATTGTTTGACTGCAGTCCAGAAACATCACTCGCGTTCCACAACCTCATACTTCACCCAAACAATAGCCTATCATCCGACAGATCCATATTCATATCCTGTTCAAAGACATATATGTTACTCTCAGTCTTCCCTGCTACGCTTGAAGGCTCCGCACGGTGGGCAGCTAGGGCCAGTAGTGATGCAATAAGAACGAAACTTGGCACAAATATGATCAAATTCTCCTGTTCCCTGCAAAGGTCCGAAGAGTGTAAATCATATCGAACATCTGCAGTGCTACACACTATTGGTAGTTGATACATGCACACGCTCTTGGAAAGCAATTGAATTCATGCTAGGTCCTGCATTGGAGTCAATCACGAGCTTAGCATGATATTCTCGAATACCGAGGATCAGTTGTGGTCCCAGCACAGTCAACTGCACAATGATAGATATTTGAGGAAATCCATAATAAAACAACTTTGCCGGGGAATATGGGTCCTATGGGAAAGTAATGAAGCGTGAATGCATGCAGATGTCAGTGACAGATTAACATACGTTTGACATCGTTGGCGAAAAAAAACCGAGTAGGCAGCAAATAACCACAACAAAGCTAGCATATGCAAAACTTTAATGGAAAAGAGAACCGCATTCACATTATGGGCTCACCTCACAAAGTAACTCATATGAGCTGTCATTAACACAGTGAAACAGTCCCTCATAATACTTCCCGCTGATTGTCGTTGCAATTCACGGAAGTGCTTTAGAACAATCCAGACTGCAAGACACAGTGTGAAGATCTCCCATACAGCAACGAGTATCCAAGGGATGGCCACCAGATGTGTGGCATTGTTAACAACGCACTGATAGGTGCCAGAAAGAACGACTTGCTCTGGTATTTATCAATTAGCCTGAGGTATCCAAAGTTTTTCATCCATAATTGAAGCTTACCCCCTGAAATATGCCTCGTGTTTATCGTGAGTATTGCAGTGTTGACAATATTGATAGCCATGAAGACGACAACGAGGAGTACGAGTACCTTTCTGGATCGTTGGTACATAGCATATAACCGAGCAATCATGATGACTTGCATGGCATTTCAGTCAGGTCGGATGTCATTGAGGTATTGCAACTGCGTAGCTCACCACCGAGTATTGCAATTAGGACCCACGTCGTCCAATATAGCGCGAAGTACATGATAAGACCTGTCACATCTGGTCAGCGATCAGCCTCCGAGGATCATGCACTCCAGAAAAACTCACAACTGTAAGAATCACTATGGTGGATCAGCAAGCCGTGCAAAAATATTGCTCACCCCTACGTAATAGTTGATCAGACGGGTATGCAAGGGAAGATATCGGTGCGGAACACTCACTGCATCTTGCAGCGGGATTACCTGAACAGCCACTGTATGCTACTGGTCAGAAGCAACAAATAGTGTATGTGAACAAACACACTCTGTATGTTCATGCTGATTGTGAGAGATGGGCGATTAGCACAACGCCAATCTTAGCCTTTCAAACATACCCGGCGTATATTATTCCAATGTAGCGCACCTGGAACATCATCATATCAGCTCAACTTGCTAAGCACACTTATAGTACGAGCTACATACAGTGAGATACAAGACAGTCATCAGGGACCAGCGTTGCCTCTGTCGCAGATTAATGACATTTGGATGTTGTTCTTCGGATACGAGACTCTGCTCACCCAAATCAATTCGACCTATGAAACTATTCTTAGAGAGATGATCAGTCCGGTAATGGCATCAACTAACCTCTTGTCCGAATGAAAGCACTGGAGAAACCATCAGGATATCAATAACTCTTTCATACCATCTTGCTCACCCCAATCATACATTACTCCAATAGAGGCAGCAACTGCAAAAATGCAGGGAAGGTTATATCAGCATATCACCGTTGTCATCTGACTGGCTCTCCACGGACCTATGAAATAGCTGAAAATAACATGTGAATTGATGAGTGGCCACCAACTGGGATCGTTTGAGATTATGGTCATAATATTAGAGGATGTGGGTGAGTGAGCGGCGAACTTGGTGGACGTATGACAATGACATTCGTGCCAGATATACCACCTTTTATCACCGAAATGAGTACCATGAAGATAATATCTGTCAGTCCCTCAATTGCACTCAGTGAATAAGGGTTTCAGCATGGCAAGGGGGAACAAATGACTCACAGCCACGCACTGGAAGTTGGAACGTTCAAGCCAAGAAAAAAAAGTGAACATCCTGATTTTGGCGACCAACTTGTTTCTACTGCCATTCATCCCGGCTCATTTGTGTACCACTGGGTCTTCGATCACGAAAAGCCATGCCTTCCCGTGTCGACTGCAGGTGGGTCAAATCATATCGCATCGCTAGGAGAGAGAGCAAGATTGTCACGATTGTATTTGGTAACTAAATATAGCTAACCATTACGTTCGGAATTGGTCTGTTCGCCCGAGCCACTAATGACTAGTATTTGGTCCAACTGCTGTGCCAGCATTATCGGCGGAAAGGGGAAGAACGTGTTCAACTGACACGACATGGATATCCAGTGCACCCCCGACATCTCATTTCAATGCTTGACACTGCCACATGAGTAGCTATTGGGGGGCTCGGACTGGCACGGCCGAGCGCCGTTACGATTGTGCCTTACACAAGATCCAACATGATCAGCTTTCTCGTCAAACATATACCTTTGACGAGTTACACGTTATCCACCTATCAATTTCGGCCCTGAGTCATCGATGCAGTCATTAACAGGTGAATGATTCGGCGGATTTCCACGGAACACTACCAGGGGCATGGATCGCTAGCAATCCAGCATGCCAGAACATTAAAGACTTGAGCTGCGTGTTGGATGATTGGGGTGGGACCTGCTGGGAGTAGAGTCAATGAGCGAGAGGAACGAATGTCTGAGTGCGTATGGCGAGTGAGTGATTTCTACTACGACAGTGACAGTGAGTAATAAACTTGAACAAGATCTAGTATAAGATAATCAGTGCTCTTCAGGCCTTCACTGTGTATCCACGACCATCCGAAGCTCTGCGCCACATTTCAGTTTTGCAACTAACGTGGAAAACTGGCCTACGCGCACCACACATAGTAATAAACTCGTTTGTCCAGTATTGAACTACATACTGTCCAAATGATTGATTGGCCCTGGCCGAGGTAGAATCCCTTAGCTATAGCAAAAAATACCCCGAAAACCATTGCTTGCACGTTGCGAGAATCACGAACAGTTTTCCAATTGGCCTTTTGCGGCGTTCGAACGTTCTGTGCGAGTCACTGCTTTGCGGTTTCGTCAACAACTCCCACTTCGGCAATGAGGCTATCGCACTAGCATAAGCGCTGGATGGTGGTATATGATCCAGCACGAATGTGATCGTTATACATCCACCAATTTCCCTCGCTCGCTCAGTCCCATTCTCTAATAGTATGGTCCTAGTCCCAGATGATCCTAGTTGGTGGCCTACCATCAACGTGAATATTATTTTCGGCTATTTCGCAGGTCCGTGGAGAGCCAGCCGCATGATGACCGTGATGACTTGATTAACCTTGCCTGCGATTTCACAGTTGTTGGTTGTGTTGGGATAATATATGATTGGGGTGAGCAAAACTGAATATGAAGAACCGTTGATATCCTGATATATAGTATTTCCAGCACTTACGTTCGGACAAGAGGTAGGTCGATCCATTACTGGGGCTGCCAACTCGCTTAGATTCGTTGTGTTATAGGTTGAGCTGATCTGGGTGAGCGGACTCCCACATCAAAAGAACGACGTGAAAATACAACTTGTTCACGGCAGAGGTAACGCTGGTCCCTGATGACCTTCCTCTTTCTTAGTGTATGTATCTTGTGTTTCAATATTTATGCTTAGCAAGTCCAAGTTTTGTTGACTTCAAAATATCCTAGGTGCGCTATCATCGATGTTGCGCTCATTACCCATCTCTCGCAATCAGGGCCAACATGTTGGGTAGGTCTCCTCGCATAGACTCTGTTTCTTTCTTGTGACGGGCGGCATACAGTCACTCTTCCCACAATTTCGAGGACAGATACAGTGAGTGTTCGCACTGATGCTTTACATTCTCGCTAAAGCAACTGGACTACCACGCAGGGGTGAGTGAGATTCTCGAACAACTCGTTGGTTCAATATAACAATTGCCACAGCTGTGAGTCTCTTTCAAGCGTGTGATCCTCTGAGGCTGATAACTAATGTTGCTGGATTCGTCAGGTATTATCACAGTCGACGCACTTGATTGGACGAGGGAGGTTGTAGATGCAATACTGGGTGGTGAGCTTAGTATGATCTCCCGTGATATTGACTTGACTAAAATATCATACAAGTTATCGTAATTGCTCGGCTGCATGCCATGTATCAGCGATCCCGAAAGGTGCTGATATGTCTCGTTATCATCTTTGTGGCCATCAGAATCACCAACCTAGTGATCCTCGCAATGGTGATGATGCGGATTTTAGGGGGTAAGCTTTAATTATGTATGAAATGTTCAAGTGGATCAAGCTCATCGGTAAACACCAGAGAAACTCGTTCTCTCCGGTACTTATCAGTGTCAGTTTAACTATGCGGGTGATTTCCTACTTCTGGATTCCATGATTTGGATACTTGCCACTGTATGGGAAGTCCTTGCACTGTTTCTCGCGGCCTGGATTGCTGTAAAGCACTTCCGTGAGCTACGACAATACTCAACAAGTGGTATTATTGGGGACTGCTTCACAGTATTAATGAAAACTCACATGAGTTATTTTGTGAGGTGAGCTCATCGTGTGAATGTGGTCCTCTTGTTTGTTGTTGAAGTTCAGCACTTGCAAGCTTCGTTGCAGTTTCTTGTTTTGAAATCAGTTACTTGTCTCCAACGATTTCCGCGGTATGCTGATCTGTTATCGACCTCTGCATGCGGTCATAAACCATCATTTATACAGGACGCAGGCCTCTTGGAATCTCAAATTTATTCTGGTTTTACTCAACTCTTCGTATTTCGAATTGTGCAGATGTTCGTGCTAGGACCACGCCTTATCCTCAGCGTTCGAGAATATCACGCTGAGCTCGTGGCCAACTCTGATGCAGCAACCGCTATGGCTTCAATTGCTTTTCAGGAGCGTGTCCATGTGTCAACCAGCAGTAGTGTGTAGCGCAAGAGATGTTCGATGTGATTGATTTGCGATGGGCGGGTAGTGTGCAGGGACCGGGGGAAATTGTTTTCATTTATTCCGGGTTTTGTCGTAGTACTTATTGTAGTTCCGAAAAAGTCCCGTCCTTAAACATCTGCACCAAATGACGCTTTATTTGCGAGGTTGGAAGCTGGGGGCATTTACGACAAGAAGTAATTGCGCTTGAGTACAAATATGATCACATAATTTTTTCTTCCCTTTCTGTAGTGATGTGATATGTTTTTTCAACGTGCGACGAACTCGTCCTGTCTTCAATCCAGTTTCAAAACCGACTTCATTCTTATCTACTGTGTTCTGAGCGCGGGTCTGGGCGATGTTATCGTGGTGGTGCTTAATCAAGTTCTTTGATGTTGCAAAATATATTTGAAAGAGATGTAGCTCTGGATGATATCTCTACTGGCGCTAGCTGCCTGCCCACACTTGCACCATGTGGAAAGCTGAAACGTCTAACGACTTTGCTTGAAGACAGTTGTTCCCTTTCAATGTCATGAAGCTTATTAACATAAGCAACTTGCAGGCTAGGCAACGTTACATACCCAGGGGACCAGGTCCGTGGGTCCGAGGTAAAGTGATCAGACACCATCCTGTAACGATAGACGCGATTGCGCTATCATTCCATTCCTCATCCTACCTCCATTTCCGTCCAAGAACACTGGATGAACTGAAAGGGAGTAGCAATGTGCCGATCGCGATATCCCTGTTCTTGTTCTTCTCTTCCTTCGGTGGGCAGGACTCATATGGTACGAACAACAAGAAAATGATAGTCGAGTTCCCTCGAGTTGCTACTGAGAACTGCTCGAGTGATGCAATAGCGGAAATAGTTAAGTATTGTGGAGGTGCACATTACCTAGTGGCAGGTTCGGCTGAGAAGAGAATATTAATGGAAGTTGACAGATTCGAGAGTTGCTGGAGGCGTCATCGAAGCAATTATTGGGTATGAAATGGGTGGTTGAACAGAAGTAAGAGGGACAGACTCACCATATGTGAGCATGCAGGGAGTTTTCATACAATAGTATGGTCTATTCAACAATGTCAAACCAGCGCCCTATGACGCCCGGATGGCGACGGCTGCCTTTCTGCAGAGAATCGCATCGTGCAAATATGTGTATCGGCTTTCCAGCAGTGTTGAAAGATACACCTTGAGGACAAAAGGAACTTCTTGGCACCTGTACAGACAGGGCAGTAGTGCGCTCAAGAGTTCGACGATTCTGCCAAGAAATTCTCTGATATGCAGAGTTCAGCAGAGTTTTTTTTTTTTTTTTTTTGCTTCAGATTTAGTCCTTTGGGGTCGTAGACCCTATGTTGGACATTGTCTCGTCATTAGCTATCTTTCATCTTTGGGGGGTTTGGATGCTTTTCATTTATGGTGCAGACATGTACTCTGTCACCGAGGTGAGCAGGCACGAAAGGAAAGCTGCGGGAGGAAGACGTGTTAGTAGGGGAGGTTGGTTATAGGGTCGTAGCTTTATTGTCTTGTCTGGTTCGTTCTTCAATTTTGCTATGTGGTTCCTCTGTAATTGTGTCTTCTGTGGTTCCCGTCAGTGACAGCTTTGTTGGAGTATCGATCCTTTCATGGGAGAGTGTATGGTTCAGGTTGGTATGTGTGGTTTGGGTATGTTTCCCTGTGACATTTTTACTGTGGTGTGTTATGTTCTTTTACATATGTTAATTCTCACCGAATATTGGCTTGAATCTTCCAGTGCTATTGATGTATCAGATGAGGTGTGGGGTGATTTTGTCGGATGTTAAGATGTGGGCTATTGACAGTGCATCTCGATGTGCGGCGTTTGCAAAGATATGGCATTCCTTTCAGTATTGGGGGCATTCGAAGATATAGTGGTGAACCGTTTCGTTCGTGTTGGGGCATATTGGGCAGTGCAGGGTGTCGGATTTGTTGATTCAATGGAGGTGATGATTCAGGGGGATGTGTCGAGTACGGAGCTGGATGTACATGCTGGCATGTCGTTTGGGAGTTCAGCAGAGTTCAGAGCATCTAGCTCAGATGATGTGGTGCCTGCAAATTTAAACACAATGCAGGAGGGGGCGTCAGCTGGCGTCAACCGTGACACGTGAACTCCTTACCACAAAGTTGAGACTTCTCTTTTGGGTTTACTAGATAATCACTGCCCTCGTCGCCGCTAATAGCTCATCCTATCCCAGGTCACCAAGTGCGAGTGTGACTGCATTGTTTAGACAAGGAGATATGGCGAGGAGGATACTCGTGCATGCGCAAGTTGATAACGTGCGACCTAGAATAAAGGAAGAGCGGCGCAGAGGTTGGTATCGAATTTGGGAGATGTATTGATGTTGTGGTTGAAGAGACTAGTGTTTATGATTGGCTCAGCAGGTGACGCACGGTGTACAGGAGTATGGGCAGCTGGTCGAATACAAGATGAGATTCTTGATCACTTGTGTTTGCGCTGGCGAGCCTTAAGCGATATTTTCGAGATATGACTGAGCGCTGGGAAATCGAGCCGGCGCTGAAGCTTTGAAGCTTGAAGCTTAAGCTCGAAGCATTTCAAGTCGGGCGTAGCTGTTTTGACGCGGCGCGATGCACAGGTGTCATGTGACGCGTGATGTTGACGCACTGGCTCGGACGCCTTGTGCAAGCGTTCTTATGTTCTACATTTGACTCCCACATCAAGTTGCTGGTTCATGACCATTCCTTCGTTGATTTTACTCACCATGGGCACACATACTACTAGCTACATCAGCTGATGACTATTTTCTTTGCACTGACAAGCCTTGACGCGGACACGCCAGTGTTCTACATAATTAGGGACGCACTACTTACTAGTCACATCAGCCAACGACTATTTTCCTCCCTCTCTGGACCCTCTTCGAAGCACATCGGTGTTTAACTGGCGCACATTCTTCAGCTGGCAGCGAAGGGCGACGTTTCACGCAGCGAAGGAGCTATAACGTCGGCCGACTCGTCTGCAGATGTAGCATCAGAGTTATCGCCGAATAAGGGGCCACGCTGTCAATCACACCAGTTAGAGACCCATTGGACAGAGCAGGTAATACTTCCTTACTTCAGGTTCAATCTCGCTGAAATCTCTTCCCAGAACCCGCTTATTAGGAATGTTGAGATACACATTTCACCGCATGTGATGTTGACCAGCATCCTAACTCCACTGCTGGTTGGCTGCAGGTCCTGCTTCTTCAGAATCTTCAAATATCCTTGCTTCTAGTGTGGTCAGACACTCGAGGTCTACGCCGGCCTCGAAGCTATCGGTAGGATAACTTATCATGAGATCAGCCCAAGCCATCTTCAACAGCTCGTCATTGTTCCATTCCTTGTTCTGAGCTTGGACGCGTTTTTTGAAATCACTAGTCTTTCGGTGAGCAACGAGAGTGAAAGTGTAAACCAAAGGTATGCCACCTAGCCATTTCTCAACTTGACCGGAGGCACCAAGAATGTTGTCATAGCACCTGTGTTTTAGCTATAGTGTCATAGAGGCAAGCAAAGATTCGTGGAAGCATTGGTCACTTAAAGCATGTGACGGCCGAGTGGTCTGCACAGAGGCCGGACCCCTACTTTGATGTTTTAGGCATTTCAAGTTATATGTGATGGATATTCATTTCAGAATTGCGGTGTCCCCATGGGTATCAAGTTCGACGTACCACTTTGGTGATAAGTTTACCTTGCGTGAAGAGCTGTCTTCGCATCGGCCCAGTGATTTTTCAGGGGAAGACCAATGCTAACCCTCCCGTGCAAATAATGTATCTGCCCTGGTCACCCAATCATATCTGCGACCCCAGCGAGAAGACGAGAAATCATCAGGAAATAGTGGGACAGCCCATTGTTTGACCGCCACGGCAGTCTAGAAACATCACTCGCGTCATACTTCACTCAAACAATAGTCAAAGGCATCTATGTCACTCTCGGTCTTCCCCGGTACGCTTGAAGGCTCCACACGGCAGGCAGCTAGTACGAGTGGTGATGCAATAAGAACGAAACTTAGCACAAATATAGTCAAATTCTCTTGTTCCCTGCGGAGGCCCGGGCTCGACGAGTGTAAATCATATCGAACATCTGCAGTGCTACACACTATTGGTAGTTGATACATGCACACGCTCTTGGAAAGCAATTGAAACCATGCTAGGTCCTGTATTGGAGTCAATCACGAGCTTAGCATGATATTCTCGAATACCGAGGATCAGTTGTGGTCCCAGCACAGTTAACTGCACAGTGATGAATATTAGAGGAAAACCAAAATAAAACAACTTTGCCGGGGAATATGGGTCCTATGGGAAAGTAATGAAGCGTGAATGCATGCAGATGTCAGTGACAGATTAGCGTACGTTTGACATCGTTGGCGAAAAATAACCGAGTAAGCAGCAAACAATCACAACGGAGCTAGCACGTGCGGAACTTCAACGGAAAAGAAAACCACATTCACGTTATGAGCTCACCTCGTAAAGTAACTCAAGTGACTTGTCATTAACATAGTAAAACAGTCCCTCATAATACTTCCCGCTGATTGTCGTTGCAATTCACGGAAGTGCTTTAGAACAATCCAGACTGCAAGACACAGTGTGAAGATCTCCCACACAGCACTGAGTATCCAAGGGATGGCCACCAAATGTTCGGCATTGTTAACAACGCACTGATAGGTGCCAGAAAGAATGACTTGCTCTGGTATTTATCAATTAGCCTGAAGCACTCAAAGTCTTTCATCCATGATTGAAGCTTACCCGCTGAAATGTGCCTCATATTTATCGTGAGTATCACAGTGTTGGCAATATTGATGGCCACGAAGACGACAACGAGGAGTACCAGTACCTTTCTGGATCGTTGGTACATAGCATATAACCGAGCAATCATGATGACTTGCATGGTGTTTCAGTCAAGTCAAATATCACTGAGGTATTGCAACTGCGTAGCTTACCACCGAGTATTGCAATTAGGACCCACGTCGTCCAATATAGCGCGAAGTACATGATAAGACCTGACACATCTGGTCAGCGCTCAGCCTCCGAGGATCATGCACTCCAAAGAAACTCACAACTGTAAGAATCATTATGGTGGATCAGCAAACTGTCCAAGAACGTTGCTCACCCCTACATAATAGTTGATTAGACAGGTATGGAAGAGGGGGTATCGGTGCGGAACACTCACTGCATCTTGCAGCGGGATTATCTAAACAGTCACTGTATGCTGCTGGTCAGAAGCAACAAATAGTGCATGTGAACAAACACACTTTGTATGTTCATGCTGAGATGGGCAATTAGCACAACGCCAACCTCAGCCTTCCAAACATACCCAACATATATTATTCCAATGTAGCGCACCTGGGACATCATCACATCAGCTCAACTTGCTAAGCACATTTATAATACGAGTCACATACAGTGAGATACAAGACAGTCATCAGGGACCAGCGTTGCCTCTGTCGCAGATTAATGACATTTGGATGTTGTTCTTCGGATACGAGACTCTGCTCACCCAAATCAATTCGACCTATGAAACTATTCTTAGAGAGATGATCAGTCCGGTAATGGCATCAACTTACCTCTTGTCCGAATGAAAGTACTGGAGAAACCATCAGGATATCAATAACTCTTTCATACCATCTTGCTCACCCCAATCGTACATTACCCCAATGGAGGCAGCAACTGCAAAAATGCAGCGAAGGTCATATCAGCATACCACCGTTATCATCCGACTGGCTCTCTACAGACCTACAAAATAGCTGGAAATAACATGTGAATTGATGAGTGGCCACCAACTGGGATCATTTGAGATTATGGTCATAATATTCGAGGATGTGGGTGAGTGAGCGGCGAACTTGGTGGACGTATGACGATGACATTTGTACCAGACATACCCCCTTTTATCACCGAAATGAGTACCATGAAGACAATATCTGTCAGTCCCTTTATTGCATTCGGTGAGTAAGGGTTCACCATGGCAAGGGGGGAAATGACTCACGCCCACGCACGGGAAGTTGGAACGTTCCAACTAAAAAAAAAACGGTGAACATCTTAATTGCGGCGAATAATTTGTTTCTATTGCCATTCATTCCAGCTCATTTTCAGTACCACTGAGTCTTCGATCATGAAACGCCATTCCTCCCCGTGTCGACTGCTGGAGTAAATCGCATCGCATCGCTAGAGAGAGAGAGTTGGGGTACGAGATTGTCACGGTTGTGATTGGTAACTATATATAGCTAACCATTACATTCAGGTTCACTGATGGGCTGACCGGTACTATTTGGTCCACAGGGGCCACCGGCCAAGTCTGTACCAGCATGCGAAACAATATCGGCGAAAGTGGGAAGAACGTGTTCAACACTCTACTGACATAAAATGGAGATCCAGTGCACCGCAGTTATCATACCACCGACACCCAGGGTTACCGGGTTTTGTCAGATGTTCATTCGATATGTAACCAAGTCGATCCTCAGTACTCAACACTTGACACCGAGGCAGGACCACATAAGTAGCTGTCAGGGACTCGGACTGGCGTGGCCGTTATAATTGTGCCTGATCAGCTTCGTCGTCAAACATATACCTTGGACGAGTTATATCCATGATTCACCTGTCACTTTCGGCCTTGAGTCATCGACCTAGCTAATAACAGGTGGATGATTAGGCGGATTTTCGCGGAACAATACCAGGGGCATGGATCGCTAGCAATCCGGTGTGCCTAGACGTTAACGTTAAAGACTTGAGCTGCGTGTTGAATGATTGGGATGGGATCCACTGGGAGTAGAGTCGATGAGAAAGCGAGAGGAGCGAACGTCTGAGGAATGTGCATGCGGCGCTCGTCACGCATCCATAATAAGCAATGGAACTTTGATACCATTTACAATATCTATACCCCAGTATATCCCTCGAAACTCGAAAGTGTATGACTGTGGTTTCCGTGATACCAGATGCATATATCGCGCTCCAAGAACGCCATCTCAAAAAATCGTTCCGTCCGAGCTTCCGAGTTGTCACCCGGACATGGCAAGTACTACCACACCGAAGACTGTCAATATCACTTTTAATAAATTACTACATACGATTAACCTAGATATCCCGCTATATATCCCACCGCCGCAGCAAGCGACTTGAATGCTATGGTATTTATTAACTAATCCTTCCACAATATATCACCACGCCGCGAGCACACACCAAGAAGCACTCAGACAGACGAGCCCGAACCAGAACCAGAACCGCTGGCCTCACTAGCACTGCCATCAAACATCGAAACATCATAGTCTGCTCGCGCAGCGCCGCCCCTAAGATCCTTGCTCACCCGCGATCGACCGCGGGCCTGCTCCTGATATCTGCGTTTCGGCTTCACACCATGAGAACGAACGACAGTTTTACCTTTGGCTTGGACCTTCTTGCGTTTCATCACGGAGAGACTGACATCTGGCCTGACGAGGAGAGTGAACGCGATTGATAGAAGTACCAGGCCACTGGCCGTTGCAAAAATGGCCTTTGGGAAGGAGGCTACGGTGCTGCTGTAGATGACACCAAAGATCATGGGCTGCAGAGCCTATGTAAGAATACATCTCGACCTAGAAGAATATTACTCACCCCGAGAATAGTCTGACCGACGGCTTGCAGGACAGCGAGAGCCCCAAAGAGCTTTCCAGGCTCCAACTCAACATCATTATCATGCTCCTGAGCTTCGCCTGTACGGACAGCACCTTCCTTAGTAGCAAGCGCACGACCCTGGAGAGTGCACAATGCGAGGCTCTGCATGCCTGGCATCACCCCCGCACCAACGCACGAGAGTGACGTTGCACCAACGAACATGAACTGCGACCACCAAACACTACTTGCATCGCGGGAGGGCAGAGGCGCAATGACAACAAGCGCATGCGAAAGGAAGTCCATAAGCATGGAGTACCGCACGACACGCAGATCGAACCGCATTTCATTGAATAGATGAGACTTTGTAGGCTTGGGCTTTGACGTAGGTGCCGCAGGATTCGCGGGTGCGTTTGTAGATGAAACCGCAGCGCGGACGGGCTTGAACTTTAAAAGAAGGACTGCTGATCATCAGAACCAGGAGGTGTGACCAAAGGGCTGACTTACATGGCAGGAAGACGAGTAAGTACCAAGCACGACAGGCTCCCATGAAGGAGATATAGTAGCTCAGTTGTTCAGCTGCCCAGTCGTAGATATGCTCAGCATATAGGTACTTGAGCTGGAAGATCCCGATGCCAGCATGTGCGAGAAGAGCGATATGCCGATGAACGTCAGACCCCAGTCATTCCGTGTGCGAGAGGGCACGAGTGAGTCTCCAGTGGCACTGGTAGCTACAGGAACATGGGACGGGAGGAAGACGGCGAGGGGTGATAGAAAGCTTCGGATGATGCGAGTTGCGATCCATCCATTGGAGGGTTCGTCGTCCTTACCTATAAACAGATGCTTCGGATTGAATACAAGACCAGGTAGCCAACGCAGTGATACACGTACTGCTAGTGAATTCTGGACCACTCTCAACAGCTCGACTCTTACCTTTCCTATTTGATGCTCGGCGAGAGGCGGGAAGCGATTCAGGGAACACAAAGAGTACTAAGATCAAGTTCACGAAAGAACAGGTAATCGCCACCCAGAAAACAGATGTAACGCTTTGTAGTGGGTGGTCGGCTTTCACCGAGGTTTGAGCATTCAGCCGATCAAATACTAATCTGACGTACTATTTCCAGCACTCAGGAAAGGTATCGGATTCCTGATCAGCCATGCACCGATTACGGGCCCGAGAGCAAGTCCGATAGAAAGGACGCCAGTGAAACGGGCGAAAATAGTCGCACGCGAACCAGGAGATGTACAATCAGCGATGTAGGCAGGTATTGGCACCGGTCAAGGTCGACCATCCTCCAAGAGAGCCTCGATGATAGGTGCAATGATGAGCAGCTTATGCGAGTGAACGGCTAGGGGGCTGTGAGGTGTTGATACAAGAATAAATGTGAGGTCCCTTTATAATTTGACACATATATCTGTAAGCAATGCCTCGGAAAGAAGCGAAATATGACACGTACGTAAGGAAGAGTCCGAAGTGGAGATAGCGAGGATGCGTGTGCGGCCGTGCCTTTCCCCGAACTGGCCCCACCAGCCTGTTGTAAGAGCAGAGAGGGCACCCATCGTTGTGGTCATTATGGTCTGCAGGCGTGCAGCACCTGCCTGGACGGCGGGATCCGAAACACACTTTTTACTTGGTATCACGCGGGGATCTTCATCTTTATCAACATCGCCATTCTCCTGGGTTTTGCCTGAAGTAAGGATAGGTGATGACGTCAAATGCACGGAGATTGAATGAGGTTCTACTGGATCGTCCACGTATTGGCTTGAGTTGAACGGAGTGTGTACCACGCGGGTATGATTATAGTGCTCGTATAGATTGTGGCATGACAATTGTGTAAAGACTTCCACACGGGACGCCAGCGTCATGCCGCGCTATACAAGTCTCACGATACAGTCAGCATTTTCTCCGAATGATGACAAGTCGGAACGCACAGTAAGAGATGCAATTAGTGCAAATGGTACTAACCTGCCCAGGACTCGGTATTAGTCGGATTACTCGTAACAGTGAACATCTGCTCACCATAATGGGCGGGCACGGTAGAATGGTTTCTTGACTTTGGGCGCAGTCCGAATCAATGGGTCGCGTTCCGTTGGGACTGCGGCACCCTCGAGTACCGACGTTGGGTAGTGGTCGACTGGAGTTGGTGAGGGCGATGAGGAGAACGTTGTGTTCTCTGTGGATATGATTGGATCGGTAATGATTCTGTCGAGCGGCATGGTGAACGACAACTACAGAAAGTCGAATGCGGGACGGAGAGGCATTTCAGGTCGATAAAATGAATTAAGCGCTAGTATTTATAATAAGTGGGAATGCGGCACGTTGCTACCAGCACTGAGGCTCATTAAGCACACGCATAGCACACGACCCAATGCTTACGGATGTGGGACCATGCATGCAGATAGGCAAGGCCACATGCACAATCCAATATCGTAGTCCACAGCGGGCCGGCCATGGATAAATCACTATCGCCCGGCCACAGATTTTTGAGCAATGACCAATGAAAAAGTTGATGAAGAGCCCGTTAGGGTGGCAGCGGTGGGCTCGAGTCCAGATCAGCGTCTACCTATAGCACAGTTGTGCCATCTCCATTCACTATGCACATCATAAGCTGACGGAGGTACTTGCATATCACAGGTAGTGCATCAGTAGCGTACTCAATCATTTATCGTAACGGTTCTGTAGTGTCAATTTAAATTTGAAAATAATAACTTGAAATTGTGAAATTATCAATCCTCTGATTACTCTACATCTCGACATGGACGGTCTGCCAGATGCGCCTGTTGCAGTTCTCATTTGAAGACTTTATATAATCGATCTCTCAGCTGCTCATAGGCGACCAGCGTGCACAGTCAAGAGCATCTATGTCGTAGCCTACAAAAGCAGGCAGTCTTGGGTTCTATCGCTCCACTGTAAGTACGTTGTGAACTTCCTAATGGTTTATGGGGCCCCGGGGACCCCCTTATCGCCTGCATTATTGGTAACTTTGTCCCGCCGACAAGGTCAATGATCGGAGCTAGAAAC
Organism: Suillus subaureus; assembly: GCF_016647635.1. Taxonomy (NCBI): domain Eukaryota; kingdom Fungi; phylum Basidiomycota; class Agaricomycetes; order Boletales; family Suillaceae; genus Suillus; species Suillus subaureus. The sequence continues at coordinate 1,505,714 of NW_024538562.1, read as the reverse complement.
TACTATCAACACTAGCGCAGGCCACCCTCTGCTCTAGGCCATCCAGATGCCGTTCGATTTCTTGGCGCTCCAATACATCGTGAAGGAGATGAAGACTTTTATGGATCATAGATGACGTGGGTATTGACAGTGAAGGAAGGCTGAGGTCGAGGTGCTTTCTGGAAACTCTATCATACGAGCCTATCGGATCAGACAAGGTAAGTCTGCGTCATGAGGCTTCGTGAGGGTGAGTTGATCAATGTTTAGCTTACGAATAAGCATCACTGTCTGCTTGTAAGGCCGGGAAGTTCCTGAACTTGAATGACCTAACACCGTCTCTAGCAGGCAACTAAGCTGCACTGGGACTAGCCAACAGCGGTATAGGCTGACGTATCGGAGCAGCTATCCGTACCGCACGGGGTTCAAATCCTCCCTAGTCCTCCTCGTGTCCTCGTGGAACAACCGAGGTGTTGCCCCATGTGGGATCACGTAATTGGTTGATTTCCGGATCTGAAACAAGAGCACTATTCGCTGCCTCTGTACTTTGTTCCCTCTACGCCCTGAAGAATGGGGGTGCATCACAACTTTGCCGTCGGCTCCAAGACGTTTGCTGTGAGGCAATGGCATATGCACATTAGCCATGGCACGAGGCTACGGGCTGGCATCGGAGAACTCCTAAACACTTCCTCGAGGCGTGCCACTCGAACGATTTGATGTATCCAGAAAGACAACTGTGTCACTGACAGCATCTCAAGCTGCATGGAAAGGAATGCCGTATAAAAAATTGCAAGTTGTAGCCAACCAGTCCACCAGGTCCGTTGACTCTTGTAGCTAATGCCCAATACTAAACATGCATACCTGACTCCAGTTGATGGATGCGAACTGAACTGAAGTACGCTGTCCGCGATCGACAATTTGGCATAGACAAGTGATCCATCAAATTCGAGTCGTTGAGGATATTGGTGGGTCATTTGTCGATGACCAATTGAAGTTCGGCCCAATCCCCAGATATACGGTAGGCCAATCGTTTAGAGAAATTAATACTGACAATCACGCATTCTATACAAAGATATGCGTCAGCTAGGTATCTTCCTTCATTCCAAATCCTTACGCCACACGTATGATATCGTCTGTGAGTCGTCCTTCCGGAAAAGTTTGAGAATATATTAAGAGGCATTTTGGCGACTTATCTTCGTTGTGGCGTGTTGGCCTTCTAAGAAGGAACGACCATCTTCCTTCGTCTATAAAGGGCTGTCTAGGGGAGTCTAGGGGAACTAGCATTGGCCTTCCACCGTTATCGGCTATTAGGGGAAATTTTCATCTTCCCAGCAGTTGGGAAAGCCCGACACGGCGACAACAACTAATTCGTATGGACAAGGGGCACATTCCTCCGAGTGCTTCGAAGGCGAAAAAGTGGTGAAATGCAGATATTTTCCCGAATATGACATGTCAGTCATGTTGATAACAGAGATGACGTGCTTGATGGGGCCTTGATGTGATCAGGAAAGCTAGAGAGGGTATGGACACAAATGACAATTTAAATACATTTCCGTTATTCGCTTGTTCAGTTGGAGTTGATACTGTGAAGCAACTGCAGACTGCAGTGCATTAACCCTAACCCTAACAGATTTATTTTGGTCTCAGCTGTGTAAGGTCGAGTCACTCTAGATCTCAAGTCTCGGCTATATACTGGATAATATCAATTGCAAGTGCTGAGTCTCACCGAATCATATCACCTCTCTCACCCTTTTGACACGCGCCAGAACAATCCGGAGTCATGACTCAGAAAATCAGAGTGACAGACGATGTCCTGCGATCTATTCCTGATCCTGGGCAGGGCGCCGTGTAAGTTTATCAGATCATAGCTTCCAATCTATCGCTTATATTATCATTGGTGCAGACTACCGAAGGATGGGGAAACAAATATTCTTATCACGTCCGCTTTGCCTTACTGTAACAATGTACCTCATCTAGGTGCGTCGTCCGATCACTATCATATCACGAGTCTGATGACAATGATCGTTAGGAAATATCATAGGAAGCACTTGAGCGCAGACGTTTTCAGCCGGTGAGTATCCCCACTTACTGGTATCTTGTGATGTGTGCTCAGAGCATCCTCTCTTGATAGATACAACCGTCAGTGATAGTCTCGCACAGCTTTATACCCACATCTCATCGAATTTTTACAGGGACACGGAATAGACGCACTCTTTATATTTGTGGAACTGATGAATACGGAACTGCTACAGGAGACTGCGGCTCTCAAGGAGGGCATCACTCCCAGAGAACTATGCGACAAGTACCACGCCTTGCACAAGGAGACATACGAGTGGTTTGATATTGGGTGCGTATCCTCCACAAGCACAATTGTTCTCTACCGAACTTCCTTAGTTTCGATCTCTTTGGACGCACATCAACCGCCAAACATACCGAGTCAGGTGCAACAATACCTGAGTTTTGTTACCCCTCATTAACACCGAAAACACAGGATATGTCAATCAATTTACCTCAATCTCGGCCAACACGGATATTTAGAGAAGCAAATCAAAGATCAAACGTATTGTGAAGGCTGCAAAAAGTGAGTCTCACTAAAGACTAATAAAACAATTCCAACATTCGCCTCAGGTTTTTGGCTGATCGCTACGTAGAGGGTATCTGCCCTCATTGCGCCTACGTCGTACGTCAGTCAGCTAATTGTAACGCATATTCTAACCATCTGTCCTAGGATGCTCGCGGCGACCAATGTGATGCATGCAGTCGCACGCTAGATGCTATCGACCTAATCGAGCCTCGATGCTTGATTAATAAAACTCACAATGTCGTTGCACATTCTTCTTCACATATGTATTTCAAGCTAGATGCTGCTCAGCCAGCGTTAGAAGACTGGATTAAGAAGTCATGGAAGAAAGGAAAATGGTCACCTAATGCCACAATCAATGCCGATGGCGAGATCGTAGATGCGCGCATGAAAAGTGGACTTAAACCTACTCCGGTGACGCGAGATCTTGCTTGGGGTGTTCCTATTCCACCTCTTGGTCGAGATGATGATAAGGAGATGGGTGGAAAAGTGTTGTGTGAGTGGCTAGTTCCCAAAAATATCTTTGATGTATTGACGGGCGACGACAGATGTTTGGGTCAGTTGGCGATGCTTTAATGCTATACCATTTCTTAACACTTTCCCTGCAGTTCGACGCAGTCATTGGCTACGTCAGTATCACCGGAGAATATACCCCGGAATGGAAACAATGGTGGCTCAACCCAGATAATGTTCGGCTATACCAATTCATGGGCAAAGATAATGTATATTTCCACACTATATACTTCCCCGCCATGCTGCTCGCGGATGGCAGGAATTGGACGACACTACACCATCTCTCAACTACCGGTAAGCATGAAATTCTAGATTGGCACCCTTTTCTAACCATTTGACATACAGAATACCTTAATTATGAGGGCGGAAAGTTCTCCAAGAGTAAAAATCGCGGTGTGTTTGGGCCTGCTGCTCAGGAGACCGGAATTCCCGCTTCCGTATGGCGGTATTATTTGCTCTCCACTCGTCCGGAAACCGCTGATTCCATGTTCTCGTGGGCGGATTGTGTAAGTTGGTCTATGTTCTATTACTAGCTCTTTCTTGACCCTCTACTATTTCATAGATTGCCGCCAACAATAATGTCCTTCTCAAAAAGTAATTGTTAAAATAAACATGTTGAACTGATGCTGATTACTTGTCCGACAGCTTTGGCAACTTCGTCAATCGCGCCCTCAAGTTCCTCTCCGCCCAATACGATAGCGTCCTTCCGGAAAGCGGCGATGCTCCTGGCCCATTGTCTCCCAACGACGCCCTTGACGCCGAGTTCATCACTGATATCAACGCGCTCCTCAAGGATTATATCGATGCGATGGAAAGCGTAAAAATACGACTCGGTCTTCAAACTGTCATGCTTATCTCAAGCCGGGGTAATGGTTACCTGCAAGCCTCTGGCCTGAACAAGGCCTTAATGACAGAAAACCCACAGCGATGCGCGCAAGTCGTATCGCGCGCCGTCAACCTGATTTACGTTCTTTCAGCCCTCATATATCCTTTCATGCCTGCCTACTTCGGATGCGCTCCTGCTGCAGCTGAACGCGCCGGCGCGCGTGGTTCCTGAGGTGCTCTCCACAGATATCCTTGCGGGCCATCAGATCGGCCAGCCTGACCACCTGTTCAAGAACATCGACGAGAAGATGGAACAAGTGTGGAAGGTGCGCTTTGGTGGCGACGAGTCAACTAAGAAGGAGGAGGAGGCACCTACGTCGAAACGCAAAGCAAAGAAGGCGGGTGCTGTTAACGCCGGGCCGAACACCGTGGCGGTCAGTGGGCCGAAATCGCCTGAGGTTATTGCTTTAGAAGCAAAGATTTTGGAGCATGGACAAGTTGTTCGTGGGCTGAAGGAGAAAAAGGAGGCGAAGGATGTCATAGATGCTGCTGTAACAGAACTGAAGAGGCTAAAGGCTGAACTTGTCTTGCTGGAAAAGTCAAGAAGCCTGGCTGCGTAGTAAAGAGGCTGTAATCGAAGTTGTATCATTGCTCCTGTCCTTATAATATAGAAGTGTCCTAGTAATTATCAAAAGAGACTCGAGTCATATGTGAAGGTTTCGGTGTACGAAGCACGCGTGCCAAAGTGATCTGCGCAGTTCTTATTTGCACCACTCCCTCGTCGTTTAGAGGATGTTGATAGGAGTCTCAATACCTCCGACAACAGAGTACGGGGAGCCATTTGTTCCAGTCACTGGATAGGTAGTATCCAGCATCACTACGTAAGAGGCATTGAAATAGCTTGCATAAGGGAGCTAGGGCAAAAAATCAATCAACACACATGGACTATATGACCACCAGAACTAACCTGAGTTGTGAATTGGTCGAAGAGAGGAGTTGGCGAGCTCGCATTGAGAGTGCGACGAGCAAGTAGGATTGGAGGTTCGTAGCCGTTGTTGTTCACAGGGACTTCGATGTAGTAGTCAGTGTACTGGGGGTTCACACCAAATTGAACAGCGCAGGTGAAATTTGCTGTGACAGTAAAAGTCTTGAATAATAACAATGATCAGACACGGAAGGAGCCAACATAAACACGACGACTCACATCACCGGGAGAGAGCGTGGTAGGACTGACGGTGACAACGCCAAAGCGTGTAGCCTCGGAACAGGATTGAGCAGCTGCTGGAGCGGCTACAGCAAAGACAGCAGCAAGGGTAGCAATTACGGTTGAGAACGAGAGCTGCATTCTTGCAAAAGTAGGGAATGACACTCACTCTAGTAGCAGTTGGCCCTTTTTATGCAAGCTCAAGGGGGCGGTACTGGTGTCAACTATCGTCAGGATTTCAACGAGCGAGTCGTCAGAAATGATTGCGACACCGGCAACACGAGCCGACGGGGCAGAATTACCGCTCCCAGAAAATCCGAAAAATGACAGAATACACGCGATATATCACAAGCATCTTGCGAACGCAATGATTTAAGAATGACACTAGTTCGCAATAAGGCCTAAGTGTGCATAATGCCAGCTTAAAATGATTGTGGAGTCATCTGTACTTAGTATGTGTGTCATGTGGATGAGAGTTGCATGCGCCTAACCGAACACTCAAAAGCTCCGCAGCCTGGGCCCGAGGGCTAGTACGTTATAGTTGGGCGCCGGTTGTAACTTGTCGTGGAAAGTTCAATGCGCATTGTGGCCAACGAGCGTCTGTGGAGAAAGGAATCAATGGTGGTGGCGGTGCTTTTCAAGTCCCTCACCTATATATAAACTACGGGCTGCAGCGGCCTGTCTGGCTTCAAAACCAACTTCGACCGAGCAACTACAGTGTACCTTCTGATCAAATCATAGAAATGGACGTTCAATACGTTGTAAGCAAGAACCATTTTTGTCTTGCCATCAGTATGATATTCACTACATCTATCCCATTCGAATTTCGAAAAGATGACAAGGAAACGAAAGAGACCGGCTTACGACTCCCAAGGCGATGAGGCGCTCGATCTGCTTCATTCCGAAACTTCAACAGACATGCGTGAACCATCCTTAGGCCTCATCCCTCCTATTGTTACCCTTCCTTCAGCTAGGGACACCACTGTAACCAAGGTACAGCTTTTACCATCAAAATGCAACACAGCTTAATCCACCATCAGGAGGCCGTAACAGTGGACGACTTCATTCGTCAAATTACTGCGAGGGTGCCTGGACCGCGGCGCAAACGGCAGCTACGGACCGTACAATTGCAAGATACATCCACTTCTACAGGCGGTGAGAATAGTCAGCCAGCTACTCGGCCTGCTCCCGCTAAGGTCTGCACCTCAAATGAAGGTCGTAACAAGCCCGGCGAGGACAGGAAATCGATGACTCTGGCGCAGAGGCTGGCCCGTGCTGCTATTCTTTCCCATGTGGAAACGAAGGAAATTCTGCATCCTCCCGGTGTATCCTCCTCTCGTCGGCCTCTCAACTTTGTTCCATTCCCGAAATTCGCAACCCCTCCCTCTTCGCCGAGGAAGAAAATTATTAAACGATCAGCTTTTTCTCGTTCTGAGTCTTCTGCAGTCATGCTGCGCAATAATCGACCCCAAAGGACAAAACGACAACCTGCTTTAGAGCGTCCTGGATATCCTCCTCTGCCTTTGGTTCCCTCACATGAAGCGAAGGTCGCTGATACCTCTGGAGCGCGATCTCACTCCGAGGCTTCTACACTCATACTCGACAATAGTCGACGAAAGAGGCTAAAAAAACAGCCAACTTCCGAGCGTCCTGGTTATCCTCGTTTGACCTTCATTCCCTCACATGAAGCAGAGGTTGCATATGCTGCAATGTTTCCGTGAGTTGTCTTCTTTCAGACTAGATAGGGATGTTCGGTAGATAGCCCAACAGACGCAGATCTCTAAAACAACGCCCTACTTCCGAGCGTCCTGGTTATCCCCCTTTGAACTTCATTCCCTCACATGAAGCAGAGGCTGCATATGCTGCAATGTTTCCGTGAGTCATTTTCTTTCAGGGCAGATAGGGACGTTCGGTAGATGGCCCGACAGACGCAGATCTCTAAAACAACGGCCTACTTCCGAGCGTCCTGGCTATCCTCCTTTGAATTTCATTCCCTCACATGAAGCAGAGGCTGCATATGCTGCAATGTTTCCGTGAGTTATTTTCTTTCAAAGCAGATAGGGACGTTCGGTAGATGGTCCAACAGACGTTCTTTAAAACGACGGCCTACTTCCGAACGTCCTGGCTATCCTCCTTTGAACTTCGTTCCCTCGCATGAAGCGGAGGCTGCAAAGTTTCCATGACTTGCCTTCTTTCAGGGCAGATAAGGACGCTCGACACAGGCCCGACAGACGCTCTTGACACCGTAACAAGGACTGCTTGGACTCAGAATTGCCCACGTCGAATCGAACTGAACCCTTGGCGGCCTCCTTCCGTGACGGACAGTTCACCACTGACGCCCTCTACAATCGCAACACCTTTGAAAAGTAAGGCATTCGGAACTCGCACGATGGGCGAACTACTCCACTTTGTAATACTTACTTTTGTACTCATCAACATGTACATGAATTAGAAAAAGGTTGTTCGGTGATGACAGCCGCCTCAGCATAGAGTGCCTGCATAGAATGGATTTCGAAAGAGGTCAAAAAAATATGGCTGATCATTTCTGCCACGATGTCAACTTGGGTGCTATCCAAACCTGTCATTAATGGACCTAGGCCGAATTCCATAGCGCTAAGAACACTTCGAAGAACGCACTTGCACATTGCCAAGATGACGAACAGTTTTACGATTTTTTACGGTGTTCAAACATTCCACGTGAGTCATTGCTTTGCTACTCCACCAACAACTCCTACTTTGATCCACCGATATCCCTGGAATCCGGATACACATTTCCTTTCTACGTGAAATCATGCTGAAAGTCTTACTTTGGTCAAGCAGATATCATCGATGTCATCCCTCAAATCTGAGTCGCTTCGGCGACGCAAACGCTAGATGGTGGCATACACCAAGTTCCCCCACTCACTCACTCAATCACTCTCATCCTTTACCTTGGAATAGAAGGAACGACTGTCTTCATTCTATCAAGGTCTGACTGCGGGAGACTGATCCTCTACTAGTATGACCCAAGAAACCTCGAATGATCTCAGTTGATGGCCGTTTATCAATGTGGATATGATTTCCAGCTATTTTGTAAGTTCGTGGAGAGTTAGTCGCATAATGACGGTGATGACCCAATTAACTTGGCTGCGATTTCACACTTGCTGCCTCCCCTAGAATTGGGATAATCTACAACTGGTGTAAGTTTGACTTAGCATGAAAAACCGCTGACATCCTTATGGTATTTCCGGGACTCACATTCGGACAAGAGGTAGGTTGATACCATTACCCCAGCAGCCGTTCAACTAAGAATGCGGTGTTGAACTGATCTGGGTGAGCAAGGTTCCCGTCAGAGCCTTGTGAAAATACAACTAATTTGCGACCAAGGTAACGTTGGTCATTGATGACTGTTCTATGTAGCTTGTGTCATACCTGTGCAAGTTGTGCCGATGCTGGTCATATCCCAGGAACGCTATGTCGGAATAAGATATGCTATATATGTGTGGGAGGCTAAACCATCTGTGTTGTGCTAATTGTACAATCAGCCTCAACATGCTGAGTATGTCTCCTCGCATATACCCTGTTTGTTCATTCTGACCGGCATACTATCAATGTTCCGACAATCTGGGTGACAGATGCAGTAAGTATCCCGCACCGACGCCTTACATTCCCATCCACACAGCTGAGGGGTGAGCAATATTCTTGAACAACTCGTCTGTTCAATGTAACGACTACTACAGTTGTGAGTTTCGAGCGCGATCCTTCGAGGCTGGTAACCAACGTGTCTGGATTCGTCAAGTTGTACCGTGTACGAGGCACCAGCAAGCACGAATGAGGTTGTATATGCAATACCGGATGGTGAGCTATATACTCCTGTGACATTGATTTGACTGAAATATCATGGAAGTCATCATGATCACTTGGTTACATGACATGTATCAGCGATCCCAGAAAGTTGCTGATATTTCTCATTGTTGTCTTCCTGGCCATCGGAATTACAAACAGTGATGACCGTAACAATACTAAGGCATATTTCAGGGGGTAACCAGTATGTTGCAACAGTCACTCACGGTCATCTGCTGCTCAACGTGTGTTTCAAGAATAGGTCGTGAAGGAGACTAGACCTAAGACAACTCAGACGAGAAGATACTTGTGATAACAGGAAAGGGAAGTTTCGTTATCGGTGCCAATCACAGAGCTTATGACCCGCGGCGTCGCCAACTGCTAAAAGGAGGTAGCATGGGCGAGGCTGCAAGCAAGCACTAGCTGGTCCTTGTGCCCGTTCCTGGTCCAAACTCCGAGTCTGTTTGTGTCTGTTTGTGTGCTATTATTTAGGATCAGTCACGTGGATACACATCGTGAACTGTTAGGTAAGTAACTGTTAGACTGTACCGTTAGAACTTCCTCCATTCAGAGCACAGCCTAGCTACCATGCAAGCATATCTCGCAGAAAAATATATGACAGGGCCTAAAGCAGACGCTATTCTATCTCGAGCAACACAAAAGAAAAAGAAGAAGCGCAAAGCTGACACAGCAACCACGGCATCTTCAATGTTAGTGGACGATGACGCTGAATGGGCAGGCGAAAGTTCCAGGCGCAATGAAGAAGAAGAAGATTTTGCAGAAGCCGCTGTCGCGAAGGATCGTAGCTTCAAGAAGCGCCGTGTTGAAGAAGGTTCTGGGTGGTCAACTGTTCACGCTGGTAAGGAGGACAGTCCGCCGATACCCGCGGATGAACAGCCTACCGTCTTCGTGGAGGAGTCCGAACAACCGTTTACTGGTGGACTGTTGACATCAGCACAACTCCGAAAAGCCCTTCCTAAGCCTCAGCAGAAGCAAGAGGAACTGACCAAAGAAGAGGAGGAGGCTGCTCAAGAGACCGTTTATCGCGACGCGTCTGGCCGAAAGATCGATACTAAGGCCGCTCGTGCGGAAGCTGCTAGGAAGAAACGAGAAAGGGAGGAAAAGGAAGCAAAGAAAATGGAATGGGGCAAAGGCTTGGTCCAAAGACAAGAAGAGGATGCAAGAAAACGTCAACTTGAGAAGAACAGATCACTTCCGTTCGCCAGACGTGCAGATGATAAGGAACTAAACGAAGAACTGAAGGCTAAAGAACGATGGAATGATCCAGCTGCCGCTTTTCTCACAGTAAGTACCTGTACGCCCTTAACTTTTCGTTGCTGATAGCATATGGTTTACTATCTAGAAAAGTAGATCTAAGGGTCCCCGCAAACCCGAATATACGGGACCACCGCCTCCACCAAACCGGTTTGGTATAAAGCCAGGCTATAGATGGGATGGCGTAGGTACGTTATCATAGTCCCATCCATTCCAACGATTCCTCATATTACTTGCAGATCGTGGCAATGGCTTCGAGAAGAAGTACTTCCAGCGACATAATGAGAAAAAGCGGAACACAGCAGCAAGTTATGAATGGAGCGTGGATGACATGTAATGCGGTGCATTTTCGTGGCTGCAGCTATCCTTGTATGCTCGACTTCTAGTTCAAGGTGTTATTTTTGATATCCGTGGCGTTTTAGATAAGGTTAGCAATCATTCTCCTTGGTCAAGACGCCACGAGACATTGATTCCCGCACTTTGAAACCACGTGAACTGCGTCGTGGCAAGCTATTGGCAGATGATTCGTCAGTGTGATCTATCAGTTGGAGGGCACATCTGACCTGCCCAATAGCTGCTGGCTTGCCCCGTTGCCATTTGTTACTACCTTGAGTTGTGCAAGCAGGTGAATTGATCTTATATAAAGTAAGCGTAGAACGTGGCAAACGTGGATGCGGTATGTATACAGTGTATCGACAACAAAGCAAGAGGACCATAAACTAAAACTCCGTAGGCATGATATGTGCGTCTAACTAATATTCATATACGTCTGAGGCTTCGATCTCCGTGGGCTCTATGCGACGAGGCTCAACCTGCCGGTGACCCATTTGTCGAGGCTCCACTCGTACTGACCGCATGTTTGGATATGTCAGGATTAAATAACGATCGTCCATACGCGCACCAACTTCTTCAAACTGCCGAGTGAGGTGTTATCAGTCGATCACAGCCTTCGCCGATGCTCCTCTAGGAGCAACGGTATGCAAACATTAGGGGCTCACCTTGGTTCCCTCTGGAAGAGGAATAGTCCTTGAAAACTCCTTTTTTTCTCGTTCCCTCACCAGTGTTCCTCCTTCATCGATCTCAGTGATCTTAACTGTTTCCCATGTCACAGTCAGATGACTGCCGCGATAACTTACATGGGCATTATTTTTTTTGATGCCCGGTAGATCAAACGTGGCCGTAACCTGGGTATGGAGTTAAGGCGTGCGCAAAGTACATTCATATACGGTAATCACACGTACAGTGCGACCATCACGGGACTCTCGAAACGAGACACTATCGTCGATGAATACCATCCATGAGCAATCCAGTGGGTCGCACTGCGCAGAAATAATAGCTTACTTTGACTTTCGCTTCTTGAGAGGTTGAGGTGTCATCACCTTTTTCACCCCTACAGGATCCGGTGTCCGTGATGGGGCAGGTGACTGTGTAGGCGTTGGCGCCTTCAAGAGTTGACTTTTGGAGGCTCCTTGGCCATCTGACGCTGCTTCTGTTGCCTAAGGGTATTCCACAACTGATTGAGAGAAGTGATGTCTTTAGTAGCACCACCCGAATCTTCGGATGAGCGTCTGGGAATGGGCGGAGCTTTTGTGGCAACTGTGTGACGATCGAGAAGTGCCGAGGACGATGAGTGTCTGGTACGCATTGGACGGGACTGGTTCTGTTGATAGACCCAGTCAACGCCGTCGAAGCTGCAGAATGAGTCCATCGCAGTGGATTGATCTCGGGCGTCAAACTTGGCCATCAGTTGGTGGCAGACGTAAGAAACAATCTGGGGATGCTGTGTAGCGGCTAGAGAGTAAATATGTGCTGGACCTTGAATTTAAATGAAGAGGGGAAGTGATTTGATGTACGTTTCGAGATTATTATCAGGAAGACGTGCGGGTAGCTGGCTGATTGACACGAGGTTGCTAAAAGCAGCGACCTTGACCTGATCGCGGCCGATAGAATTGAAGGAAACAAAACGGTTGGCAGGATCCAAAACAAGAATTCTCACCTCATGTTGGTAGGGTGAAACCCGCCAACTGAGCAGGGATGGTAGTCTTTAAGTATTTGGCCAATGCCGTGACACTGGCAGCCCTGCTGTGCAAGGGTCCAGTGATTACAGCATTGGTCAGCATCTTCCTATTCGCTTGACGCCTTCGCCGCTTCCATGCTGTAAACCCCGATTCATCTGTGGAGAAAATGAGGTTGCCGCATGCTTCAAGTTCGCAGGAATGGGGCAGGTGACCTTTCTAACTGCCAGTACTAGTATTATCTGGATCCATACTAATATGCCTGGCAGTTCTCTGGTCACATCTGTCATCGATCCATAGCCGACTAGGCTGGCCAAACACTGCACTCTTTAAACCAAACCTTGACCATACGAAGCGAGTGAGCTGCACTGGGTTCCAACTTCATCGATAACATCCCCCTCACCGGCCACGCTTTTCGAGCGCTGTGATAACTCAAATTTAATACCAGTGAGTCTTCTTGGGAGAGATGAATCGGATGATCACGGAAAAATAGTGAAAATGCAGTGTATCGTCAGAACGGGGCCCCAATACTTGCGTTATCGGGATGGCCTTGAAGGCCACATATACGATGCTATCCAGATACATGCAGAAATCAGCCAATTCGTTGTCTTCAAACAGGCAGGACCTGCTGCTGCTCGTGACGTATACATTGAAACCTCAACAGGCATCGAGTCTCCAGAGATGCTACGTGGATTTAATGCCTACATGTCTGGCAATGGATGTTCTACTCTCGTAGTGTGATGACGCCACAGGAGCAAAGAGTGATAATCGATCGGCATGTAGGTAAATAGACTATGGCCCCGCGGATATCACAGTGGTGCAGGGACTTTGAATTTCTTATTAGTATATGCGGCCCCACCTCGACCCATTCCCAGTCTTTTTCGCTTGATTCCAAACTCAATTGGTCCGGCCTCCACTGGCACTGGTGTACATGACTGCAGACGATCTGATCGAAAATGTACAGCCTGTTGGGCTGGAGATTCCACCTTGGCTGGAGGAGCGAATGGAACTGAGTGGTCGACGCACGTCAGACCTGCTGGCCTCGACCTCAGTGGCTTGAATTGCGGCCCGGTTATAGTTCGATCTGATCGTTTGGTTTCAGCTATAGCTGCTTCAGTGACTTCCGTCGGCACCGTTGTGCATAACTGTGGACGATCTGATCGAGGGTATACAGCCAATTTGGCTGGAGATTCCACCTTGGCTTGACGACATAATCGAACCGACTGGTCCACGAAACCATCCACCGGGTTTACTGGCGCCAACTTGGGCCGCTCCACATGGGGCACTGGATGGGGAACCTTGACAGCAGTTGAAATACCATCCCCGCGCAAGCCAACGCGTACACCTACGGCATCATGACGTGAGCTCTAATCAAACAACTATTCAGGGAACTGACTCTGAAACGTGGGCACGTAACCGGCAGGAATGTCTCTCGTGATAGGAGGCGGAGGAACGGGTTGGTTCTCTGGATTCCCATTAACGTTCGTATGACTTAGGTGAATCTGTCTTGCGGTCAAATTACTAAGAAGGAATTAGTTGCAATCTTCAAGACTTGTCAAGCAGACGACGCACAACATTGTCATTCGTCGCTTCACCTCCAGTTCGTCAGGCATACGTGACCCTCTATTCAGAATTCTTGCTATAAGACGAAGGTCTTGAGTGGAGTGCGTATGAGGCATGTCGGAGAACAACGGCTGGAGAGAAAATAGACTGGCCTTAGGCACGATGTCGTTTAATTATTTCATGGAAATATCTTACTGGATGCTTGTAACAGATTTTAGAGATGAATTCAGACAAGTCTCTGGATTTGAAAACGCCAGCGACCTTGCGCTTTGAGGTGTGCGTTAGGTAAAGTGATGTCTGCGCTCGAGTGCATGCAACATATAGAAGGCGTCTGATTGATCTGGTCAGAACATATGAATGTATAAAACTGATATGCTTGCCTTTCTTCATGGATGTCATCTGACCGGTAAAAAGGGAATGTTCCATGTTCCACTGATAATATGCTCATATATATGCACAGGAAGAAACAGTAGAAGGAAGGTTGCAAACCTGCTGGGACAAATACAACTGGCCATTCAAGACCCTTCGCTGCGTGGCAAGTTGCAATAGACACCTTCTGTTGCAAAAGCTGAGTAATCGGAATTTTGACCTCGAAAGACAAACCTCGTCATCGTTTTCATTCGACTGATCACCTGCAGATGACAGCATTGATGCTTGCAAGAACTGTCTTAGCGGAGTATCCCTGTGAAGTTGGTTGAAAGCTATGTCCAAAAAGATGTGAAACAAGATAAATTACTGTAACGACGACTCGTCTCCATCAACAACAGGAACATTTGAGGCGTCAGCGGTGGCGTCACTCGCGAAGTTGATCAGTTCTTGAACATTCTCCCATCGTGTGTCCCAGTCAGGCTGCGACTTTTTCAGGTGTTCTTGGTACCCGATGAGCTCGATCAACTTGCCAATCAACTGGGCTGGTTCCATTCCATCAGTGGCAGATGATTTCAGTGATCGCATAACATTCACGAAGGATTGGACCTTGCGCTTTACAGATGGCTTCAGATCCGGTATTATAGAGTCGTGGATGCGTTCAACAAGAGTCAGTGGTGAGATTCCGAGTTTCTGTGCTCGTGAAAGAATTTCCCCTAGGGACTACCAGCAGTAGATAAGCCGAAGAGACGTTAACTGATTATAGTCAGCCCCTCACCTTATCCCCGATTCCTCGTGAAGGAATGTTGACAGCGCGAGAAAATGCCGGCTCAAAGTGTGGATTATCCACGAGCTGGAGGTATGCTAAGATGTCTTTAATCTAAGGAAAAGGTTATCATGTCATCAAAAGAACGCGTAGCTGATCGCTTACTTCTGCCCGTTCGAAGAACTGATGTCCACCGAGCATTCGATTGGGAATACCTTCCTTTTGAAGCGCGTTCTCAATTGTTCTAGATATAGCATTAAAACGTACTACAAACTGTTTGTAAGTAGTTCGAGCGTTGTGAAGAAGGGACGTACGAAGCACCGCAAAGTCTCCAAAACCTAACATCCCTCCTGATTGTGCTATCATGCGGTTGATCTCCCATGCAATGAAAGCAGCTTCGTCATGTTCTGTAGGAAACGAACGGAGCATTGGAAGAGGCCCAAGCGGATGATCTGTATGCAGGGTTTTTGCAATCCGTGATGAGTCTTTAAAAGTGTTAGTAAAACTATTTTATACGTCTGCACAACTCACCTTGCGAGATAATGGCGAGGCTCGTCGCAAGGATAGATCCCGCCGAACGGTAATTTTGCTCAAGCATGATCTGCGCTACGTTCGGGAAGTCTGGAAGTCGCGTCAAATTTGTCCAATGCATGGCTATACGTGTTGCCTCTATCTTACCATTTTGCATCTTGCCAAGGTTTGTAATGTCTGCAGATCGCCAACCGTATACTATGTAGCTGTGAATTAGATCCAGGGTCAGGCAGTATTAATAGCTAAAGCGCACTTGACTGATCGGGATCCCCAACAACCGTCACACAACGACAGGCAGCAGCGATACAACACATGAGCTCGTATTGGACTGCATTCGTGTCTTGGCTGGTGTAATTTGGGGTGAGCCTTGATCATTAATAAGAAACGAAAGCTCACAATTCGTCGACAAGTATATGCTGACACCATGCAGCATATCTCGGATGCCGTGAGAAAAGCCTAACGCCAAAGAGAAGGAGGTCATCGAAGTCTAGACTATTGCTTTTGCGCAAGGTCTTCTCATAGTCGCGGTATATCTCTGCAAAGACACGCTGGAAATCTTCGTTCGTTGACTTGGAGGAAGCAGCTTTGCTTGAAACATGTCGACTTTCTTTGCGTGGCATAACATCTTCTGGAGTTTCTCCCTTAGATTTGGCTCGAGAAATCAATGAACAGAGAGTAGCGGCATTCACTTGAATGTCTTTGGACGAGAGGAAATCGTCGTAAGGCTTCAACAATTTTAGTCACAATTCGCTTGCTACAATAGTATTCAGCACAATGTTACTGCATCATTTTGGCAACATACCTCTCATCAGAATCACATATAGTGAAGTTCCCGTCGAGGCCCACCGATGTTCCATATTTCCGCAGAAAGAGGGCACAGATCGCATGGAAAGTTCCCAATTTCACTTTATTAACGCTATCTTTACCAATGAGCTTTAAGAGACGCGCTCGCATTTCGTTGGCTGCCTTGTTGGTGAACGTGACAGCGCATATAGACGATGGGTCCATCCCGTGGTGCAATATCATGTAGGCGATTCGTGATGTCAGAACTTTCGTCTTGCCACTTCCCGGACCTGCTAAAATTTGGAGCGGTGAGTCTGGACGATGAGTCACGCCTGTTCGAATCAGACAATTCAATACGCGAATGATGCTACAAGAAACAACTTGAAACACACATCTAGTCTGAGCAGAGTTAAGATGTTTCAAAAGGTCTTCTGACATCTCTGGTTCTTTTAAAGTGTGAGCAGTTGAGCATGCGTGAGCATGTACAATATAGGAGTGTGCAACGCGTGTGGAGTGGAGAAAGCCATAAATATGAGACGCGTTTGTGGCGGTCGCGGAGGTCACGTGTTTGGGCGAACCACAATGTGGGACTCCTCTCGTCGCCATCTCCCGCCATACCATATTCACTGTATTCGACGTGCGTACTAACATGAGAGAACAGTCTCACCAGTCCCGTATACCACGCTGGAACTATTAGAGTCGTCGCGAGGTTCGTCTTGGCTTAATTTGGCCGGGATATCCCATAGATGAGTCAGCGAGTATGGTTCAACTTCAAAATAATCAAAACACGGGCTTTTGGCATGCACCCCTGAGTCTATCATTTGTTCGATCTCTTTCTTGTGGGGAATACTTTCCTACATGAAGCAACCATTTACTGCTTCGCAAACTTCACTACTTTCTGACACACGTCCCTCAATGCATCGGCGAGAACTTCGAAGTCCGAAATCTGAGTTCTACCGGTAAGAACCAAGAAGATCATATCTTTACGAACAGGTTCTCACCTCATTCCACACCTGTGCGCTACACCTTGTCCACCATTTCCCATTGTGGTAGTAATGAGCGGCATACGTGTTCCACTCAACCAATAATGTTTTTATCAGCAGAGCATTAACTTCATCCGAATATTTGATGTCGCCAGGAATGGGCAGTTCTACGTTGACCTGACCAGAACATGAAACACAGGAAAAGAAGCAGAACGACGCATTTACGCACCATGTTCAAAGTTAGGTCACCGTCAGGGTCCATTACCCTGGTTCCTAGGAGACTCGCTAGATGCTTTCCGCCTGCGATTGCGAGATTGTGAGTGTATTCGTTTATCTTGTGCTCGCCGCCGAGCCACTGTCTGAAATCCAATGCTGATCGCAGTCAGAACAGTGACATTAATGACGACTTCGCACCAACCTGCATTTATACTCAGTAATGGAACATAATCTATGGTTCCTGTCCCTAGCAATCGACGAGACATGAGCATTCGAAGTGATATAGTTAAGTTTATTCGAGAGAACTGACATTCAAAAAGTTTCACAAATTCTTGTGGGCCATCGTAGTGCTCATCTTCAGGTGAGTAATAATTGTGTGGGGTGGGTATAGGAGATTTGATAACATGGTGGTTTCTAGTCCGTTTCATTAGACGTCGATAGTTGAGCAAGGTTGGAACATACCGTTTAGGAACATAAAGGACTGCGCAGCCTCTCTTTGCAAAGAGCCATTTGTGACAATTCTGTTCAGCTCAATTGGTCAAGAATAGTATCACGACGTGGAGACGAGACAGACTAACCGATACCCAAAAGTCAGGCTTCGCTTCTGACAAGTTAATATCTACTTCCTGGCCAATGGAATGCGCAGCATCGACTACCGACCAAACACCTGCATCCTTGCAAACGCCGACCATTTCTTTCCAGGGAAGACGTGCGCCAGGATTGGATACGATGGCATCTATTACAGCAACGACCTTGCGAGTCTGCTTGAGATCGCCCCCTTCTGAGGTCACTAGGCGGACATGTTCTCGCCAATTCTCTAGTATTTCCGCGTGTGAGGCAGGGAAGGTAAGATTGAATGTGGATACTTGTGGGTGTTGCGGGGTATCACAAAGGTACCTAATCGCTCGGGACACAGCACCATAAGTCGTGGTAGCTGTTTTGAAAGGAAAGGGGTAACATGAGTGGGAGAACTTGAACGCAGTGACTGTTGACCTACTCCCGATAATGATATCCCCTTCATTCCACTCGAAATTGCGGAGAACCGTAGCTATGCCGTGTGACGTATTATTCACCAAGACACATTCATCAGTCTCTGCGCCTATCAACTTGGCCACTCTAGTACGAGCCTCATTCCAGTGGTGAATGCACTCTATGCGCACGAATCTGTCTGGGTTGGCTTCGATGTGAGCGGAAAGTTTTTCGCATGCAACTCTAACTGGCATGGGCAATGAACCATATGAACCTTCA
Source organism: Suillus subaureus (assembly GCF_016647635.1). NCBI lineage: Eukaryota > Fungi > Basidiomycota > Agaricomycetes > Boletales > Suillaceae > Suillus > Suillus subaureus. The sequence goes on along the minus strand of NW_024538562.1, from coordinate 1,487,047 downwards.
AATCGTCAGCCATAAATTAAGGTAAGTTTGGACCGTAATGCTCGATGGTAGAACTCACCGTGGTTGAGGTTGGTATAAGATGGGTCAAACTCGAAGAGCTTGTGCATTGCGTGCCCAAATGAAGGCGGAGTCCGTTTGTCTAGCTCCACATCAGTAGTCAAGGTACTAGGGGCTAACTCGGAGGACGATGGGGTCTTCATATCGGTCATTACGTCCGTGGGCGCCAGTGGCAAGTGGCGACAGTCCAGCATGCAGTCACGCTCGAGCCTGCACTGAAAATGATCTACGGGGTGACTCAGCGTGGGAGCTTCAGACATGGAAACAGAATGACCGCGAGCCAAATGCGAGCCACCGAAAACCCGACGTACTAGCCTGCGGCAGACTGTCGCGGTGGTCGTGGACCGGCGGATCGCGGTCACGAGCTCATATTAACGACATGATTGAATTGCGTAGCATACAGTGCGGCAGTCACAAAACAATCGAATAAGACAATGCAGGAGCTTGCACAACGATGCAGAATTAGTGTACAACAAACGATCGAGTAACAGGCAGAATAGTGCAGCAGCGGTATGAAAAACAGCTTGTCACGATAACTAAGCAGTTGGAACCAAGTTGGGAGAGTGAAAACGAAAGCAACGACAAGCATGCGAGAAGAGACAGGGCCCAGGGCAAGCAGTGCAGCGAGTTGACGCAGGAGAGTTATGTACTGAGACCATCCAAGTTGGCTATGAATTCAACCACGTTTGCCTTAGCCTGCACGATTGAGATGAACACGACAACACGATAGCAAACAAAAACTTACAGCATCAACAAGCTTCGAGCGAGAGGCATAGGACTCCTTCTGCTCGGCCGTAAGGCTGTTCCAGTACGCGGCGAACTCGGCAATAGTACCTGTCTTGTGCTCAGCCTGCCATTCAATACCACAGAGATTACGCGCTGTCGTCGAGTCCGAACTGGGCTTGAAAATATTGTTGGGATTCGTTGGTGTTCTTTTCTTCTTGCCAGGCTGGACGATGACTCCTGTAGGCGAAGATGCGGACGTTTCCATGCTCGATGCCGGATCACTGTAGGTAGCAGCCGTTGGTGTTGCTAGCGATGGAATCCCCTCAAGTGAGCCTGCAATTGAAAGTATAGTTTAGACTCCTAGTAATAAAGTTAGAATCAAACAGACTAGATAAGTTCAAGTCAAGGTAGACCGTCACGGGCTCGAGACCAGCCTGGTTTGTAGTACAGACAAAACGCTTCGGACATAGACACTCGATCAAGAAGGCTTGGAGCAAGCTCAGTGGAGCAAATACATAACAGTGCATAACATCAACAAATTCTCATCTGATAGTATTTATCTCATGTTTATCTAGAGATCTACGTGTTATTCGGGATTTCCCCTACATATTCCCCTCCCATTATTTCCTCGTCCATAGGAATGTGATCGCGTTTCAACTTCGGACATGAGTTGTTAGATTGGCTCGTTTGGACTCTGCCGGAGTTGTTCTGCAGGACGAGAAACCTTTGAGCATTCGTATGTGCCATCAGTGCGATTCATCATCCCACGGAAAGGTTCCTCCCCTCGCACAAGCGAATGGACTTTTTCGAGAGCACTTACCTGACCAGTTTCGTGGCTTGACGTGGGTGGAGGAAAAAGTCTTCGCATTGATCGGGGTTGCTATACAAATCAATAGTCACTGTTCGAACAAGGGTGAGGTATGTTTATCACAAGTTAAAGAGCAACGCTGATAATTAATTCGATTTCAGTGGGGCAGAGCCTAGGCCCGAAGAAAGACAGTAATCGGAACAAGCCGGAGTAAACTGAAGTGAGAAAATGAACAGATGCAAGAGTCGGGGATTTGGTGCGCACACCGCTACGATCGGGAAAGCGGATCGTCTCTATGAAATTTCGATACGAGCTTGACACCAGCGAGTTCTCACGGAGCCACGTCTAGAGATATCGTGTTGCAATGGCACATTACATTCAAGTTGCTTAGTCGGAAGCACAGCAGATGCATGTTTTTGGGGGGCGGCCCTTTACTACCTGTGTATAAAAGTGAAGCGATAACTCTCGCTTCAATAACGAAGAACACCATCCAGACCTATCTTCGAGTGTTACAATGAAGTTCATATCACTCACCACTATGATTACGTCTGCCACAGTACTGGCGGGCGTAGTGACAGCACAGGACCCTAACGGCATGCCATGCACCCAGGCCGGTGAATACCTTCAACACACTCGTACTTTGATCTCGGACCGCACATTTATGGGTGCTTGCAGGAAATTTGAGTGTGGAACACTGGTGGGTTATAACGGGGGATTGCCATATTTATTTTTATGCTCGGGAACAAACACTGTCCGGGTCATGGGCGAATGCAGCTGTTCTACGTGCTGTAGTGTCGCCAATGGAGGTAAAGGTCCTGGCGGGTCCGTCGTTTGCTCATAAGAGGGAAAGGGGAGCCCGCTTCTTGCTTCTCGCTCCCGAAGGGATAGTATAGACCACTCGGTCGAGAGGGCCGGAGCAATAGACCTCATAATTACAAAATCAAGGGTTTACCGCTACCTGTGTATGAAAACGAAGCGATAATTCTCAGTTCAAAATGAAGAACATCATCTAAACCTATCTTCAGGTGCCACAATGAAGTTCATATCACTCACCACTATGAAAGCCGAAATTGATCAGATGCGAGAGTCGGGGATTTGGTGCGCACGCACCGCCATGGTCGGGAAAATGGATCGTCTCTATGAAATTTCGACGAGCTTGACAGCAGCGAGTTCTCATGGAGCCACGTCTAGAGATATCGTGTTGCCACGGCACGTTGCATTCAAGTTGCTTAGTCGGACGCACAACAGATGCATGTTTTTGGGCTGACTGCCTTTTACTACCTGTGCATAAAAGCAAAGGGATAACTCTCAGTTCAATAACGAAGAGCATCATCCAGACCTATCTTCGAGTGCCACAATGAAGTTCATGATCTCACTCACCACTATGGTTACGTCTACTGCAGTACTGGCAGGCATCGTGACAGCACAGGACCCTAACGGCCGGCCATGCCCACAGGCTGGTGAATACCCTCAGCATACTCGTATTTTGATCTCGGACCACACTTACGAGTGTTTGTAGAAACTTATTACTGTGGAATACTTGCGGGTTATAACGACGACCTGCCATTTTTATTTTTATGCTCAACACAAGACACTGTCCAGAACGTGATCAACTGCAGCTGTTCTACGTGCTGTGTTGTCTTCGATGAAGGTAGATCCTTCTTTTGCTCATGAGAGGAAAAGGAGAATCCGCTTCTTGCTTGCCGTTCTCGAAGGGATGGTATAGGCCACTTAGTCGAGAAGACTTGGAGCAAATAGACATCAGAATTACAAAAGCAAGGGTATGCCGTGTACTTTCCTACAAGAACAACTATTTATTGCTTCGCAAACTTTACTACTTTCTCACACGCGTCCTTCAATGCATTGGCGAGAACTTCGAAATCTGAAATCTGATTTTCACGGATGAGAACTAAGAAGATTATGTCCTTACGAACAGGTTCTCACCTCGTTCCACACCTGCGCGCTACACCTTGTCCACCATTTCCCATTGTGGTAGTAATGAGCGGCATACGTGTTCCACTCGACCATCAATGTATTTAGCAGCAGAGAATCAACTTCATCCGAATATTTGATGTCGCCAGGAATGGGCAGTTCCACGTTGACCTGACCAGGGAGCATGGAATGCAGGAAAAGAAGTAAAACAGCGAATTTACGCACCATGTTCAAAGTTAGGTCACCATCAGGGTCCATTACCCTGGTTCCTAGGAGACTCGCTAGATGCTTCCCGCCTGCGATTGCGAGATTGTGTGTATTCGTTTATCTTGTGCTCGCCGCCGAGCCACTGTCTGAAATCCAAGGCTAATCGCAGTCAGAACAGTGGTGCTAATGACGACTCCGCACCGACCTGCATTTATACTCAGTAATGGAACATAATCTATGGTTCCTGTCCCTAGCGATCAACGAGACATTAGCGTTTCAAGCTACATAGTTCAGTTCGTTCGAGAGAACTGACATTCGAAAAGCTTTGCAAATTTTTGTGGGCCATTGTAGTGCTCATCTTGAGGTGAGCGGTAAGTGTATGGGGTGGGTATAGGAGATTTGATAATATGATGGTTTCTAGTCCGATCAGACGTCGATAGTCGAGCAAGGTTGGAGCATACCGCTTGGGAACATAAAGGACTGCGCAGCCTCTCTTTGCAAAGAGCCATTTGTGACAATCCTGTTTAGCTCAACTGGTCAGGAAGATTATACCATGAGGTGGATACAACAGACTAACCGATATCCAAAAGTCAGGTTTCGCCTCCGACAAGTTAATATCTACTTCCTGGCCAATGGAATGCGCAGCATCGACTACCGACCAAACACCTGCATCCTTGCAAATGCCCACCATTTCTTTCCAGGGAAGACACGCGCCAGGATTGGATACGATGGCATCTATTACAGCAACAACCTTGCGAGTCTGCTTGAGATCGCCCCCTTCCGAGGTCACTCGGCGGACATGTTCTCGCCAATTCTCTAGTATTTTCGCGTGTGAGGTAGGGAACTCGAGATCGAATGTGGACACCTGTGGGTGTGGTGGGGTATCCCCAAGATACCTAATCCCTCGGGACACACCGGCGTGGGTCGTGGTAGCTGTTTTGAGAACGGGCAACATGAGCGGGAGAACTTCAATGCAGTGATTGTTGACCTACTCCCGATAATGATATCCCCTTCATTCCACTCGAAATTGCGGAGAACCGTAGCTATGCCGTGTGACGTATTATTCACCAAAACACACTCGTCAGTCTCTGCGCCTATCAACTTGGCCACTCGAGTACGAGCCTCATTCCAGTGGTGAATGCCCTCTTTGTACACGAATCTGTCTGGGTTGGCTTCGATGCGAGCGGAAAGTTTTTCGCATGCGACTCTAACTGGCATGGGCAATGAACCATATGCACCTTCAATGCGTCAGCTGCGACTCAGGGTACTGGTACTGAAGTTTAAACCATACCGGTAGAACTCACCATGGTTGAGGTTAACATAAGATGGATCAAACTCGAAGAACTTGTGCATTGCGTGCCCAAATGAAGGCGCAACCTGTCTGTCTCGCGTAGTCAACCCTAACTCGGGGGACAATGGGATCTTCATGTCAGTTACGTTTGTGGGCGTCAGTGGCAAGTGGGCACAGTTCAGCACGCAACCATGCTTAGAGCCTACCAGTGCCGTAAAACCAGCGTGAGAGCCAGCAGACCTAGAAATGGGCGGATAAGGATCACCGCTCACCAAGTGCCACGGGCAGTCGCCAAAAACCCGACGTGGCCTCTGCAAACCGTCACGGTGCTCAGGGATTGCAGTCATGACAAGTTCATGCTAAGAACGTGATTGATTCATGTAGCATACAGTGCAGCAGTAAAAGCAAGATCAAATAGGACAATACAGGGACTTGTACAACGTACAACATACGATCGAGTAAGCAGAACAGTGCAACTGTGGTATGGAAAATAGTGTGTCCTAAGCATTTGGGATCATGTTAGGAGAGTGAGAACCCATTTCAAAGAAACGAACGAGAAGAGACCTAGAGTGGATAGCCAGGCGCTGGGATCCGAAGTTGAAACGTTGACGGCTATTTCCAAACTTTGATTGAGAAGATGGAGGTGCTCCGAGCAGGAGCCTGAGATCTGAGAATATCCAAACCTTGATTATGTAAGCGAAATCGGAACACAATTATAATCACTCATGGAGGAGCAGCGGGATTTGAAGAAGGGCTTTGATCAAGGACGTATTAAAGAGCTTGACTCAAGTATCCTCACTTAACTTGGGGCGATGATACGAGAAATGGGAGATCTGGCAGTAGTATATCATATGGATTCATAAAACCGTTGGCATTGTGCTGTACTACTTTGCCAATCACCTTTTATCAGGCCCGGTAGTGGGCGTACGCCGTTACTGCCCATTTGAATGCGGTCAATGCATAACATGCATAACAGCTCATCATATGTACTTGGGCAGATCTGATCAAACTGCAACCTATGGCCATGGCTTCTATAGCTAGCTTCTACCTTATCTTATCAACAACTATGGCCACATGACAAACTGTCCAACAAACGCTTCTCACTTATCAGTTAAAGCACGCAGACGGTCGACCCATTCCTCCATCCAGCCCTTATTGACTGATCTCTTCCTAACGTGAAGATCAGACCTCTGTCTTTAACCTTTATTCCTCTGAGAATGGTGTCTGCATTTTTCTATGGCACGTTGATGCATCCAGAAATATTGAAACGGGTCATTGGAAACGATGGTAGTCAACTTCAAATGTGCCCTGCTCTCTTGCTGGTTAGTCTGCTAGAAAATCTTACGGACCATCACCCTGACACAGCCCCGTTCCAGGACTACACTAGGCACCAAGTCAAGGTGAACGATGGCGTTTCCTCCCGCTAGCATCTTGACATAACACGCAGAAAGAAAGAGGATTATCCCGGGATCTTGCCGTACTCACAAAGTCGAGCGATGTTCGATCATGACCTCAATTCGGAGGAGAAATCAGTGAGAGGTTCTCTGGTAACCGGTCTATCGGACGAAGATGTTCGACTCCTTGATGTTTTTGAAGGCGACGTGAGTCCTGCAAATCATTTCTATGACTGTGGGCACAAATCAACCCCTTCTCACAGCAATATACAAGAGAGTTGGTATCTGTACATCCATTAGGACCGCTGGCCAACATACGGGACATACCACCGATTGAGGTGAAGTCTCTAGTGCCCACGACGCCTCCATCGATCCCTATGCTGTCCGAATTGGGGAACCCTGTCGAGGCAGCTACCTATGTATGGTGCTTCCCCTCTTCAGAACTCCGGGCACAGCTGTGGACGTTTGAAGAGTTCGTGAAGCTTAACGCGTGGAAGTGGATCGGGTCAGGCTGTACTAACAACAAGGACTATGACGAAGTGGATAGAAGAAGGGCTATGGAAGGTACTTATATTGATGCGAGAAGTTAGGCTTTGAAAGTACTCGCTCAAGCAATTAGTCGGTCAACCCCACAATTATGATTCGTTGGAAAAACTCTCACGGTTGTTGCAAACCCATGATTTGACAGTACTTGGGCAAGATGTGCATATGGTCAGGGGACAGTCTCAGGACTTGTTTTTCATTCACAGTTGTCGCCTTCTTTCTGACTTTCGTCTTCGTTGACGGAGTCGTCCAAGAGATCAAAGAAAATCGCGCTTTCAAGCAAAAAATTGGTAGGTCCTTAGCCTGCTACTCAGTACCGTAGACTCACTTCTATCGAAGACTTCCCGGACTTTGGCCACTATAATGGAAATTTTATAAAGAACATTCCCGACAGTGTACTCCCCATAGGTCTTTGATTGCATCATGGTACCAAGTACAGGAGACTTACAATTGTAGTCAGACGACCGAGAAAAACGCATAATCGCAGTCGGAGACATACATGGCATGAACAGCTCATTGACGTGAGTTCTCGCTGTCTAGTCATCAACGAACTCACCCACATCGTTTGACTGTGATAGGGAATTACTTGACGAGATACACTACGACTCGGAAAGAGATTCGCTTATTCACGTTGGAGACCTGGAGACGAGGGCGACTATTCACGACTCCATCGACGTATTATCATTCATGTCATCCAACAAAATCTTAGGCGTCAGAGGAAACAATGACCAAAAAGTGATCGAATGGCGCGCTTGGATGGATTGGATACTATCTCTTCCGGGAGGTGAAGAATGGCTTTCCGTCATGGACAAGCGATGGCCTAACCTCGATGGAGACAAGCGACTCCAGAGAGTAGAACTTGAAAACTGGTTCAAGACGAGCAAGTACGCAAGCTGGAAGAAGATGGTGCCTGCTGGCTGGCATCCATTGGGTAATCATTACAGAGTCGCTCGTGCCATGTCTCCCGGACTCTTCGAATACCTGATTTCCTTGCCCCTTGTGCTCCATTCTCCAACTGGCCATATGGTCTTTGTCCACGCTGGTCTGTTATCTTCCCACCCAAAGCTCCAGGCTTCCGACCCTAGACAACCACTTTCCCATTGGCCTACCGTGGATGACCAACATGACATTGCAAAGCTGCGTAATCAACAAGAGCTTGCAGTCCTCACAGAGATTCCAGAAAACAAAGATCCATGGACCGTAACGAACATCAAAAGTGTCACGGATAAAGGACTTGCGTCTTCTAGTCCCGGAAAGGGATCTCCCTAGTCCCAATTGTGGAACGATACAATGTCAAAGTGTTCGGGAAATTCGGGTGAAGCATACCAGTCATCCTCGCTTCCATGTTATCCGTTTACTGTCGTCTATGGACATGCCGCAGGCCGTGGGTTGGATATCAAGCGGTGGTCGATTGGTCTGGACACTGGTTGTGTGAGTGAGACAAAATCCTGCACTCATGATTTGACTGATATCATGCACAGTCGTACGGCCGTCGGTTGTCAGCTGTTGTCCTCGATGAAAGCTCTTTCTCTTCTGCTACATATCAATTCGGAGACAACAAACATGTACGAGCCCCTCAATCACAAGAGATAGATTTCGGAGATAATGGACAAGCGCGCATTGTTAGTGTATCATGTGCATAATTATCTTACCAATTCTTCATTCAGCTTTTTTCTTTAGCGAAGGTAAAGGCTCGATGAGTGTAAATCATATTGAACGTCTCCCATGTTACACGGTACTGCTAGTTGATATATGTACACACTCTTGGAAACTAGTTGAAAACATGCTAGGTCCAGTGTCGACGTCAATCACGAGTTTAGCGCGATATTCTCGAACACTGAGGATCAGGTTTGGTCCCAGCACACTTGACTGCACAATGATGAATATTTGAAGAAAACCAAAATAAATCAACATTCTCGAGGAATATGAGTCCTATGGAAAATGATTAAGCGTGATTGCATGCAGAGGTCAGTGACAGATTGGCATACGTTTGACATCGTTGGCGAAAAGTAACCGAGTAAGAGGCAAACAATCACAGCAAAGCTAGCATGTGCAGAACTTCAACAGAAAAAAAAACCACATTCACGTTATGGGCCTACCTCATAAAGTAACTCAAGTGACTTTTTATTAACACCGTAAAACAGTCCCCGATAATACCTCCCGCTGATTGTCGTCGCAATTCACGCAAGTGCTTTAGAGTAATTCGGACTGCAAGACACAGTGCGAAGACCTCCCACACAGCAGCGAGTATCCAAGGGATGGTGTCCAATTGTTGAGGATTGTGAGAAACGCAATGATAGGTGCCAGAGAGAACGACTTGCTCTGGTATTTGCCATTGAGCTCGAGGCACTCAAAATCTTTCATCCACAACTAGAGCTTACCTGCTGAAATATACCTCATGTTTATTATGAGCACCACTGTGTTGGCAATATTGATGGCCATGAAGACAACAACGAGGAGTACCAGCACCTTTCTGGATCGTTGGTACATGGCATATAACCGAGCAATCATGATGACTTGCATGGTATTTCAGTCAAGTCAAATATCACAGAGGTATCGCGACTGCGTGGCTTACCACCGAGTATTGCGATTAGGACCCACTGTCGTCCAATATACCGCAAAGTACATGATAAGACCTGTCACATAGTCAGTGATCAGCCTAGGAGGATCACGTACTCTAAAGAAACTCACAGCTGTAGCAATCGTTATGGCGGATCAGCAAACTGACAAGAATATCGCTCACCCCTACAGTGGGTCAGACGGGTATGGAAGGGAAGGCATCGGTACGGAATACTCACTGTATCATTCAGTGGGACTATCTGAAGAGCCACTGTACGCTGCTAGTCAGAAGCAATAAACAGTGTATGTGAACAGACACACCCTGTATGTTCATGCTGATTGTGAGAGATTAGCATAATACCAATCTTAGTCTTCTCAACGTACCCAACACGTATTATTCCAATGTAGCGCGCCTAGGATATTATCACATCAGTTCAACTTGCTAAGCACGCTTATAGCACAAACTATATACCGTGAGATACAGGACAGTCATCAGGGACCAGCGTTGCTTCTGTCGTGGATTAATTGCATTTTGATGTTGTTCTTCGGACATAAGACTCTGCTCACCCAAATCAATTCAACCTATGAAATCGTTCTTAGAGAGATGGCTGCTCTAGTAATGGCATCAACCTACCTCTTGTCCAAATGCAAGCACTAAAGAAACCACTGTCAGGAAATCAATAGTTCTTTCATACCATCTTGCTCACCCCAATCATATATTACTCCAATAGAGGCAGCAACTGCAAAAACACAGCAAAGGTTAGATCGACACATCTCAGTTACCACCTGACTGGCTCTCCACGGACCTATGAAATAGGTGAAAGTTTGATGCGAACTGATGAGTGGCCACCAACTGGGATCATTTGAGATTATGGTCATGCTATTAGAGGATATGGGTGAGCGAACTTGGTGGACGTATGACGACGGCATTCGTGCTAGATGTACCACCTTTTATCGCCGGAATGAGTAGCATAGGGATAATGTTGATTGCACTCAACTAATGGTTTTTGGCATGATGACAAGGTAAAAGGCGATAACTTACACAGCCACGCACTACAAAACTTTGGAAGGTGCACGTGAATTTACATCCTGGATGATTCGGCGGCTAACTTATTTCCATTGCTATTCGAATCCCGGCTCGTTCGAACTTCGCGCACCACTGGATCTTCGATCATGAAAAGCCCTTTCCGTGTTTACTGCGGGTTAATGACGTGCGTGGCCCGGCTTCGGGCAGTGTGCCCACTCCCGAGCTAACCCTTAAGGATGGCTCAGGCTTACAGTTGTTTGCACTGTGCAGAACGTTAGACCCAAAAGAAAACGTAAACCGGCAAGAATTCAAACCACGAACGTTCGGCTCATGATCGCAATCGATCGCATTCCTACTACTACTACTAGTATAGGACGTTACGGCCATTTGCAGAACGCTGGGGTGATCCCCCAAAAGAAAGCATAAGTCAGCAAGAAGTCAAACCAACGAACTCCCAACTTCCGACAATTAGTCTTGTTCCTACCATGGGACCACTGCTGGAGAAGTAAGGGGGGCGGTGTGCGGTGTCTCGGACTGGTAATCTGTTATCATTCAGACCTTTCTCGGTTCCTTCGAGCGACTTCAAACCCGGATCCCAGTGCCCTCACGGCATTCACAACGAAAAGACCCCAAATCTTTACACAACATGTTCGCTTCCGAGTCAGCTTAATGTTGCATCCTCCACCGAGCGACAAGATATGCTTACTCCTCCTTTCGTCATTTTGTTTCCTTCGTTAATGTCTCCTTCATTACTGTTTTCATCACTCTCGTTGTTGATGTGGCGGTTAAATCTTCGGGCGTGTTTCTTGTATTCGTATCCTAGCACATTCATAAATACAATTTTTACTGAGTGCCCACCATGATAATGTGATGGGTAGTTTTATTCAAGGGCGCACTGCCGTACAACCGGGAAGTCTGCTTGTAGTCGTAAAATGAGTCAGTGTCTTGTAGGTTGAGATTTGGGTGGCACGACATATATGTTTAACTTATTGAGCTATATTTATATCAAAAAAGGCTGGTGCTGTTGTGCATCATGATTCATGATGCGCGACACAACGTCACGGTTGGGAACAATTAATCACAGCACTGGTGCCCATTGCCTGTGGGTTGTGCCACTGAATTTTGAGTGACGTGGCGGCGCTGCGATAAGGCTGAGTTGCTATAGAATGGCGTGAATGATGGGATCACTGGAGTCATGCAGATTGCTGCCGACGGATGCTCGCAGTGAGAATGATGTAAGTTGACATGTTGGAAGGAGTAACGAAGAGATTGAATCGACACAGCTGAAGGTAGCGGGGGAGTAAGCACGCGAGTAACGGGTACACGGGGTTATATCTTACCGCTCGGTGATGGCCGCAACATTAAGCTGAAGCGAACATGTTGAGTAGAGTCTGGGGGTCTTTCATTGTGATTGAGGTGTCCGGACTTTGTTAGCTCAGGGTTGTTCGAATGAACCGAGTTGTAAGATCCGACTGATAACAGGGTACCATGAATGCCGGCTCCCAAAAGCTCCCGAAAGGTACTTACGTGCGTAATCTTACTTACAGCGGAGGTCAAGACTCCAGTAAGGTTCGTTAAGCACCTTGCCACCGCGCGTCTACTTTCGCCCAGTCAGCCTTGATGATGGTGAGATACGGACAGTCAATCCTCCATACGTTGGGAAGATGCGGTTGAGGTCGGGGACATTAATGCTGAATAACTCGGTGATGGCGTGTCCGACGTTGTTGGCGGTATAATATAGGATGAGTTTGGCGGGGGGAAGGGAGGCTTTGACGGAGAACGACGATGATAGCCATACGAGGGCGTGGGCGTCAAAAGCGCACCTTCAATCACCAGGAAGGACGAGTGGAGTTTGGTGCAGCGGAGGGCGCACGCCGCCACTGACTTGGGAGCTAGATGAGCACGGATGGCGGGTAGCAAAGAAGTTGTTTAGGTAGCACCTTTCGTGTAGATGAATCGTCATTGGCGTTGGCGAGCGCCAGAAAGTTGTGGTCAATAGCTTTTGCCGCTCTTACTCGGGTAAGTCAGAGTGGCGAGAGGTCTTCCCATTGCGTTTGTACGTTACGCCGCACGTACGTACCTTGTTTTCGGGAGCTGTGGGGAGCCAAGGTATTTCGGAACTTCGAGGGCGGTTGAAGCTGTTCCGGCAAAGGAAACGAGCAAGGTTTGACTGGGTACTGTATACTACCGTGAACTTTGCAACTGTACAGCCACAATTATGGATTGATATTAATAACCTTGTGGTGCAAGGTAATTTTCTCCTCCACTTCAGGTTGTGGGCGCCATGACCAGGTGCAACGGCCATTATGGTTTCCTATTGAGCATAGCTGTCGTTATCCTCATCCTCTGGACGATTCTTGCAGGCGACCTGCGAAATAGGGTCAGTTTCTGGATCAAGTCTAACTCCAGTAAGCGAGTCCAGAGTGTTGGTTCTATAGATAGGCTCACCTAGACCTACAGAATTCCCTGATTTTGGTCATTATGATGATTTCACACATACCCTATCTGATGAACAATTGCCTACTAGTGAGTTGTTGAATTTTTTTTATCGCAATCGATACGATCCCCAATGAATGGTAGATGATAATGATAAGAGGATAATTGTGATAGGCGACCTACACGGCATGAATGAATCTTTGACGTACGCGTTCTGTAACAAAATCCAGATCATGCTTAACATTCACGCTTTTCCAGCGCTTTGCTAAATCAGATATCCTATGACACACGGAAGGATATTTTAATACATCTCGGCGACTTCACGACAAAGGCACCTGTAGAAGACTCGTTGACAGTTCTATCGTTTTTGGAGAGAAACAAGATTCTGGGCGTTCGCGGAAACAACGATCAGAAAGTCCTTGAATGGCGTGCTTGGATGGATTGGATTCTTTCTCAGCCGGGGGGGAGAGAGTGGTTAAGAGAAGTTGATGATCATTGGTCTGATTATGAACCCCCGCTCGAGAAGGGCAACACGTCTGCATTCGACTCACGTCCCCCGTCGATGAAGAAACCTGATTGGGGAAACAAGGTCCCCGAGGGTTGGAAGCCTTTAGGAGACCACTACCAGGTCGCGCGAGCGATGTCCCGCTCACAGTACAATTACTTGCTATCTCTCCCTCTCGTTCTTTACGCGCCGGCAGGCCATGTGTTCTTTGTTCATGCTGGTTTACTCGCAGCCGACCCAAGCCGGATAGCCACACATCCTAAACAACCGTTGTCGCATTGGCCATCCATAGAGCAGCACGAGGATGACATCCGTGCTATACGGGAGGCACAGGAGCTCGCGTTGCTCTCAGACATTCCGCAGAACCAAGATCCATGGGTCGTCCTAAATATGAGGAGCGTGAGCAAAAACGGTAAGCCCACGCGCAGCAACAAAAAAGGGATCCCGTACTCTGACCTTTGGAATAAAATCATGAACAAATGCTCCGGTTCTCATGCTTCCAATACTTGGCCTGGTTCTGCTACACGACTCATAGGCTACCAGGAGAGTCAACTCGCTCATCTCCCTTGTTATGCGTCGACTGTCGTGTATGGTCATGCGGCAAATCGTGGTCTGGATGTCAAGAGATGGTCCATCGGCTTAGATACCGGCTGCGTATGTTAACTCCCATAGAAAAGTAGACGTGTACTAATCATCTTTGCACAGTCTTACGGCCGAAGACTTTCAGCGCTGGTGCTTGGTGCGAAGTCATTCCCTTCAGGGAATCACACGTTCGACTTCCCGTCCGAAGCAACCGATCGGTTTGATACGGAGCCTTCATTCCCAGAGGCTGTAAAACAGCATACGTTCGACTTCACGCCCAGCGCAACCGATTCTCGAATCAAGTTTGGCCACGCAGGAGAAGCTCGCATAATCAGTGTCAAGTGTCATTAATATTGATCATTGTCACATATCTGTGAGCGCAGTGATCTCGGTGCCAGATCCTAACGGAATTTGGAATTTTTCCGACGTTCGTGGCCTAGAACGTTGGGAACGAGACTGCCAGTGTCACTCGCCACTTTGGACGTTGTCTTATTTGTTATCTTTGCATTTCATCCATCACGAATTGTTACGAAACCTGCACTAGTATTGCTATTAACGTCACCCCCTCCTTCTAGCTTCACATGGTGTTGATGACATGTTCTAAACACCCGAACGAACCCTTCAAATTCCGTGACTATGTTGTAACTGTTGCTTGCTTTTTGAATCTTGATACCTCAACACTGTACATTAGAATCTAGATACAATTAATTGGTCTGTGGTTTGGAGAGCATTTCTAGATTGCGACGAGGTGTGACACGCCAGTCCAACCTTTCAAGGTCTGGATCGAACTGTAGGATTCTAAATGCTACAGAAAGTTACCCAGTATGCTAATCTCTCCTTTCACGGTTACACGTAATATGCAACTTCACTGGACAGGATAATCTTGTATTTCCACGTAATGAAGGATACTACATTCAGGAAACATATTTGATACAACGTACATGATACAGACATCATTCAGGCTATGAAAAGTAGGTTGGTGTCCTGCATGGCGGGTGGTAAGAGCCTGAAGAACTTGTAGAAAAAGATACTGACCATTGGGTGAGAACTAGACAGCTGTTTCAAATAGTCAGAAAAGCGCAACGCCATGCGCAGCTATAGACGAACCTGTGGTTTCTGACTGTACTTTGCCCTTAAGATAACGCTGCGCAAGTTCATCAGAAGCCAGATAATCAATCTCGAAGACACTCACCGGATGGAATTAAGAAGCTCCTGATAACTTTGCTGCGGGTTTTCGCCTGCGGAAAGTGTCGAATTAGGAGCTAATTATGATGCTCTAAGATTACGTACTGAGTGCCTTGATGAAAGCCTGCATTTCAAAGATGGATGAGAGGCTGAAGTGAGAAGCGTGGATTGAGGAACTTACATAGCTCATAGCGCCTGTGGCTCTTCCAGCTTCTTGTGTGTCCGCGCTGGTCTGTGAATCCTTGCAACCACTCCAGGAAATCTACGTTGAAGGTGAGCGTCGTGTAAAGTAACCAAAGGTTCACGCACGCAGTCGGCAGGACTCGTCTTTGTAGTCTTCGAGATTGTCTCAGCTTTGTGCGCATTACTTGCATTCTTGATAAATCCCGTGACGGAGCTGAATACGCTGCCCATATCGCCGCGAGCGTATGAAGTTGCAGCGGACATTAAGCTTTGGCCAGCCTCCGCGGCAAGGTTTGGCTCTTTAATCTTGCCCTCCGTAGAATACTGATGGCACAGAAGTGAGATTATGATGAGGCTGGGGAGTAAGGATAACGCACGACATATGGGAGATCTAAATATAAATTGAATTAGAATCAGTATGAGCACTGAAGGGTGACAACAGATCCATTCATACCAAGAGCTGACCCAGAGTGGCAAGACTGCGAGGATTTAGTATATGAATACTATTTCAGGTTCTTAGCGGGAAAAACTTACATCAAAGATAGCGGTGAGACGACAACCCGCAGGAAGCCGCTTCACCATGATGTCGTGCATTAACTGCAAGATAGTCATTAGTGGAAAGTGGCGAGAGATTGGCTACAACGGAGACACACGTCATCAACAATGTGACCCTTCACTTTGAAATCAACCGGGTAGATGACTATCCCGCAAACGAATCAGCACACGCTTTCTGTAATATGTAGCCGTCACCTTCATCATATCCATCTTCTTCATCGCCATCGAGGTCCTTCGTCTGTCCTCCGTGTCCGGAATCTATTTGGTGTGAGTTACAACCGGGTAGATGGCCGCGAAAAATGCACGTACAATGGAAGAACAGCGAGTCATTGGGACGGGCATCGCGAACGAGCCATTCCATTGCGCGCAGCTATTGGCGGCCATCGGTTAACACCAGCACAATTCGGTAGGTAGCTTACTCACTATGTTTTGCTGAGTAGGAACTTGGCGTGGGTCCCTCGCATCGTCAGTGAGCATGACCATGTCCTCCTCCTTATACCCAAACTGAGCTGGAAATGATTCATGACATACTGCGCGCATTCCACAGCGACTGGACTTACTACTCAAGAAACGCTTTATATTGTTTGCATCATTAATGCAACCACGCAATTCTTCCTGCTGGCCGATGTAATTGATCCCAATCTATTTTGAAGATAGCCATCAGATGTGAATGAGTATCAGTCCATGCGTATGACATACACACAAGGCTTTCTTCTTGCCGTTACATTGAGAATATTGGAAAAAGGATTGCTGCGTCTGATTGGGCCCTTGCCCTTGAGGGCCGTAAAACTGCTGTTGTTGAGGTGGCCTCTGTGGGGGTCCGCCTGTTTAAAACATTATGATGAGAAGCGACCTTGTAGGTTCCAGCAATCAACCCACTCGGAGGAGTATAAGCGTAGCCACCGCTCATCCTGAGGAATGTTAAGGTATCTATCAACGCGAATATCTTACGAACAGCGTACTGGGGGGAGGTGCGCCATAGCCACGAGGAGGTCCAGGCGGCGGTGGATAATTCCTAGGAGGACCTGGGGGTGGAGGGTATTGTGATGGAAGGCCTTGCCTACCCGGAGGCCCAAGGGGTGCACCGTATGATGAGGACGGAGGGCCAGGCGGCGGTGCATAAGGAGTGGGAGGTCCTTGAGGAGGGGCATAATTTCCAGTGAACTGACCTGGGTAACCACTATTATGGTGATGTCCAGGATGGTTATCTCTTGATACTGGCGGTGGAAATCCAAAGCTGTGATTCGATAATATTGATATTGAGAGGACACACAAAGCATATTTTACCAGTCACCTACCCTCTGGGTGCCGGGGAACCGTGCGAGGGAATCGATGGTGCGGCAGCATGCATAGGGTTGTATGCAGGTGGATTGGGAGGAGGAGCATAACTACCGCTGGAACAATCATCATATCAGCTCAACCAACTATTCACTACAGGTCACATACGGGTTTGGGAACCTAACAAGCAAAGTTGTGTTGTGTTGGATTCAACGGCTCTCCAGAAGATGTTATTAATGCACTTACTGGGGTGGGGTACTAGTGTTACCACTCTGATTGTTACTGGTCGGATAACCGGATTGCCCTGGCCACATTGGACGACGATTTATGACTCGACAAGTAAATTGTGAGAGCTCAGAGAAACTTGGCTGACTTTAGATGTCAAAGTTCAAACTTTCGAGCAGCAAACCTGCTGCGCCCACAGCATTTCTTGCACTGCCACCCTCTGAACCGCCACCGTGACCTCCAAAACCTCACAAGAACGGTTCAAGAACGCAAGCTCTCGAGCAAACGTTCGTTCATTATATAACAGGTTATAATCATCAACTTCTGAACAGCGAAACATGTAATCTTGTTCTGTCATCGATCGGCTCAAGTTACATCGTAGAGGTGCATACCATCATAATCACAAGTGGTTGACGTCCAGGTCCGACTGTTAACATTTTGGCCTCGCTGGCGGCTCAGCAATTCCACTTAGAGCACAAGAACTCATAACGACCGCCGCTTTTCTCGTGAGTAAGATGCGAGTTCAGGGGATCATCGGTACTATCGACCACGTTCTCAATCAAGGCAATACTCAATCTTTCTGACCGAGCGTACTCTATCGAGGTATGTCCGATCAAACCGTATTTTTCCTTTTGCAGAGTAACTTTTAAAGAAACTAGACACTGTCGCTCAATTTGCCTCGAATCATATATCATCACACCGCAACGTGTAACCCTGTGCCAATGATTGACTTATCCAACGATTCTGTTGTTAAGCAGGTATGCGTGCTACAGACTCCCTCTCACTCTTTCAAATAACTAACTATCTTTAACGCAGTGACAAGCACACAAGTGTGCCAATTACCCCCATTGGTTTTTTCGCCACCAAATCTATCTAAGCGTCTTCGGACCGGATAGTCTACCGCTGTCGATACGGTGGCAATATCATCATGCGGATCCATAATCGGGTTTGCGGCAATCTCGGAAGCGTATCCATACCATCACTCATTTTGTTCCGGACCCTACCTCTTGTTTGCTTAAGTTGTAGCGTGGACGGCCAGGATCCCCCGCACCGCCCCATACCCCGGAGAACTTCTCCATTTCGACTCTTTGCTCCATTGAGATTTTTCCGTACTTAGCCCGTGACATGAGAAATCAATGATGGAAATGTGACCAAACAGTATAAAGGAGAGCTGCATCCGTGATTCAGTCGAGTTAGCAATCCCTCTTCATCTTCATCAACAACAATGGGTGGAGGCCATGCTGGAGGCGCAAGCCCCTACGCTGCAAAACATCGTCAAGGACTGCAGGGCCAGTCAGGATGGGTGATTTCTGCCCAATAATCGTATTTAGTGCTGCGTACTAATACTACACAGGCTGGCCTTGTGCACAATCGCAAAATTTTTGCCAATGCAGTCTTCGCTTCTCTGGGCGGTCTGCTCTATGGTACGACCCTATCATTATTTTTTCCTTCAAGCTCGTACTGACACGGTGAAGGTTATAACCAGGGTGTGTTTTCCGGTGTCTTGAGGTGAGCTTTCATGCCACCTTTTATTTGGCATCCATGATTCTCAAACTGTTTCAGTATGTATTCATTCGACCATCGGATGGCATCCGCTGTCTCCGATCCTGGAACGAAGGGTTGGCTTGTATCTATTCTGGAACTTGGGGCTTGGGTCGGCGTTCTCTCTACCGGGTACTTGGCTGACAAGCTCTCCCGTAAATACACCATCATGCTTGGTTAGTGTGCTTCGCTTTTGCCAGGGGATGCAGCTGATTCGTCCATGCAGCCGTCTGTATATTTTGTGTCGGTGTCGTCGTCCAAACTGCGGCATTTCATCCCACGTCAATATATGGCGGTACGCTCTCAGAGTCTGTTCAAAGTTTCGCGTCTGAATATCATCTCAGGGCGTTTCATCACTGGTCTTGGTGTCGGATCCCTCAGTATGGCGGTACCCCTGTACAAGTATGCCATAACGGTCCCCTTTTATGTCTTTACTGACCTTTTACCAGCGCCGAACTTTCTCCTCCTGAAGTCCGCGGCAGTCTGGTTGCTCTGCAGCAACTTGCTATCACCTTTGGTATTTTGATCTCCTTCTGGATCGACTATGGTACCAATTATATCGGTGGTACTGGAAGCGGGCAGAGCGAGGTTGCATGGCGCGTTCCATTGGGTATGCAGCTTGTTCCTGCTATCATTCTAGGCATTGGTGTTATTTTCATGCCTTTCTCTCCAAGGCATGTCCTAACTCCCGCTTACGACACGTCACAAACTCATGGTGTCCAGGTGGCTTGTCAACCAAGGTCGTGATGAAGAGGCTGTCGCTGTTCTTGGTAGGGCTCGCCGCCTTCCTCCGGACTCCGACCTCGTTCAAATTGAGTTCCTGTGGGTCATAAGATCATTGCTGCCTTGGTCTTCCTGATCCATGGTCTTCCGCAGGGAAATCAAGGCCCAGTACCTCTTTGAAAAGGAAATGAATGCTTTGAAGTTTCCTCAATTCCAGGATGGGTCGTTCTCATCGAATTTCAAGCTCGGTCTTCATGCCTATATGAGCTTACTTACCACACGCAGTACGAATTTGTCGAACTGGTACTGATTATGAACGCTGACGTTGCTCTCGCCAGCTCTCTTCTACCGTGTTGCCGTTGGTTCATTGTGAGTCGCTATTTTCTACGGATAGGACTCAGTCCAATGGATTTTCAGGACCATGTTCTTCCAGCAATGGACTGGCGTTAACGCCATCTTGTACTATGCACCCAGCATTTTCAGTGACTTGGGCTTGACGGGCAACGCAACTAGCCTTCTCGCCACGGGTGTTGTCGGTATTGTGTATGCCTCGCCACATATTTTCACATACAAAACTAACACAACCCAATTAGCATGTTCCTCGCGACGATCCCTGCCGTTATATGGATCGATAAAGTCGGCCGTAAGCCAGTCTTGATCTCTGGTGCTTTCATCATGGCTGCGTTAGTATTATATTCTTGCGTGTGAAACTTTCCGTCCTCAACGTTCCATAATAGATGCCACCTCATCGTTGCAGTCCTGACTGCGTTATACCACGATTCTTGGTCATCGTGCGTCTCATCGAAATTTCATTATCTCACTTGAACTAAAACATCTCATCAGACACCCTACCGCTGGTTGGGTAGCTTGCGCTTGCGTCTGGGTATTCTCCGTAGCCTTTGGTTACAGCTGGGGTCCGTGCAGCTGGATCCTCGTTGCTGAGATTTGGCCGTTGAGTATACGTGGCAAGGGTATTTCTATTGCCTCATCGTCCAATTGGGTTCGTTCTATGGATATTTATAGGGATGTACACTGATTGTCATGGCAAACAGATGAACAATTTCATTGTCGGTCAAGTAACGCCATCAATGCTAACTCATATCGGCTTTGGGACATTCGTGTTCTTTGGCGTGAGTTGTCTATTCATTTACTTCTTTCAATGTCTCATGAAAATTAATACAGGCATTCGCCTTCCTCGGTGGCTTTTTTATCATGTTCTTTGTACCCGAGACCAAGGGCCTCACTTTAGAAGAAATGGACGACGTGTTTGGAGACCGTGAAGGTCTTGCTGTTGCGGATCAACAACGCCAGAACGCTATTGCTGACCGGATTGGCTTGACTGCGTTTGGCCAGCACAAGGGCGGGTCCGATATCGAAAAGAGCAGTCACGAGCTCTACGACGATGAGGGAAAGGCTTAATGTCCATCGATGGATAGCGCAAATATTCCTATGCACTCAATATCTGATACGCTGTATTACATTGTTCCGCAATACATGCACCCTAGTGGTGAACATGGAGATGGAATAGCAAATTGAATAATATTAATACTGATGGGCACCCCCAGTTATCCTGGCGTCCGCGAGGTCACCAGTCCGGCGCTCCACGGAGCTCTATGGCGCTTTGAGAAAACACCCAAGTATCACCAAACCGTTGAACCTTTCGGAGACTGGGAAGCCCCAGCCTTCGCGGTCCCGGGTCTCCATTACTCTCCATCTAAGCCTCCATGGATCCGGGGATCCTGGGGTATCCAAATCAGTTGCCTGGGGAGCTCGTGTAGCTTCTATCATCAATAAGCTTGAATGTCTGTCTTGAGCTGTCTTCCTGCAGATCTATTGCCATGGGATAGTACGTATTTGGCCACAAATAGTGGTAAAAACCGATGCTTGCCAGCAGTTGCCAGCTGCCTGCCTTTGCTGGCAAACACTTGGATTCATCAAGAAGGTCATTTTTCCCGCCATAATCGTATCATGACCATCGAGGACGTCCGAATTGTGCAACATAAATACACTCCCCGCATGATGATTTCGCCTATATTCCATCGTTCTTAAATCGTGGGTTCTTGACCCTCCGCTGAGTCGTCGCGGACAGTGGTATATGCCGTCACCTGCTGTCACTCGTGACGACGTTCATCGGTTTTCATCGGATGGCCCAGGATGGTCCTCGTGACTCTGGAACAACTGCTGTGTCCAGTATTTCAAAATTTGGCAGAGCCCTTTGAAAAAGGCGGCCAGTTTATTTGCTTTGCATTATTTAATTTGAAAACCCTCGTTATTCAACTGATGGGACACGAAGTTTGGTGTCAACGATCATGGTCGAAGTTCCTAAGCGGTGGAGTCCGAGAGAGTCCGAGCCCCTGGCGCAGCGAACCAAAGACCTGTAATGGGCAATGGCTAGCGCAATACTGTAGGACATAGTGTGGCAAGGTGTGGCTAGCGCTTTGGATTCTCCGTCATCACACGTTAGTGGGGTGAAAAGGGATGTGCAGCGATCGATCTCGCCAATCAGCGTGTCTCGTTGTCTGGCAACGTGCACGCAATAGAATAATTTGTCCCCGCTCCTCGCTTCGGGTTATGCAATTAATCTGAGAACGTGGCAGTGTGTAACTTGGCGAACGAGCAAACGTACCGTCGAGTTGCTGCCTGTTACGTTGTTTGATAATGAAAGGAAACGAAGAAATCAAATTTTGTTGTTGTCAGTTGGCGCAGTCTCCAGTGCAGGCACTTGGAAGTTATTTTTTAGAGCATCATTGATGACTCGGACGGTTGAGGTCACTCAACTTACACGTATCTTTGACATGCCGAATCAACCCTCTGAGATCTGAGACCGCCGACGTCACGAAAGTAAAACAAAGTAAGCATGTACTCACAGACGAACGCTGGACATTGGAAAGGACTCCAATCCCTATGGAAGAATCGCTTCAATCGTTTACGCAGCTCAGGGGGAGAGTATACTTAATAAGGTGAAGGTGCCGGTCAGTGGGACAGTATGCGATAAGTCTCTGAAAGACTGAACAGCAGCTCGAGTGCATCACTAGCTAAGTCTAGAAGGACTGAGCGTGTTTTGGTTTGAAGACAAAATGCTTCTTCAATATTTTCCTAGTTTGGAATAGCGATTTTCAATTGCTGATTATGCTTGTCGTGATGGGGTCCATCTGCTCCATGATACTCTCCCTTGGCAAATGCCCCTAGTTCACAACCGCCCACCTGGTTCTAGTTTTTGAGTTATATCGTGAATTATAATCTTGGGATCTGCATTCAACATGTCGTCGTGTGGAAACCCAGCCACAGAAGAGCAAGCCCTCATGCCTCGTGAGTGTTTTCAACTGTGTCTACCTGTGTCTCATTCGCTTGGGCAGGTCGTCTGAAGTTTGGGAAATCAAAAGACTGCGTGAGATGCAGGTTAAAACCAGGCAACATCGTGATCCGTCATGCGGTGTACTGCAAGTGAGTGTTTTGTTCATTTCAGCGAGGAGCGGATTTGACTACGTCCCCCACAAGAGAATGTTTCACTCCAATAGTAGACATGAAATTTAGAAAAGCTCTCGAACCTTCGGTCAATGCTAGGGCAGGCACCTCGAAGCGACCCAAGCTTAAGGCATCGGGAAACCTTTGCCTGGCATTCTCTGGCGGCCTAGGATCGTCGATTACGCTGGATATCGTCCATAATACATATTTCTCCAGTCGACCGCCCTTGGATGATTTAGGCAAACCAAGAGGTGGTACCAATCATCCACGGAACGTCAGCGTATGGCCGTCCTGCCTTGTTTGTTATGTAGAGGTATGCGGAGCTTTTGCTGGGGTGAGTCGTGGCTATGATCTCCGGTCGAGATTCAGTAACATAATGGCAGCTAGATGCATGACAGAACCGAAGATATTCGATCTGTAGTCGAGCGATATCCATCATTCGAATTTGTGCCTCTGCGAATAGAAGATGCATTCGATGGGTCTTGGTGGACCAAAGTTTCCGGATCAAACATCACCCCACAGGTTTGGCTGGAACTCAGCAAGGAAGGCCTAATTACAGATGGTAGAACTGTAACAATGCATCTAATCAACATACTGAGCTTTGTATTGTCAGGGCTCCATGTCGCTTCCAAAGTGACTGATTTAACACCAGTAGAAGCTATGCGGTCGTATTTATCATCGCTGCCCACACAAACTGCAATTTCTAGTGCCTTACAGAATCTCACCCGTGTCCTTATCCTGCACACGGCCCACTCGAGAGGCTCATCGCATCTACTCTTTGGATCATCTCTCACGTCGATCTCTATATCACTTTTATCGTCTATTTCGCAAGGTGGAGGGTATGCAATCCGCGAGGAACTTCAGGAGGAATGGGCGCCGGTTGCTGCTTCTGGTTCGAAGCCTAATAATGTGCTCAGGGTTATCCGACCTCTCAGAGACGTTACTGCAAAAGAATGTGCCATATATGCGTGGTGGAACAACATATCTGTGGTCGGTCGAGACAAGCAGAGGCGTGCGATACTAGGAATAGCAGCCTTGACCAAGAGTACGAGAGAGCTTTCGCGTGCAAGACGCAGGACTGACTTATTCCTCAGATTTTGTAGTCGGGCTTGAGAAAGACTATCCTTCGACTGTGTCGACTATCGCTCGGACCTGTGAAAAACTGGAACCTAAGGATGTACCGAGCGGGCAATGCAGGTTGTGTAAGCGGTGAGGTTTATTGACTACATTTCATTCGGTTCAAGTGATTAAGACAGGATCTGTCAGGCCGATGCAATCTGCCATACAAGAGTGGAAGGATCGTATATCAATAAGATCTTACTCAGATGACAAACTTGCTGCGGACTTGGCCCACATCCCATCACCATGCAGAGGCAATCTCGACACAAGGACCCCACCTCAAGTGCCACCGCTACTTGCCCTGACCGATTTCCTTTGCTACTCTTGTCACACAACGTTGACAAGCAGGAGTAGTCGCGGTGTTAAACAGTCAGCTCCTGGTGTATCATCAGCTACGCCTTTACCCATCTGGGTGGCAGATCGTGGCCTTCACGAGGATGGACTAATAGGCGATGGAACTCGGCGCAAGATTCCTAAGGAAGAGATGCTCGACATCGTGGCAAATTTTCTCATCAACGATCAGGAATTGCGAGGAATGAGGTACTTACAACGCTTCTTGTAGCCCTCAAAACGTATATCGTTAACAACTTTACTTGATGGGGGCCAAGCTTCAAGAGTGTGTTGTTGTACTCAGTAGGCACAATCACACGTGAACTTTATTTCGGCTGGTGAGCTCCTTCGAGCGCAATTCTCGTATCTGCCTCGTTGTCCCCCTCGGCTCTTCTCGCCTGCAACGGTGAGCAGGTATCCACTCACTGGTCACATAGCTTGTTGACTGTCACATTCAGCGTATGATGACGGCTTAGGCTAGGCAGTTTATTTCGCCGCTCGCAAAGTTGTCGAGCAGCTTGGCATTGACACTAGTATTAATAAGATCTTGTTGACTGGGATCATGAATCCCTGGAGGGTCCATCAACGATTGACAATCCAGTATCCTGTGACTCAACGTCAAGGCAGCGAGTGATATCGTGGCCACCTCAATGCAGGTTATGATACCATGATGTCTCCGGTATCGATGGTGCGGACATAGACTTAGCGTAAAATCCACTTCTCGTTATCCCGAATGGAGTCCACGAATTAAGGCAATCTAGTAAAGTCTAGTAAAGGCATGAAGAAAAGACTCTGATACGCGACATCGTGGCAGGGTTTCTCATCGATTTAGAAATGAATTCGTGTATCTTTTAGCAGCTCCTGCCATGCGGACCATGCTACGTTATAACGACTTTAGCGTCCCGTGGAAGACAATCGTTCTAGATTGATCATGTAATGATAAGGGGGTTGTTTGACTTGTCACATGTCAAGAACACGGTGTGTCGGATCAAGATTCTGAATCAGGTTGACTTTGGCCTGGACCTTCAGTCCGAGTCAGGTGCATATGCAGTAACAGATTCAGAATCCATCACGTACTTATAAGCTACTGTACACTGCCAGTACTTGGCACGGCGATAATTTATCCATCGTAGCCGAAGACCTTAAATACATCCAGTTTCCTGCCTTTTGGTTCCGAAGAGGCTCTTTCTACTAGTTACCCATCGATCATCTTGCGACTTGTCCCGGGCACTGCGATGCTTGCAGAAGATCACTCTCATGAGTTTCTCGATGACGAAAGTCAGCACTCGTTGGAATCACACCAGTCAAGGAAGAACATTCTCTTGAAGTCTCACGGAAGACCTCCCTGGTAACTTTTCGTGCAGGCTCTTTATCGTCGTTCAACTCCTGACATCTACGTGTCACTGACAGGTACGGGGAAGACGGCCTACCTATTTGCAGTGCGTTCGTGATCGGAATAGCTGGTGAGTGAATGTATCATGCAGCTTTGCATTTTGTCAAAATAGATTCAGGCGGATCGGCAAGTGGGAAGGTGAGAATGCAAGTTGAAAGAAGCTCGGAGAGATGAATTAGACGTCGACAGACTCATGTTGCTCAGCAAATCGTCCGTTCATTGGGATCAGTACCGACTGTCGTTATCTTGTCTCAGGTCAGTATTGCAAAAAATATCAGAAGAGTTCACAGGTGATACAGTGTCCACTGCTTAGGATAGCTTTTACAAGCAACATACTCCAGAAGAGGTTGCGCTGGCGCATGCGAATCGATTCGACTTTGACCACCCGGATGCCATTGACATGCCCATGTTTGCTGCTGTTCGTGCATTTGTTTATGTTTAGATTCTTTACCGAATCTCTTCTAGTGTCTCGCGGACTTGAAGGCGTGTCGACAGTCCAATATTCCCGTTTATTCGTTTGCCGAACATCAGCGGTTAAACGAGGTGAAGTATTTGTATGGTGCGGCTATCATAATAAGTCAGGTGTTTGATCACTTCCTGTCATGATCTTGGGTGCTGAAGGCAAACACATGTTTCAGCGGAAGGTATAATGGCTTTGCATCATCCAGACTTGCGCTCTTTATATGATCTCAAGGTACACTATCATTCAGCAAGTTGTACGTTGTCTCACCGTTTAACAGGTGTTTGTGCAATGTGACTCAGATTTGATGCTCGCCCGGAGAATACAACGGGATGTCAAGGACGCGGAAGAAGCGTTGATGGGGTTATTGAGCAGTATGTATTCTTCTCTGCCAGGGTTATATGTTATCGTAACCATTGCTCATGCCTAGATATCTTCGCTATGTTAAGCCCGCATTTGATAACTTCGTTTTGCCAACCGCTCGCCATGCAGACATTGTGAGTAAATGTGTTGTTTTAATTGTTTCGACGTACCATTATCTTCAGGTTGTTCCAGGGTCGAACAACTCTGTTGCCATTGACTTGATATCGACCCACATTCGACGCCAAATGACAGAACGTGCGAGACACTTCCGGAAACGCATGGTTTCTCAATCAATTGAGTGTTGCTTGAGTACGTCAGACGGTAGCCCGGTGTCCAAGAACCTTATAGTGCTCCCGCAAACACCACAGTTAAAGGTTTGCCCCCCACCCTCGATGAGAGTCGTTGCTCATGCTTCTGAGTGAAGGGTATATATACCATTCTTCGTGATGGAACATCCAACCGCCAGGATTTTATATTCTTCGTAGGACCGATTGGCAACATTCTTGATCGAGAAAGCGATGGAACATCTTCCTCACAGACCTAAGACGGTCACGACCCCAACAGAAGTAGATTGCACCGGCAAGGAACTTGACGTTAAGGTATGCCATTCCACTGAGAAATCGGGTGTCTGGCTTAAGAGTTATCTAGAACGTCTGTGGTGTCTCCATCATACGCTCGTACGTCTTGATGAACCAGCCAATTTCTGCACTAATCAGTTGGTCCAGAGGTGGACCTCTAACGAGAGGGTTGCAGCGTGTCCTTAGTGACGTTGCAATTGGATCCCTTCTGGTGCAATCCGATGCCAATTCTGGAGAGCCACTACTTCTACATGTGATGCTCCCTAAATGCTTGCGAGAACGACATCTAGCCGTCGATGCATGGGTCTTCTTGCTAGATGCTCAAATAGGCACTGCTGCCTCGGCATTCATGGCAATTCGGACACTATTAGATCATGGAGTCCAGCAAGATCACATCATTTTCGTAACGTTTCTCATTGCCCGCACCGGCGGTGTCACTGTACTTCAGCGGGCCTTTCCAAAGATCAAGATTGTTACTGGTGCCGTCGATGAAGGTCTTCGTGAAGCTTGGCTTGAACGTTACAATGAAAAAGGCGAGGGCCAGAGCGAAGGGGACGGGAGGAAAGTCTGGATCATAGAGCCTGGTATGGGTCAAATCGGTAAGAAAACGCACGTGGTCGTAGCATGCTTCCCTTATGAATTCTTTTCACAGGTGACAGATACTACCTCTGATTATGGAACACTTGATCTGCTGAGCATGTGTCGGACACTTGTGTGATCGTGAGTATTAATGGCTCGGTGTCATGTGGTCTAGTTAGGATGTACATGCTCCGGAACCTGCTACCACCGATTGCCAGAAATGTCTCGACGCGAACGATCGAACTGTTAAATCGGATTCTTGAAACACGACTTCATCAAGAGTGGCTGTATTTGCTTACCGATGTTCTCATCATTATAAAGTCGACCCGCCTTATTAATATTGATATTGTTTTGGTGGCGTTATTTTGGCATCTGCCATCTCTGACAGTCAACAACAGCAGATGGCCAGAAATGTCAGCTGGCACATCTTGAGATCACCTCCCCCACGTGAGCCAGTTGATCTGGAGTCTTGGAGTGTTGCGATTGATTGTGTGCCTTGAAAAGCATTGTAGTGCATTTTTGTTGGCACCGCAGCATAGCGGAGAATACAAAATAATCACATCGGAATGCAACATCATTGTGCAAGTTAATGTAAAGATATGGTTTCTGTTCGCGACATAATGGACGTTATGGCAGTGCTATAGATACTGTAGAACATGTACGAATAGATATCTCTGAGCGGTTTCATTTATACCTTTCGGGTGACCTGTATCTGGATGCACTATACCTAGATGGATGTGTATAGCACAATAATTTTCGGATGTCATTCAACTCCCTGGTATATATTATATATATACATATATACGAAGCCTTGAGCCTCAGGTCGAGCAGAATCGTTTGGATAGTTTTGGAGATGTCATCATGTTCTTGATCAAGCGCTTTCTTATTTGAGAATTGTAGATTGCAGTGGTGATCCGGCATAAGCCTTGCCCTTGACACCGGGCAGATGGTGTACAAGCCCAGGAAGTCGACAAGATAAACAAGGGGTGGGATAAACTGAATGCCGACTTGGTGACTATGGGGGACAACATCAGATGACGGTGGCGGGCTGGAGTAACTTAGTAGCGCTTTAATATGTGCAATATTTGATAGGGGTTGAACAAAGAGTCTGAGAAGCCTTTAAGTACTGGCTGCGGCACCATCTCAGGTTTTGCGAGCAATGTTATGGATGCAAGTTGCACCCCTGTGGAGCGACGGGGGATGTTCGAGCTTTCAACATTATGATACAATATTAATACCGAGCAGCATCGAGAGAACTAGATAGTGGCCGAGCTTCGCCGGCAGCAACCTTGTTTATTACTTCAACAGGCATTGTTCTGGTAAGGATTTTAAAAATACACTGACAACGCTGTGTACAATTGACCGTGAGCAAAGGGATACGTTCGAAGGTCGAAGGTCGAGCACGGTTCGTGCTAGTGTCAAACCTTGACAACCATTGAATGTAGTTGCAAACATGGGTCGCAAATGAAACCGTCTTCAATTTACCGTTCACGATAAACGGTTGGATAGAAGGTAAAGTTGATGCGGGGGATACAGTGGCTTTCGAAAGTACTGATGAGTTAGACTTCAATGAACTGACGATGCAGAGCAACTACGCGCACGCGCGCGTTTCTGACCAATCCCTTTTCTACGGAGAGGTTTCGTTGAATGGCGCAAATGTAATTCTGTTTGTGATCCAGGCAATGAGGTATTCCAGGATGAGTCGGGTATGTGTTCTGGTGCATATAATGGAGTGTGCTCGGCTTCATTCGGGCCATCTGAACCAAAGCAAGATTCTATGTTGTCTCGTGAGTGGAGTGTGTGCTCGATATCTGTTCGCCATACTTCGAAAATCGCCCGGCAATTTGTCCAGAATTTTGTCGTCGAATTCATCAACATAGACGTTTTGTTGAAGACAGGCTTCAGCGTCTTCGAGGACATGTGGTGGGAAGAGGAAGTTAATGGTATCGTCGAAGTTGGTAGTCGCTGCTATGAGTGCGATATTCTATCGATTTCCGGAGCAGTCTTCTCCGATGCGATTTACGAATGTCGTCAATTGCAGCCCTCAATTTGCGGATCATCCATGCTACGGATTGCAGTGTTGAGACTCAAAATCCGCATGCCTGGCCATAGCGCCGATGATTTCACTGATGCTGCCAAAGTTGTTGTCTCTCCTGCTCCACTGACAACGGGACCTGCCTGCCGAAAATCTCCTAATCCT
Organism: Suillus subaureus; assembly: GCF_016647635.1. Classification (NCBI taxonomy): domain Eukaryota; kingdom Fungi; phylum Basidiomycota; class Agaricomycetes; order Boletales; family Suillaceae; genus Suillus; species Suillus subaureus. Next base: position 1,456,802 of record NW_024538562.1, on the reverse strand, counting down.
ACAAATGGTATTCCGATATATTCCGTCTTCAGCAGAAGGAGTGTTGGAACTTGGCACCAGCTTCCGCTCACTCCAGCATGTGCTAGCACGATGCCGCCAAGTGATGGGCTTTCCCTGTTTGATGTATACGTCGCACTCTCTTGAAGACATGGTGGAGAGGATATACGTCTTCTACATGATTTTGACGAGAAGTTGCTAACAACTCACCCAAGTGAATATCCTTGTATTGAAGACCAATGGACTTGACCAGATAACGGAGCAGTGTGTAAATAAATTCTCACGGGGACAAAAAGTAGGATTGTACAGCCACAATTATGAGACCTTGTAGGTACATACAAGGTAACAACCTCGTCATGACTTGGGCACTTATTTAAGGATAAGAATGATGCCCACGCTACGTGGTGCACCTGAGAGCAAAACTCCCTTACAATCGACAGTAATTCACCTGCACCAGAATGGCAGGAGAGGCAGGGCAGGGCATCATTATAAGCACCACACCTAGTCGAGTATTTGGAGATCATGAAGAACCCGTGCTCGCAGTCGCAGTCTTCCCCGATATGCGACGAATGGTTACAGGCTCGGCAGACAAGACACTTCGTCTTTGGGACCTGAAGGACGGCGTGGTGTTGAAGATAATGGAGGGGCATTGCGACTGGGTTGGAGCAGTGGCGATATCGCGAGACGGGGGATTAATAGCAAGCGGTGATGAGAAGGGGGAGCTCATCACCTGGAACGGGGACACCGGGGAACCTCTCACCAAATCCTTCCAAGCTCACTCTTGCATCGACTCATTGGATTTTTCTCCAGATGGTGCGGTGTTGGCTACTGGTTCATGGGACAAAACAACGAAGCTGTGGAACACAAAAACGTGGCGGTTGCAAAAAAAACCTATCAATTGTGGAGATTATGTCAACTGCGTTCGGTATTCACCTTCTGGCAAGCATCTTGCCATTGCAACACTTGGGAAGATTCAAATATGGGATCCGAACACTAGGGAATGTATTATAATCTTTGAGGGTCATGCGGTTCATACATCGATCAGTCGAGCAAGCATTAGACCATTCAACAAGTCACTCGCGTGGACGCCCGATGGCAAACGCCTTCTCTCAGCAGGCACAAATGCTGATGCTACCATACGAGAGTGGGACTCAGCAAGCTGGGAGCAGGTCGGTGGGAGTCCCTGGAAAGGCCATGATAAGCAAATCTGCGCCATTGCAGTCAACTCTGCTGCTACCCTGGTCGCATCCGCATCGTATGACAATGATGTCCGCCTTTGGCGGCTCTCAGATAGACGAACTATTGCCATATTCCGACACTCTCACTGGATGCGCTGCGTCACCTTTTCCTTGGGTGGTGAGTACATCCTTAGTGGAGGAGGGGATAAGAAGATATCAGAGTGGGCAGTACCGGAGGACGTTTTACCGGCTTCCAAGGTAAGTTACACTCTTGTTTCTTACAACACAGTGTTAACTTCATGTAGAATATCGCTATAAACACGACAGCCCGCAATGCATGCATATCTGGTGATTTGCCTATCGCTGAAGAGCTGTTAACACAAGAGATTAACTCTGATCCCAACGACTACATCTCCTATGCCGACCGCTCATTTGTCATGGCGCGAAAACAGGACTGGGACCATGCGCTTTGTAATGCACTTATGGTGAGATACAACTGATTCATGTCTTAAGAAAGTAATATGCTGACTTTCACGATGGCAAAGTCCATCAGCATTCAGCCCTTCTTCACAGGCTACACCTCTAAAGGCATCGCCCTCTGTGGAAAAAGGCACTTCAAAGATGCGATGAAAGCATTTGACCTCGCGTCCATGTTTACCGACGGAGATTTGAAGGCCGTTCATCGTCTTCTCTTGATCAAGGCATGCTAGTCAGTTCTTCCATACTCCCTACTTCATCGATTTTCAGGCCATCGCACTGTTCAACGCAGATCAATACGAGGATGCAATTCAACGTGTCCAGGAGCTAGCCACCTCTTGTCCCCATGCCGATACTCTTGCTTGTAGTATCGTGGAAGTGAGTGTCGATCCAGCCCATATTTGTGTGCCGTTGACTTGACATCACATATCAGGCGTATTTACGTGTTCAACTTGGAATCAATGCATTAGACGGCGGGCATCACAATGAAGCTGCTGACCACTTCGCAGCCGCTGTCAACGGCGGTACTTGCTGGTCTAAATCAGCCCTTCAATCTCAATATACGGACTTCGTGGTGGTACGTCGATATAATGCAACCGAAAATATGTTTCATGTCCAATTAAACTTCATACTTCTGTAGCTCTTCGGATGGGACCTCAAGTCTTTGTGGCAAACGGCAAACAAAAACCTGTGTCACGCACTCCTTCACGCAGGTAAACTTCAAGAAGCCCTTAAATCGTACAGATACATGATGGATATGAGTGATGAAACCACGAAAGCCAGCTGCTTTCGTTGGTCTGCTAGTAAGTCTTCAGTCATGCCACCCGCGCTAAATTTTCACCCGCGTTTCACTCAGCTTTCAAGCAAAATTGCAGTTCACTCTATACTGCCAACGGAGATGTCGCACTCGCCGCGAGTGATTACGACGTGGCTATTGGTCTATATTCGAGGGCAATCGAGCTAGATCCCACAAGTGAAACCATATTTGCCAACTGCAGTAAGGCAAAGTTGAAAAAAGCGCTGTGGGAGGAAGCGCTCGTCGATGCGCAAAAGGTGCGATGACATCCATTCCTTCGAAGATAATACTTATTTTTGATGTACATATGTAGGTCGTCGAACTCAACCCATCGTCTTATATCGGATACCAGTTGAAGCACGAAGCGTTTCATGGCGCGCGGCGCTATGACGAAGCAATAGAGGCCTTCCAAGCCATGCTCTCCAAGTTGGATAATGCTCCTGAGACGCAGATACGAAGTAAGCCCCAACTAACACGTACATCAAAGTGCTTGACTCTTTCTCCAGAGCTGCGCCAGCAGTATCTCAGCCCATCCGAAGCGGACGGTGCTATCCGAAAGGTCATTCATGTTCAAGTGGAAAACGCCCCGCTTCGTCTACTTAACACCTCCACTGGGTACTTGTGCGATCGAGACGCACAGATTAGTTCCTTCAAGACAAGCACAAGGTACAAGGAGCTTTTGTTGTTGACGATGAAGCATCAAGAGCTCCGCATGGAGCGCATCAAAAAATCAGTTGCGATGTACTTCCGTTATGTTATGCTATCCCATAGGTGGGAAGAGAAGGAGCCCCTGCTGTACGACATCCAGGAGAAGGTCGTGTATAAATTGAATCCAGTTGGAAGCATCGTGAAGTTGCAGTCATTCTGCAAAGTTACTCGCAAGGCGGGTTATCGTTGGGCATGGGTTGACACATGCTGCATCGACCAAAATAACAACGTTGAACTCCAAAAATCACTCAATTCCATGTTTACCTGGTATCGCCAATCAGCACTTACGATCGTCTACCTGTCAGATGTTCCGCCTTCGTCGAAGTCCGGCGCACTGGCAAAGAGCGCTTGGAACACGCGGGGATGGACCGTTCCGGAATTCCTTGCTCCCAAAGCTGTTCTCTTCTACCAATCAGATTGGACTATGCATCTCGACGACCGCTCCCCCAATCACAAGAAGTCTGTTGCAATCATGCAGGAATTGGGAGATGCGACAGGCATAGATCCACGAGCCCTTGTCGCCTTCCGCCCGGGGATGAGGGGAGCACGAGAGAAACTCCGATGGGCGTCGACACGTGTCACCACGTTACAGGAAGATATCGCCTACTCGTTATTTGGCATATTTGGCGTCCACTTACCTATAATCTACGGTGAGATGAAGGAAAACGCACTCGGGCGACTCTTGCAAGAAGTCGTGGGTCGATCGGGCGACTATTACTGCCCTCGACTGGGTTGGAATATCATCCGAATTCAATAGTTGTTTGCCAGCCGACATCACATCGTACGAAGCTCCACCATGCGTGCTGCCTTCTCTCTCCGAAGATGACATTCAGACATCAGTCTCCTCTCTACGAGGTGCTGGGGCTGTAGAGTTGGCTTCGAGAATATACACCACACTCGACAACCTGAGCGCTCCTCGTTTCTCCCACCGCCGCCTGCATCTGCCTTGTATCACATTTCCTATCATGGAAGTCAGACGGAAACATGGTCAAGACCAGGAGACACTCATGTATGAAGTCAAGACGGACGGGCTTGGTGACCTGCTGATCACCACAGAAGACAGGCTGATTCCGTTCTCGTCGACAAGGCCCCTGGCCCCTTGGCAGACATTCTTGCTTGTCCGTCCATGGAATCGTGGCCTCCTCGAGCTGCCTAATCCATCAGATGATATGCAGAACATAGAAAATGTAGCTGCTCCTAGCTCTCCGCTACTCGATTCGCTCGGCCTTTCTCCTGGAGAAAATGAGCCAGTTGATACCGATTCTCATTTGCGAGCATTGCGATTGGTTGTTCGCCTTGGACAGCCATTTAGCGCACTTTTGTTAGCACGGCAACACAGCGGGGAATACAAGAGAATCGCGTCGAATCGCGATATCGTTGCGCAAGTTAAAGACATGACTTCTATTCGCGACGTGATGGGCATTAGGACACTGGAGATATCGTAGATGTATGAACAGATGCATTGAGTGGTTTTCACTCCTACATTGATAGTACCTGTATACACTGAGTAATCATACCCCTTAGATTTGTGTTCATGGTGGCTCACGACAGGAAATAGTGTAGCCTAAGGCGATTTCAGAGGCTTACGCGTAGAGCCTTGCCAAAGTGAATCCAAGCTTTGCTTTGAAGTACCCCGACCTCTTTAGGGCGACTTGGCATCCATGCTTCTTTGAAACGCTGCAAACTATTATTCCACAAGCCATGAGGGAGCACTGGCGACACGGTCCTCATATCTTTACCACAAGTTGTCTTGACCTTGAACTACTCAGATTCGATCGCATGGTACTATGCGTATCAATGCGTCAATGCCTTGCCAGCTTTATACAAGCTTACCTATAAATCCTGTTCAGCAAAAATGTAATCTATTCGGCACATTTTGAAAATGATCCATAAAACCCAACTATAATGAATTAGCCATAGTTCTAGAATTTCCAATACGCCTGCGGAAAAGTAGAAAAATAGTCTCATCTAGAATACTTGGCAGTCATCTCCTGAGAATAATCGGCTGCGCATCACGTCAAACTGAATGATCTCGGTCTCCTCGGTGATGTGCAATCATCGGTTCCATGCTGTGGCCCACATTCTGTTCTCCTCGCTCTCCAAAGAGACTGGTGAAGGATCCCGGGAGTTGGGAGTTGTTACCTACATGGAAGTGTACTTGCAGGATGATGAGACAGAATACGATCCCCTAAAGAAAAGTATTACAATTTGAAACAATCGTGTTTTAGCCAGGTGAACTCACCACGATAGGAGGGGCGATATCCATCGCGGGGTATTGGCCAGTTTGATCCCGTCAAGAATGCTAGAAGGAGCGCAAGGACACTGGTGGCATATAAAGCACCGCTTTCGATGACGACAATCAAAACGGGTAGAAGAACAGGGTTGTCTGACATGGAACGGCGACTGTGATAGATGCGCCAGGAAATCAAAGCTGTCATATCCCGGTCGTCATGAGCCTGCAGATCAGCTATGAAATAGACGTACTAGTGCAAATAACACTGATAAGCATGGTCAATACATAGAAAGTCGTGATAAACCCAGGAGCGATGGTGTAAACAGTCGACCCTACGCCGGCTTGAGAAAGGCACCAGACAACATAGTATCCAATCGCTACGAAATATCACGGAATGAGGTGGTGCTCGAATGGTACTTTTCGGCGTGATACTCACCCCCATTAGTTAACAGCACAATACAACCAGGAATGCCAACCAAGAGGCTTCTATTGTTGAGCACGTAGCACCGCCAAACCTACTGTCCTACTCAAGGGTAGAACGATATGGCAAGTGAAGAAACTCACAAGGACAGCATCAGCGACAGTGGGCTGCGTGACATAAAGTGCGGTTTTTGCGAGTTCCAACGGTGAAGCGAGGTTGGAGTAGTAGGCATCCGCACCGATTGTAGGCGCACTGAATATGAACGCTTCTAGCACTCGAACTAAATCGATAATTAGATGCTAACGACCTTGTTGAGCTATTCAAGTTGTTCCAAAGGGTGTGAATACACTTACGGCCGTTGCAATGCAGAGTAGCAAGGTTGCTACTGGGATAAGGAGGTCCCGTTGAATACCACCTTTCTTGAGCAGTATGACCAGCGTCGACCAGTACAAAGTGAAGAACACGCCTACATAAGAAAAGAAATTCAATACTATAACTTCTTCCAGAATTCAAGTCAGTGACGCACCGTAAAACAAAGTCTCTAGGAATACTGCTATAAGCTCAGCTTCGGGCAAAGCTATGCCCATGATTATAGTCGACAATGTCCTTCAAGGACAAGCTGAACCAAAGTTTTTCTGTGCAGGTCGACTGCAAGTACTAGTCACCTTGTGATCAAGATGAAGGAATGTAAATATCTCGCAATGCGAAAGTCGTGCCGAGGAGTGATTCGTGATGGGCGTCCGTGCTGCACTGACGCATCCAACAGACTTGACTTATATGCCTAGTACTTAAGTGTAACGCCGTCTGATAGATCGCCTCAATGCTGTCCAAGTACCCCTGGCATCACTTCAAAGACGTTCACAGCCCGGTTTCTTTGATAGTACTCGTACATAGTGAAAAACAATGTGTGTAGACCGTGATGACGTCTTGCAGAAGGAGAACCGAGAATAAACAACAAAGAGTCCGCAAGAGAATACGAAAGGCATGGAGGCCGAGTAAATAGTATGGAGGGCCTGAGCCGCGTGGTGCTGAAGGAGGGCAATGATTAATGAGGTGCCGAGAGGAAAGCGAAGAAGTGCACAGGCCCAGTGGGAGGAGGGCAACGAAGGCAGAGTTATAGCATATTTTTAGAATGTGACCTTCCCCTCTTCGGTCTGTTTCCCATGAGTCTGAAAGACCACTCGGCGAGAAGTACTGCTTGTTTCCAACTTGAAACCATTAGACGGTTGCAAACGAACTATCTTTCCACCATTCACAAATGAGATGACAGCTTGACTTTCGTAGATCACGAGAAGGCCTAGGCATTCCTAGCAGACTCGGAGTGTCAAAGGTTTCATGATCATCCTCGCTAAGCACCAAGCTGTACCAAGCGATTAAATTAAGTTTCGACCGTCAAAGTGGTACATGATGATGATCAACAACCAAGATCATTAATATTGTAAGTGCCGCGGCGGAACACGGGGATCAAACACAAAGACACTACTCTGCGTTTGCAACTTCACAAGGCACTGACAAAACGTGAATTCATTCAGGCGGTATTTTTCATGACCTGGATGTATACGCACTCAGCAAATATTGTAACACAGCATTCTTAAGCTTTCGATGACCTATCTCTTTGACTTATATACGAAATCTTGAGCATATATAATATTTAATAGACGAAAGTCCAAGTTTATGGATCTCGAGTTAGAAGGGGTTCCGAGTCAGGCATAGAACAGTACCATGCACATACAGCTAAGCTCGAGCTAGATATAACGTTCTGAATAGTGCTTCCATTGCGGCAAAAGTCCTACAAGTAGACAGTTTCCAGACAGCCACGACTAACGTACCACAAAGAAGCAAAATCTGGTACACCGGGAAGTTCCAAATAAATGAATCCGGTGGGTACCCTTCTCCACCCATCCTCGAAAGAGCAATACTGTCGTGACAGTCCAACCAAGGGAGTTTCCTGTGCCACCACCTCACTTCTTTCCAGCAGATAAGCTGCCACTTGTTTAGGAAGACCTGGGTTCGCCGAGTCTTCTGCGGGAATATAGTGGAATATGCCCAATGCGTACTGTCTGAATATTGCACCGAACTTGTAACCTCTGGAGTCGATCCTAACCTCACCAATACCATGGTGTGGACAGTAAAATTTGGGATTTTCGATGGGCCGGCCATCAAATTCGGGTCTAGTCATATCAAGCGGTAGAATGACCAACGGAATACGCAATCCCCTGCTGGTCAACATCAGGTCAAGTCGACCTATCGTGACAATATCGGGATGTCCCACAAAACTAGCTGGCGATGCGGGAAGAGCAAATGATGCATGATGTTTGGCTGGCTCTCCTGCCCAATTGAGTACTGACGAATCCCCGCCAGCTTGCATGATGGCTTCAACAAGCCTCCCGAATGCACGCTCTCCACCTTCTCCGTATGCGATTTGCAGGCTGACGTCAAATATCCCCATGAGTGAATAAGCAACGTCCTCTGCCCGCGTAGTTTTTCGCTGGGCAGCCCAAGTCATCCGCTTATCAATATACCGAGGAACGGACTCGAAATCGATGAGCTCTGTTTCAGGAATTCCAGTAACTTCTTGCAGGACTGTCATGAAGGGGGTATCTTCTTCCTTGTCGTCGTCTTGCTCGGTCAGCCGCTGCCAATCCTTGTTGAAGAATTTTATCTTCCTGGGCGCCAGAAGTTCTTGTAAAGTCCATCCTCTCATGAACCACTCCTCTAATCTCAGGTCTTCAATGACAGTTGTCCCCCCAAGATACGTGATGCAGATGGACGAATTCCGGTACCACCGGAACATCGACCGGATCGACTCGTCAAGCTCTGCACTGCTATTCTTGTCAATGCAGCATGTGTCTGACCACAGAAAATGCAGGTCAAGACGTCTGGCCTCTTCGCAACACTTTTGCAATTTTTTGTAGCCAAGACTTTGCACTTCGTTCTCACCGGGACTTCGTGAGATATGCAATGCATGACAGCCTTCCTTCAGCCGAGACGTTATGTTGGACAACGAATGTCTGACATTCAAAGGGCCAAACAGCTTCTTCTCCATCATGTCTTGGTATGAAGGCTCTCCCGTATCTAGCCACCGATGGGAGAGAATGGCATATTCGACTTTGCCCCGGACAAGAGTCGGGATAACTCTTTCTCTCGCCAACGGCGGCTTGAAGCGTGCTTGACTTTCGGCTATCGAATCTTCAGTAATCTCATTGATGCGATCCTGGAAATGAGTCTTCACGAAGTTTCGCCCGACAAGTTCCATTGTTGGAAGGTAGATCAGACGAATTGGAATATCATTCATGACATAGCGGTTGAACTCGTCCAGAACATCCTGAGCAGGACTCGGGCCTTGGGTTGTGCTTATATTTTCTGTCTGGTCAGAGTGCGGCTCAATTTCAGTAATTCTCTGCTAAATATACAATCTGTCAATGGTGTGTTTGGTCTCAAAACAGGTAAATATTCACTGGAGAGGACAATCGCTTTCTAGTATTCCAGAAGTCGAGGGGCTGTCTCCACCACTTTCGGAAATAGCTGTGGTCAGCGGGAGAAGCTACAGGATCTGCATCTTCTTTGACTGTCGTAGGAGTCTGGTGAAGCTACCGTTAGCGAGCGTACAGAGAAAGAAGTCTGATTAGATCTTGCCTTCAGAGGGAGTGGCCCATGGGATATGATTACAGCCTGTGATACGGTGTGTTCGGGACTACTCTGTACCTCTGGGTACACGAGGTCCATTGGAGACTGATTCAGGGTGCGACGAATCGAGTGCCAACTAACTAGTGGTTTGTATTCAGCAAATAAATCAAGAGGTAGCCTGCTTACGTCTTGTTGATTCTCCGGCCCAAGAGTCGGCAATGGCCTTGAGTTGCGTTCATGCTGAGTGATGTTTTCGATGTTCCACAGACACACTTTCTTGTCGCCACAACCACCAACGATAAAACGGATATCAGCAGAAATAGCCACGCAGAGCACTGGCTCAACATGATGGAGCACGAGTTTAATCTGATCAAGCGTAATAGCATTCCAGAGTCGGATAGAGTTATCTCCGCAAAGAGCAACAATGAGCTTCCCGTCAGAAGAGACAGCGACATAGTTAGCCATCCAGGCCGCATCGCCACCAAGTGAATGTCCCACTTGGCAACCGGTCTCCGAGATCCAGAGGCGGATTGTTCTATCGAGCGATGCAGTGACCAGACGTTTTCCATTGGGGAACCATGCCACAGACAGCAGTCCACCCGTATGGCCAGTGATAGGGCTGACCGCTGCTGGTTTTCCCGTCTTCACATCCCAAATTCGCAACATCTGCTCATCTGGAGCTATGTGAGATACAGTAGCAATTCTGCCGCCTTCAGGAGAGAACGCAACCTGGCGTTCGCTGGTTGGGGACTCGATGTCCATTATCAGCTTCGCGGTGCCCACATCCCATATCTTGATTATTGTGCCTGCTATGGACGCAATGCTTGCACTGTCGGGAGAGAAGGAAATAGAGTCGATCTTGTTCCAGTACGCTTGAATGGGCTCTGTTGCCAAATTGCGCGTCGTTGCGTTCCATATCAAGATTCTGCCGTCCCCGCCTCCGCTCACAAACATCGTCCCATCAGGTGACACGGCAACCACATTTACTGAAACCTTGTGTCCCCGAAGGAATTCCCCTGATGCTTGCCCACTTCCTATATCCCAAAGGCGAATCCTACGGTCATAGGAACCACTAATCATCATTTTGCTGTCTGGAAAAAGAGCTACACATGTTAATGGGTCGGTATGCCCTACGAAGTACTTGGACGGGGAAATTTTGGGTTCATCTGGTAGACATGACATTGATATTTCTGGCCCGACATCTTGCTCGACGTCTGAGGCAGGACATGCTGGTAGTCTCGTTCCCGACGTGCTATGGTTCTAGGGCACGATGCTGTGGCACAAAGAGTTAAACACGCATTGCACATTTCGGAGTTTAAACGACTGAAAGTTGCTTCATGCTACCAAGCGCTCGCGCATACTATCGTTGGACCGGCCAGAGTTGCAAAATGGTAGAGAGTTACAAAACACCTCATAGCACACCACAACACATTCTAAACTTTCTACTCTCAGACATGAGACTTTTTATTATTTGATCTATAGTACTATACTGTATTTCAAAATTAAAACATGATGGATGCCCCCAGCATCAAGTTTATCACCTATTTTCATATAAAACAGTCAGGGGAAGTGTAGATCCCAGCCAAAAAAAGGTCCAGAAGTCCTCTATACCAATCCTCACCGCCGTGTTCTTATAGCGAGAGTAGAGCAGAGTTGCTGTTATTCTCGACAATGCAATCACGATGGTGTCGGTCAAAGAATGTTCAAGCGTGATAAAAGTACCAACTCATGAAAATGAAGTCAATAGATTTTGCAACTCTGGCCCAACGATAGTACAGGGTATGCCTCTGGGTACCGCGTACGGGATAATAAGGCGACCATATGTCGCTGCTTGTATTCAACTAGTAAATAAAGTACATCGACTCATTAAATGTTCTACTGTCGAAGATAGTTCACATGCAATACAGGGTGTGTGAGGTAGGGTGTGAAGTAGGTGTGAAGTAGGATGTGAAGTGAACAATGACAAGTTATACTTAGAAAGTAGACCAGACAGTCTACTTTGTAGGGCAAAATACGATCTCAGGACCCAGGGTAGGAATTGTTTTAAAAGATCATCGTCGCTACACGCAGACAGCGAGTTCGATTGGGAGGCTCGAGGAAACTGGAGGATAGATCAGTATCTCAAGGCGTCAAAATAACTGTTGGCCTCACTGGGGTAGAACCAGAAGGAAACGGCTATGATGAAGTACAAGCCTGCAGGAATATTAAGTACGACAGCCCACGAGTTGTACTGGGCCTCCTCACAGATCAAGATGAGACCTTCTAGCCAGTTTGATTTCCCATCCGCGACCACGAAACTCATGGTATGCACTGCATGAGAAAATGATCAGAGGGTGTAGCGTATTTCATAGAAAGGTCGAAGCATACCTGAAATGTAGAGAACCTAGAGATCTGCTTAGCTACACTTAGACCAATGGATTGGAACAACACTTACCACAGACTCAAACGGGTCGAATAGTAAAGCCAGTGGCCTGCCCATGATCCATCCAAGGGTGACCATGAACCTTGTTCCAGGATTCAGTATCAGCAACATGTCGAATATGACAAGCACTTACGGAATAACCAAGAGGGTGGTTTGCTTACGCTAACATGAGCATCGTCATACAAGAAATAGTGAAGGAGGCTTACTATCGACGACCCGACAGCGATGCTCACGCTCAGATTCAGTTGGTCCTTCACAGAAGTATTGACTGCAGTAACGCACTCTGCGTGGCCAATGTGTCAAAGGACGCCGAAAATCAGGAGCATCCTGTACATACCTGCGATAGAGCTGACTGCAGGAAGCAAGATGAGACCAACCCATTGCTTGCTAATCGTTGTTGAGATCCCGTCCATGGACTCCACAAGATCTTCAGCAGTGATAGTCACCGTCTAGAGGAGTCGTCGACAGGTAACTCGTTCAAACTGATTCATCACTTACAATAGTAACCAATGTCAATAGCAGAAGGGTGACCATCCAGCTGAGCTGCGGCTCTCTGAAACTATCGGTCGCTGATGGCGACCTATGCAGATTCGCACGTTCAGTGGTGGTCATAGGCTCTGGTGAAGCGTATCGGATAGGGTCGGTATCAACGGCGGATGCCATCGGTGATGTACTCCAAGGCGGATTTAAGAGATCAACAGTGCTGCCATCTACATGATCGTGCTCGGGTTGTGCAGTTTGTTGTGACACTCCCTCGGCCAACCGATTAGTAGATTCCTGTGTAAGCCCCTGCTTAGTCGTTTCCGGAAGATGTTCCTTGCTCCCTGTCAGCGTGGTCTCGGAAGAAGAACTCAGCGGCGAATTCCTATAGGGAAATTTGGGCAGCGGAGGGAAATTGGAAGATATCACTGAACTACGTCGAGAACTCGAAGCCGAACTTTGGCCATCATGCGTGGTACCAGGTTTATCGTTCAGGGTCACGGATGCAGAGAGCATGTCGGTCAGATAACGCGAATTGACTGGCATCTTGACCGATAGCTTGCTACTCCTAAGCTTTGTATCTTGATAGAGATGCTTGTGGGACCAGAACTGGAAGAGAAGATAGGCGATATAAACTGTCCACGTGCATCGTAAGCGGTCCTCGATGGACACGAACACAGGACTCACTAAACATGAGTATGATTGAGACCTACGACGATTCGATCAGGGCCAGTTCTAGCAAAGTCAAAACAAAGCTTACTCCATAGCTCATATTCAGAATGTTATTCTTCTGCTCAAAGGAGCCAGAATCTTTTCCGCCACTGATTGCAAAGTGATACGCAGCAGGGAGGAGCAGAGCTCCAACGCTGATACTCAAAAGCGATGAATGTATCTGTGTAGCGGCTGAGAGATCTGTTAGCTATCTCTGTACTGTTATTATACATGTAACCTCACTCTGGTCGAATCCTTGCTCAGAGAAGCGAAGCCCGCCAGCAAAGAAGCACATCCCCAGGACAAGAACTAAAAATATGAGGATGGTGATTAGATGACGGAGTAACGTGCACGACGTACGTAGTTTGCTCAAAATCGCACCAATTACTGCGAGTATCAGATCAAATTCTCAGATATCTTTATTGAACTTACACGAAGATTGTACGACCCTTAGTTCACACTTCCTGAGGGCGGTGATCTGAAACAGATGAGCGGATTCTCACGCATACATAACCAGCGCTTACCGCGATCACCATCTCGACACTCATGAGATGTACGTTAAAATTGCTGTCAACAGCCAAGGAACCTAAACTCACGTATTGCTCTGCATACATAGAGGTCGAGGAGTGTTCGATCGTTAGTGGAATACGACTTACCATACTTGCATTAAGCAAACCGGCCTTTGTGCCTCCAATACGAAGTGCCAGCTCACGAGTTGAAAGATCGTGGAGCTAACAAAGAAACTCCCAATTCAGTTGACCGATTCGGAAGAGTGAACGTGTGACACACCTTTACAAGAGGGATCATGGACAAGATGCTGACTGTTGAAAGAGTCGTTTCATGTTTCAAGAAGAGTTTGCAGAACCTTACAGGTAAATATAACCTTGTGGTGTTTCTCGAGCACGAAGCTCAGCGTCCACTTGGAATAGTGGCGTGATAATCAGTGAACCCAGTGGGATGTGTGAAGGCGGTCACTCACAGAAACGGGGATCAGTAATAATAAAAGGTTGAACCCTACGACCGTCAAGTTTAGTACGAATGAGAGACAAGTAAACCGTGATGCACTCACATGAGCCAAATACGATTATTCTCCAGCCCTGCCAGATGTTTGCTGTGGAATCGGATACCTGTCCCTTTCCGCCATCAGACGGTGGTCCACTCTGCTCAGGTTCCACGGGCAGAGGTAAATTCCATCGAAAGGGCGACTCGTTGGTCTCGTTCGGCAAGCTTTTGTCCGCAGTAAACAGAATTGATGTTGGATTGTATGAAATAGTTGAAAATCTAGAATCTGGTATGTGGAGAGACAAGTTAATATCCGGTGGTCTATTGATGGATGTCGCATCCGGAGATGAAGGAGATGGAGTACGGCTGTAAGCCCGCAGGATGTCTAATGTAGTGGATCCCGGTGAGGGTTCAGAAGACATGGCGAGCAAGGTACAGCTTGGACGCGAGTTTCGCGCGTGAGCGTGAAGGAAAGGGAGATGGCGTCACCAAGTCTAGTTTCTCGTAGCACTACTGGTATTTTGTGGAACGGCATCTGGTCGGCTCATTTTGCATTCTCGGCATGAAACAAATTCTAGCGCTATCGTTCGTAAACACCTGCCTTTTATGGAAAGCACGTACGGGACCGAATTTGATTTAGAGAGTATCAGTTATATTCAGGCATCACAGTCAGGCTCAGAGGCGAAGAACTACCGCAATGCGCTCATTGGACTGGGTGATTCAGGTGAAGCCGCCAGCCGTAGGGGGGGTGATTGCTATGGTTGTTAACGTTTAATGTGATCCGGCCTCAGGGCTGCCAGGTAGCCCTGGTCTGATACAGTGATACTCAACCGTCGCTCAGTAAACTGGGAATTCCAAGGCATAAAGTTGAATGTTCGCCAGTTGATATCATAATCAGAAGAAGCTGAAGATGTGCGAGCAGGATGTTGATCTGATTACTCTAAGGAGCAAAGAAAAGTTCAGACTTGTGAGTTGAGTCGGAGGTAGACGGGCGCATGTCACATTGTCACACGTGACAGACACTTTCCAAGTCACTCCCAACCCGCATCCCTCAACTTCATAGCACATCATGTTCAACGCTGCCCTTCGTGCCGTCCGCCCTGTTGTCGTGCACAGCACGCGCAGGTCGACCCCTTCCACTGCTTTCCGCGCTCTTTCCACTACCACTCCTCGTTTTTCGGGTCCTGCCCCGCCTTCACTGTTCGGAGAGGGTGCTAAGCCCGGTGAAATTCCTTCCGATGAGCAGCAAGCAACTGGTCTAGAGCGCTTCCAGCTTCTTGGGGAGATGCAGGGTGTTGATTCGTTCGACTTGGAGCCTCTTGACTCGAGTCGCGTGGGCACCCTCGAGGACCCGATCAAAGTCTTTTCACTGGTATGCTCTGCATCGTGACAATGTATCGTGGCGTCTTACAGAATTCAATTGTTTTAGGACACGTCTCGCATTGTTGGATGCACTGGTTCGCCAGCCGAAAGTCATGAGTTGCATTGGTTCACTGTCAAGAAAGAGAAAAATCGCCGTTGCCCTGAATGCGGCTCCGGTGAGTATTTGACCATTCGTCGTCCAATCCATGCTAAAATTTTGCAGTCTATGCACTTGATTTCCAGGGCGTGGAACACCATGATGCTCACCACCATTAGAATGAGCAACTGCTCAATTTAATTTATTGCGGAGAGCAGTGTCACATGTTCCTGTTTAGATCATTAGATCATTATCAACATCTTGACGGCTTGTTCGCATTATCGTTGCGTGTGTGAGCAAGAGGTTGTGTACGGAGTTACGCTGAACACTGCATCAAACTTTTGAAGAGAAGAGAAACAATATACATCTCAAAAAGACATTAACGGATAAGACAAGAACTATCTAAAATACATCTAGACCCCGCACAGCAGATAAAAGACCCAGCAGCTATGTAGTGATGCACTGACTATCATTTGAGGGGCTTCCAATTGGGGACCAAAAGTGCTCAGCGTCCACTGTCTCATTCTTGCACAGCACGGGTCATCTTCGATGTCAAATACCCAACCTACAGCCGCCCGTAACTGAGCGCCTTGCATTAGTGCTGTGTAGTAAAAGTCATTGCTTTTCACAGCCTGTCACGGTGGCTGTGTGAGCAGATAATCGTCATCAGGATGAAAGGCGAGTCATACCCCCTGGTATATTTTTCGCAGCCTTGCACTTTCTTCCTGTGTTTCTATCCACGATGTCCTCGGAGTAGCAAATCGAGGGTCGTTAATTCCATCATATCTGAGCCAGGGGGGATAATCCGCAGCGAGTATAGCAGGTAATGTCGAATTCCTCCACCAGTCTAAGATACCAGTGATGTTACCGGAGGAATCAACCATGAGATTCATGTCTCCCAGTCCGTCGTGTGCCAGCACCATGCGACGAACACACCGTTCATCGAGTTGGGTCAAGTGCCCCCGCAGGTGCGCAATTAATTGTGATATGGATGCTTGCGCTCGGAACCTATTTTCTTCCCCTGTGTCTAAAGTGAATGTTCGCCTTTTCTTCAATATGGAAAGGTATTCGAGGTATTTTTGCAAAGTGGGAAAGACCTTTGAGGCATGGGCGTGATTAGCACTGCAAATCCGCGGTATTACCATGAGCTCATCCGTGGAACTCATGACAGAGATAGAGCCGATCGTTTGTGGGATATCAATGTCGAACAACTTGAGTGCGAAATCCGCATATGACCGCACCAGTTGCTCCTGTTAAGCATTATCAGGCAACCGGATAACACGATTAACCATACGAAGACAAACTTTTGCCCATGAAGACAGCATCGGGTATAAGTCTTTGATGTGTTCACCAGTCATACCCTGCGTGACGAAAGCATTCCGAGGGGTCTCGGTGTTACTTGGCAGGATATGCAAAAGACGGGGCGCGGGCACCGCGGAGTGTGAGGAAAACCAGCGGAGGAGAGCAGTCTCACTCTCAAAGAGCCGTTGACTGCAATCGGAGTCAGAAGAGGTGGGTCGCAGCCACATCAAGACGGTTTGACCGCCTGCTAGCGAGATTTCAAAAACCTAAAAAAGTTCTTTGTCAATGCTGTCGTAACGGTTACAATGTCGACAAAATGCGCACTGGATGAGCGCCTAATCTTCGTTGCCGAAAGGATTTTATGTGAAAGCCTTGCTGTGCTAATTGAGCGAGCAAAGTCTGTTCTATGCTGGATGCAGGCATATTGGGCGATCGTCCTCGTCGCCAGCGAGGTATTTATGAAGTTGGATATGCAGTCAGATTATATAGAATTCAGTAAGGTCCGCATTCTCCGGAATCTACACCAATTCTTTTAATTTCGAAACGGATATTGAACGAAGGAGGAGAAATACTACGACGTTAATGTAATCTTCTTCTTGGGTTACATGCTCAATCTGGAGAACTCGGTGATCGGGCACGAGGTATGCATGATAGTAGGCTTCATTCTAGACATTGCTGTTCCGATAATTGAGTTGCTTATCAGCGAAGACGAGAGTGGGGTTAGTGCACAGAAATAAGCCTAGAAGACTCATGTTACGTTGGAATTTTCTGATTTGGTTCATAGATGGATGTTTGGCTCAGAAGCTGTAGGCAAACAACCGGCGCCGGCCGTGCGCGCGCCTGCCAGACCCTACTGGAGTTTCTGAAACATTTCATTCCTGAGGGCTATTCATTATAATCGACCGTCGGAGTGATCAGGAATTTTGCAGACTGTTCAGTCTGCAAGACAATGGTTTCTCTTTCGGATCTCGTATTTTGGCATAAAAAGTTGTCAGCGCCGTATCGATGTCAATATTGTTACACCAAATTTGCTGCGTTCGTGACGAACTGGGTCCGACCTGGAACAGTCGCGCTGCCACCCAACGGTAAATATACACACTAAATCCCTCCGCTTAAAATCCTATCGGCAACTCGGAGTTCTGAAGGCTTTCCTACGTGGTTTGGCTACGCCCACTGGCGAGCTCCGCAATTCTACTCCGCCTTGTTTTCGTATGTTTTTGATTCACCCTCATTTGCTTTAGGTTTGGCCTCCGCTGCATCATGATCACGGAGTCTTTTCATGGCCGCCTTCCACCGGTTCATATTGACCTTCAAGTTTCGAGTCAACCAAGTTGGGCTATCTTCTAGGTGATGACGGTCGAGCTGTGATATGGCGTGACTTGCACCGATGGCCCCTATAGGACGTACGGTTCCGAATATGCACGGAACAATGCTTGATGACGTATCACCAAAAGCAACGAATAATTTTCTACGTATTTGGTCTGGAGACCATGTGCCGATAGACTTGCAGTCCCGAATCGGTTTCAGCTCCCTCACTCCATTCCAGATGCGGCTTGACATGGGCTGTGTGCCCTGTACCTCGATAAATGCTGTATTCCTGTAGAAAGGCCTCCCCTCGACTGCGGTTCGGTACCGACATTACAACTCAGTGGAGATATTTTCTGCTCGAAAGGAGTTTACAGCTTTGAATGCATCACTCCATTCTGCATCATGGCCATGGCTTGTGGCCGTTTTCACATAAGGCCACTGTTGCTCTGCTAGGGAGTTGAGCACTAACAGCCAGCTCTCTCTTATAACGGGTTGGCTGGATTTGCTGATGACTCGTGAGGTTCCGATTTTTGGCGAGTATAAAGCTCCATAGAATTTAGATCATTGCCTTCCATCATCCGATAGATCACTCAGACACCTGATGTCTTCGATACCCTCTTCTACATGTCACAACGTCAAATCTCTGGATATTGAACTTCAAAATGGATCAGGGATTGATAACAGTTCCAGCGACAGATCGCCTCACCGACGCATCCCTTTCTCTTTGCGCAAGGTTATGTTCGCTCTGATCTTGTGCGCTGGATTTGGGGCTGTTGGGACATTCAGCTGCATGATTGTTGGGCACGGTATTCTTCAACCCTACATGAGTGGGTTCTTTGTGTCCATACATTCTACCGCCAAAGTTGGTGCAGTGGGAGGAGCCATCGTCAATGGGCTGCTATTCCCCATCATGATATCATTTGCCGCATCCCAGCCACCGGTGACATCCCGAGTATCCCTAGCTCTCCTCGCAGTTGCTCTCCCCACGACAATAGCTTCTGGCTGTGTAGGCGCCGTCCTTCTTCATCACATTCCAGGTGGAACACTGGATATTCCCCATGCAGTGTGTGTAGCTGCCGTGGGATATATTGTCCTCACTTCTCCGATCATGCTAGTTACTGTTTATTCTGTGATTCAGGGACGCAGGTGATGTTGTACTTCTGCGTGAGTTTGCTACCATCTTCATTTTTTATGCTGATATTTTAATAGTGGTGTGCATTCATTATCGGCCCTCGACCAGCGAGCTCAATTATCAGTCTCTCCCCTGAGCCTGCGGATGTTCTCACGTTTGTTCTCGCACGGAATGACACATGTCATTGTGTCTGTGATTCATAGGCTCATCTTCTGCTTCTCAAGTGCAGGCAGTACAAATCAATAAATATCAAGTATGTCCTGTGGGAAGGTTATAGAAAAATTCCAGGCTATCTTCGGCGTCGTGTGTACTATTTTGCTTATAATGCCACAATCACCGCTAGGCCGATTGTTCTAGGGTATTTGTGATTCGTGAACTCGCCACGGTTTTGCACTAAAGCTTCGACTGGTTTTCCTTCAAGTGTGAAATGTACTTACTCTAGATACGCACGTGATCAGATGTGGTGGACTGCAGTGTATCTGATTGAAGTCGATCTGCTCTGACTGACTCCACAAGAGCAGTTTGGGCCTTAGTCATTAAAACAAGCTTGGTACTTAAAAGAGTGTGCACACCCCGTGGGAATATATGACCGTGGGAACGGTGTTGAATACAAATGTCCGATGATGCATGATGCGGCTGACACTGATTGTATCAAATACTTAGGAGCCCTATCATCCATGGTCCCTGGCGATTTGTTTTTCAAGATCTTTCCAGCATAGTTTGGTACTGGTGAGTGCTATACACCGTCTTGTTTCTTCGCACATCTAAGAGCCGCCTCATAAAATTTCTTGTTCAATTTCATAGTGCCACTCACAAAACTCAACCTCAGTGGCGAAAGGGTTAACTTCAGCCTAGGTCATGGATACCGACCAGCATGGGAGCGTCGAGGCAGCATTCAGTCTCCCGAACGAGTTGATCGCTATAGTTTTCGATGAACTCGATATAGTATCTCTTCTGAGATGCAAGCAAGTATGTACCGTATATGCACACATCGTATTCTACTCAAACCTGCCACTCACGTTGAATTCCAGGTATGCCGATTGTTTCGTTCAGTCATCACCACCAACGCGCAACTTCTCTACAAAGCCGAGTTGTTTTTCGGACAGTTCGAGAATGGACGCCACTGTAATCTTGATACTGCCGGCCGCCTTCGTGCCTGTCGACAATACCAACAGGCTTGGAACAACTTATCTTTTCCAGACTCCAAATTCATAGATATGCAGGATGGTCATGCTTGGGAACTGTCCGGGGGAGTATTGTGTCAAACTATGCAGTCACGGTCAGGGCTTGCTTGCGTACAACTTCCCTGCAAAATTAAAGACATTCCCGAGCGGGAATGGATTATCAATGATTTTGGATTTGAGATCCGAGATTTCACGGTCGATACATCTCAGGACTTGATTGTCGCTTTGGAAGTAGTAGGTTCCATGTACGTTTTGATGCGTCTGTTTTTCAGAGCCACACCTGATACTACTAAATGGCGCAGCCCGAACCGGACATGCAACGTACACCTGAGAACCTTAATGACCGGCGAGCATCATCCAATGACTGCCGTGCCCTTTGTGACGCACCTGCTATCAGACATGCATGAGGAGCTTAGATTCCTCATTCAAGTTTGTGGTTCGCGCATTGCAGTGCTGTGCCAAGATCGTGGGGATGATCCCAACTCTCGGCTGGTTGTCTGGGACTGGAAATCGGGTCAGCAGAAGCTCGTACGTCTTCCATGCTTACTGCTACAGGTTGATTATTGAGAATTATTCAAAGTTCATTCGAGACGCGGACCTTCGATCTTTTTCTTTCGTCACAGAAAACTTGATTTTAGTCGGCATCGTGGAGAGTGACGAGACGCCCCCCCGTCTGGACATCCTCAGTATTGACAGCTTCGGTAAAGAGATGGCGGAATATAAGGATGTCAGCTACATTTGTGGCCTGGAGTATCCGAAGATGAAGGCCGACGTTCTAGATATGTTGATTCGATCGGAGCCGACTCCAGCATGGTCCCCATCTCCAACTGTTCCAACTCCCTTCTTCTTCGCTCGCAGTGACCGCATCTTTACCATCACCATGCGGATCTCCCCCGAAAGCAATTCCACCGAAGAGTGTACTGTGCTGATCGTCCCCTTATCCACCATCATGGCTCAGGTTGAATTGTCTCGCAATACACGAAAACGTATTGTCCCATGGATGCGGTGGGGCCCGAATGGCTCTTATATGCTCCTTCGCAGCCCGGCCGAAGTCTGGGTTTGCTACGTCTACGGCATGAAGTTCATCCAACTTCTGCCATGGAAAAAAGGAACTTCAGCAAGAGTGTATGATTTCAACAAGTACGCAGCGAGGAGGGATGTTCGAAATGAACAAACAACGGAACCGAAGCTTCTGTGGAGACGCTTAGGAATGCCACAGTCACTAAATTCGCGGTGTTCTGCCTTTGATGAAGAAGTCAAGACGTATCTCCCTGGCCGTGTTGCGACTGTGGAGGTGATGCCGAGTGATACATCTTATGACTGGGAGGCGGCTATGATCGGTGAAGACAACATCGTCCTGGTTTCTGTGAGTCTTCCGATACGTCCTGTCTGGCTGTCACTTACACGAATGGTACTGCTTAGCCTCATGCAAGGAAGTATGGCTATATTGCCATGTAAATTGAAAGCTTGTCGTTCTGAAGTGTATGTCGTATCTGTGAATCCATGCTATGAAATTCCCTAACATGCTTGAATTTCAATCTACTTGTACTACATTTAGTTACTTGTGCCTTACAAGATGGATGGTACTCTCCTGCCGTCAGTAGGCACTTAGTTTGGGCCTATTATCTCCCAGACGGGCTATGACAAATATCTTCAGTGCGCCAAGAGAATATCATCTTGTTTACGGTTCAGCTGCGCAACGTTTAGCAGTGGCTACAAATCCCCTGATGTCCGTGGATTTAAAACGTTATCTTTCCTAGTGTGTGGCGGCTGCTCTGGCCATTCACGACAAATGCATAGTGTTATGAATCCACTACGGCAAAATCTCCGGTCGTGTGGCGGCGGGCCAGCGCTACTAGTAACTGAACCTGACACGGATCACACGACAATTCTTTCCTTTTGCAGGATTCAACCAGCTTCAGCTGCGGCAATGCATAAACGTGGTTACCTAAAGTCACCCATCATACGTTATATGTGGGGACGAAGCCGCGGAGGCCAACACTAGACTGTCACGGATATGTCAACTTTGACATGTCGAACCGGACCACGAGCTCAAGCACAATCCGAACATTTTTATAACCTCAGGCTTGCAGCTGGCGGATGAAATGTGGCGCCATTGATTGATCTACTGTGCCGGTTCTTGATCGACAAGTGTGCGTGGGGTGGGGTGATCCGCGGAGGGAAACGGGCACTCCGCAGACATATCATTGCCAACTCTCACATATGATGAAACAGATCTCGAGCTCGAGCTTGGGTGCAACTTGGTCTCCTATAGCCTCCGACATGTGCTACCGTGTTATCGAGTCCACTATTTATGTGCTGTGCAGGTTTCAGCATAGGAGTGATCGGATAGCTTACCTGAGCGACGGGCGTCCGCGGGGAGCTGTTCAGCGTGCATGCGTACCCATGACATAAATAGGGATTAAACTCGGGAGCAACTTTGCGATAGTCATGCGCTGAGTTCCTCGGTGCTGTACAGTGTGTGTACTTCTCAATCCCGAAATATTGCTGAGCTATGCAGTACTATGAGGTTATTGGCTTATTTGCTCTTCTTACGGCTTTCTAATTACGTCCCCATACGAGATTCATTTACCAGACCAATTGTTTCGCTGGTTTCGACGATGGGTATGTGCGGGAAGTAATTGTTTAGCACAGACTCGGCGCTGCCAGTTGCAGGCACAACTAAACAATCTTAGATTATCACCAAGGAGGCTACAGTGGGACAACAAGGAAAAGAAAAAAGACAATAAGGACATTGCGTTGACAAGCCCAGTTAACAACGCATAGCGACTTGAGGTCCAGGTACACAGTAAAAATGACACAATAATTATTGGCAGCAATTGGCAGTGAATTCGGGACCGAAAGGGCAAAAATGTTTATTGTACGAATGGTGAGGACGCCAAAATAAAGTGAACGGCACAAAATTAGGGTATGTAGGGCCAATGGTATCTATAGTTGAAATGAGACAATGAGACGAAAGATTGGGAATGTCAACTTTGAAGATTGACATAGCGGGGAAACGAGGCAAGACAAGATGAAGTTCGTTTCTGCATGCAGGAATATACAATGCGCGAATGCGCATAAAGGAGTACCCAGTTCCAACGTAACGTGTACAACGACTGGTGTGTTTGGCAGACCCAAGTGAAGGGGTTGTAACATGACACCAAGATTAAGGTGAGTCGGGGAAGGAGAGACCCTTGTGACGCTTCCTGCTCCGTTCGTGACGTCTGCAATCGCTCTGATTGAAGAACGCCTGAGTACAGCCAGGAATGTTGCAGACGAAGGGCCGAACACCAGTGTGAGACTGCATATGACCTATTGCATTTATCTCAGCCATACCGTAAAAGGAGGTGGTTTGGCAGATAGAACTTACGCTTTAAGCTAAATACAGCTGTAAAGGTCTGCCCACATTCGTGACATATGTGGGTAGCTTCGTGGCGTCGACGTCGTTGGTTGGCATCAAGCATCGCTGGACTCGCGACGGGACGAGTCGTGCTGGATTCTGAACGCGAGCGAATGTGCCTAGCACCGGTAGCCGGGGGCTGAAGATAAAATGTAGGATCGCTCGGGGAATGGTGGTGTCGGAGAGAAGCTGAGCTCCCTCGACGCGCAAGGCCCAACTGCAACTGCGGGATCATAGGAGACATGCTACCTTCGGAAGGAGTAGTGTTGTCAGACCATGGAGACGAAGGAGACTCATGACTGGGGCTGGGGGAGAGTGTGGCGTAGGATGAGGAGGGCGATGGCGTATATACAGGTATAAGGCGCATGTTATTAGATGTAGTCCGTAGCATTGTCTGTGGTGGTGGGGAAGGTGGGATCACCTGAAAGGTATCAGGAGACGGTGCAAACGATTCAGGGCCAGTTAGGTAAGGCTCCTGGTAAAACAAGTCTTGCGATTGCTGAGTTTCGTTTAAAAGTTGCCCAAGGAACAATTCGGGGCTCAAATCTTCTAATGGCGTGAATTGATGATTGTAATATTCAGAATATTCGGCTAGAAACCTGCTCAGCTTGAGCATAGACAAACGACGTGCATCGACTTACATCCTTCGGGAGAGAAGAGTGTAGATGTAGAACAAGACATAAATGGCAGATCATGATTGTACATGTCGTACGGAGAGGAGTCAGTGTCAACCCTATGCGAGCTGGCGTATGAGTCAAAAGTCAACGACAGAAAGTATGGAAAGAACTTACCGTGCGGAAGTGCGCCTAATTTGATCAGACCCAGAAGGTGACTCTATATGAATGTGAGGGACCGATGCCGCCTGCATACGACGAGAGGGATTGTTGTTGGTGGAGGACATTGTAATGGTGAGTGGGTATTAGATTACAGTGCAGGACTGGCGATTATATAGACCCAGCCCCCTACAAATGGTCCTATTTTGGACAGCGCCCGAGGCAGATGTGATCCAACCAAACTTCGGTAAATTCTCGAAAGACGCCCAAAGACGCCTGCCCCCACAAGGTTCTGGCGAGATGTGATTAAGATCTGACAGATCTGGCCTTCCGTCTAGGTACCGAAATACTCAGCGCAGTCGTGCAATTCGGAAAATGCCAAACTTGACTTCTATCGGGCCATCGCACTTTGTAGCTTGCTTGTAACCCAGAAATTATGCAGGCTCCATCACAACCGCGAGTGGGAGAAATGAGAGGCCCCAAAAGCGCCTTGAATGTCTACGTGGAATTTCTCTGGATAGCCTTCATACTCTCGAACATGTCATGAGCCAGCCAACCAGCTAAAACGGCTGTGCTTTCTGAAGAGAAACTCAGAGTGGATGATTGGGAGTTTGAGTGAGGAAACGGTAGCACAGCCACTATGCCCATCCACAATTTCACATGAGCCAACCACACAACTAGGACTCTTCGCCTGCCACAATTCAAGATCATGAAAATCACCCTCAAGCAGCACCAATGGTAACGATGAACACCTTGTATAAGCACAGTTCATCGGATTATTAACCCTCGTGGTATTACTGGTATACACCGCCTTTCTTATCCTGTCAATGCGGCATTGCCGCAGCATGGCCCGCGCCATGCCTTCTATCCGATGATAGTGGAAAAATCAATATTTTAAGTATGCCATACTCACAGCCTCCAGATTTATTTCCAGTTTAATGTTACATAGGTGGAAAATCTGACAGTGCCACGGCCCACTTATGATTTGCTTCAGAATAATTCTTTGTCAGGCGCCTGAACGGCCCATCACCCGCCAAACGAACGCCAAACGATACCTAAAGCAGCTGCATATTGCCGCAACTTTGCAACGTGTAGGTGGCGCTGCACTCTCACATGTTCCTCAGCCCTGCATGCACAGGTGAGCATAGCGTCTATTTCTGTTTCATGATTCAAATTCATGCTTGCCAACGCACTCACGCAACTACATAATATGTAATCATAAATGGCCAGGTGAGATTAATTCGGCGGGACAAGATGTCACAGCTTATTTCCCTAAAATCGGGGTACACTTCCATGTTGCAATGGCCTTAGAAGGAGAAGTTCTTGTCTTGTAACAAGAACTATTACGTTTGGCGTGACCTTACCACAACGGTTTTCCCCGCAACGGAATACTCGTAGTTGACCGAGGCTTTCCTCAGGGTGTATTGTTCAGGTGGTGCATAATCCCATCACGCAGATCCCCGTTTCATTTGTGGTTAGGCCCATCCTCGTTGAGACAACAAGTACGTAGTATTCGTCTCCAAGCTGCTCGAAATGTCGGTTTGGCATGTCGAGGAATATTGCCGCAATCGGACTCATGCATCCACCTGCACCCCTTGCCATCGGTTTGTCAGAGTCGAACGGGACTTAGCCCATTCGCCGGCTACTTGATTTATGTAAATGACTAATCACGCGAGATCTTCTGGTCCATTATTTTCTGATCACCAGCCCAGACGATTATCGACGTTCATAAACACAGATGCGGCCTGATACCTCGCTTTGCCCACACTTGGTACGGCCATGAGAAGGGATCTCATTTCCGAAGTTCTCCGATGCCACTGGCATAATGTGGAGATTGGTCAAATATAGAACCCGGGACTTCATCACACATGGCCCAAGATGTGGGCCACTGGCTTTCATGGGCGCAGAGCTTCAGTGATAGACGTAAGGTGGCCAATTGCCATGAGGTTTGGGAATATAATTTGATCCTCGTGGTTTCCCGTTTTGTGGAGTTTCGAAGTCATCAACCTGGCCAAGGTGCCTGACAGCCACACCAGGGGGCGCGAGAAGAGGCAGTAAGAGGTACATGCCAGGCCCGGACCTGCCTTTTGCAAAAGGGTGGCTCATCTCATTTAGCGATCGGGGACGATCGAGTCTATGTACACGGGGTTTGTATGGGGTTTCATCACATAACGTCTCTACATTTTCCGGTGTGCCAACTAATGGAGCAGAGGAAGGCTCTTATTCCAATAGTAGTTACGAATTTACGCCGAGATGGATGTCGTCGGAGCGCTCATCACACTCGAGGGTTATCAGCAGAAGATCCTGATGCAGTTCTAGCGTGTGGAAAATGACTAGATTAAGGACTGTTGGCAAGGTCCGGGAATCAGTCTAGTTACCGATTGGTACAAGCGAAAACTGAACTCTCAATCTTCCTCGTCACTCCCGTAGTCCGCCACTCCCAGCCCTGAAATCAATGGTTTCGGAGGCATTATCTTTTGACTTACAACAGCTAGCGAGACACCGTTCCGCTTCCTTATTTCGGCGAAATACTTGAGACCTTCCATTGTATCGGCAGACAGCAGACCAAGGGGCTGAGGTGGTGGTTCTGACGTCGCTTCTTGTGGCGGTGGCAGTTCAATTCGCCGCCGTTTTGGCTCTGGGTCGCCAGTCTCGCCAGGTTCTGGGTCTTCTACTACTTCTCCTGCGTCATCCAGTATATCTCCATCCTCCAATGCACGGACGGCCCGCATGGCGTCAACAATACGAGGGTCCATCCGCGCCTTGATAGCTTCCTGTCCGATCTCCTCCAGTCGCCGCTTTTCCGCCACCTTCTGCACCGGATTGGGATCCTCGGTGGCCCATCGAACGTTCAAGATTTCATCGTTGTCAAGGGATTGACACGCCATGGCCTCTTTTGCAAACTGTGCGCCGAACTCCGAGACATAAGTCACGAACGCGACACTGCGATACTGTAGCACGCGAACTGTAGAAGGAGACGTATTTTAGATACCGTTTCTTGAGAAGCTTCCAATAACATACTGCGTTCAATTTCGCCCCACTCTTTGAAGTGTCTTGTGACAATATCTTCTGTCTCTGGACCTGGCCCGGTCTCCTTGATTCGACCGACGTACAGCGTTCGATTTTGTCGGTTGAAACTACCAACACCACCCATGTCGTCTCTGTAGTCCGAGAACTTGTCTCGAGCAAAACAATCTTTACTCGAATCAGGTAATGCGTTATCAGGGTCGGGAAGAGTGTGAAGGTAGTCGCACTCCCATCCATACGGGCAGCACCCACGAGCAAAGAACAGACAACAATAACGAATACCAGTCGTGTTCGCTCGAGTCAGGCCTGAGTCCTTCTTGATGTTACACCGAGTTTGCGATTTTACTTTGCTAT
This sequence comes from Suillus subaureus, assembly GCF_016647635.1. Lineage (NCBI taxonomy): Eukaryota > Fungi > Basidiomycota > Agaricomycetes > Boletales > Suillaceae > Suillus > Suillus subaureus. Next base: position 1,428,808 of record NW_024538562.1, on the reverse strand, counting down.
AGCAGAGTCAGACATTGAACTGAAAGATAAATACGCATTAAACTCACTTGGAGTAGTTATCTTCCCGGTCACCCCCAGCCCATTTGTTGTACCAGATATCTGCAAATGCAATTGCGCTCGTACAGAGTCCTTGGTGCCCAAACATCATTGACACTTACTGTATTCCTTCCCCGTCTGGGGTGTCTCCTTTCTCTCCACATCTCCCGCCTTCACTTGCTTCCGCGCAGGCTTGAGCTTTTTTACTGGCTTTGGTTTTGCCACTACCGTTGTCGTTTCGTCGGTGCTCATGATGAACTTGGCTAAGAACCTGACTAAGCACTTGATTGGTCGAAAGGCTTTACTCGCTTATTAAGCTGTCATTGTCAGCAATGCCGCGGCCAGTCAGTCCAACTTGAAGCTTGAATGTCAGTCAGCCTCCAGGAGGGCCGCTGAGCACTGGGCAGTCTGGACATTCCATGTACGTGTCACAGCCATCGCCGTCGTTACCTCACTGACCCCGTCTCCAATCAGATGACATGCATTCACGAATTTCTACTAGTATAACTTCTTAACTCTAAGAAGGCTACACGCGGCGGTATACGGGTTAATAGTTAATCCATAGATTCCAGAATCTAAATTAATAGTTCCGTGGCACGTACCGCCCGCAGCACTGCTACGAAGGGAAATTAGCCGACTCTTTGCGACGTCGAATCGGATTGGTAGAACAGTTGATGAACTTTGTGGGTCCAATGTTTCTCAGTAACACGTGTTCTCGAATAATAGAGGCGGTCCAGATGGTATCCTAGCACAGATGCAGATATACACCTTCTGAATGTAGTGGCCTTCCATTGCAATATGCGAACATCAATATGCTTTGCAAATTTAATGTCCTCTAAGCGTTGTCTAAGCGCCTGGTTTGCGAGTCATCTGATTTGATGAAGGTCGACAACATTACGACCTGGACGGTCCAGATTGATTTGCAAGTCGTCAGAATCCCGCGGACTTTCGCTTGAACTCTAGCACGTAGGTTTCCGCGTACATGCTCGCGTACAATTTAAGTTGTCGTTGGGTGCTGACAGCGCTGAAGATGCGACGACTGCGATGTCGGGCCGTCACGTCAGAATATTGGGTTGTGCAAGCCTCGGAGCGATCCACCTATAGTATTGCAACTTTGGACGTTCTGGAAGGTCAAAATGCGGTCCAATTCTCAGAACTGAAGCTCCTCGGCCCACCATGATATGCACATGAGCGACCCGACCAAGGCCTAGACCAGTGGCAGCTGGAGGAAACTACATAATTATTGTTCTACAAGTGATCTAGCCAAGCTTGATCGTAGAAGTACGTCCCACTATCTTGGTCTGCTGGTCGTCTTTGGGAAAAGGAGAACTCAAAGGTGCTGGGAGATATGGTTGCTACGTACATGTCATACATCCATTATGTCACTGTACAGATTCGTGAAGCTTGAGTCGCTCAATGCAGTGCGGCACGGGTCCCGTACCCCTAAATCTCTTCGAACCAGATATATCTGTTTATCCTTCAATATGTAGCTTATAAGACTTATTCCATGCTAATCGATGGAGATAGAGTGACGTACCACGGACACCGGCATCCTGGAATAATTCACCGGCTGGATCAAAATACTCGGGTGCACAATCCAACCAAAGTTGCGACCAGGTACTGAGATAAGACATTGGAGCGGTGTATCCGCGACTGTGTACCTGCCTGTCACGAGCAAGGCAAAAAGTGGCGAAGAGCACTCACTACGCTACGACAAAGCCCAAAGAACACTGATTGGTTAACGAAGCCACGGGGCTACATGGCTACTCCGCCCCTCACCTATGGGTTCCCCACTCCAACCTTCAAACTTCCGCAGTTAGCATTATTGAAGTGGCGATTTGATCCGTTCAGAGTGAGTTCGCATCGCGGAGTAAGATCGCCTGAACTCTAACTCTATTCCCCGGTGTAACGGGAAGCACAGTGCAGGGTTAGGAGCACGACGCAGGGGATAGCGTGAGGCGTAACGCGGCAGGGGTCAGAGCGAGGTAGGCATAGAGATCAGGAGGAGGCAGGGGCCAGGGGTTTTGGAGTATATCCACGCCACGCATAGCATGTTATAGACAAACCAGCATCGACACACAACAACAGGCTCCCTTCCCCTTCAGTGAGCTAGGCTGGCGGGTCTACCGTGAATGTAAAGAGTTGACATGCCTGTTTCTACTGTGTAGTACTCAGGCATATTCGCAATACCTAGCAAATCCGGATCAGTAGTCCATGTTCCTTGCTCACTTGAAGCTCTCATAGGTCGAGCGCGCGCCACTGGATAGGATCCAATTGAATGTCATATCATTGGTTGCCTGTGAGTATTCTCATGAGATGGAACAACTTGAGAGAGCGTCGATAAAATGGGGTTTCGATTGAGTACATGATCCGAGTCAGTTGGTTGGACGCAACGTTCTGGGCCAAAGCGTGATGCCGCATGATAGCTGTGCCGCATCCCCTTCCGGGACAAAGACCATCGAAAGACTTGTTCCATAGCAGAAAATTCTGCCGCAGAACAGCCCCAACGCAAGAGCGATACACAACAGAAATGGATACATCATAAATTCACTAGCGTGGTTGGTATCAAGTTCGTGAGTGTGTACGTATACAAACATCAGAAACAGAATATAGAAATGCAACTAGTACGGTACATGAGATGAGCACGGTCAGGCATGAGAAAGCATGATGTGAGCAAGTGAGCATGAGAAGACGACAACGAAGAAAGGATAGTAAGATGACAATGTGACCAGTAAGAAACCGAAACAGCAGTAGATCAAACCACATGAGCACAAGAGTACATATGGCCAGCCCCACAGAAAACTATTTGTGACACGTCCGAAAATCGTGAAAAGACATACGCGTGCGTTGAAACACGCGAGGGAGGCACAAACGGGGCCCTAAGCCCACTGTCCACTCCCCCACCAACGTTTTTCTGAACCGCGCACGGCCCACTCGGCAACACCAGTCGTCGTCGCGACATACAGGAAACTTCCTGTCGGGTCGAAGCACGTCCCTGCAATATCCACATCTTCATGCTCTGTCACCGTTCCTGCACGTTCGACTTCTCCTTCCTCCCCATGCGTTCGTCGCGGGGTGCGCTGGTAGGGGTGGGATGAGGGTGTCATGGAGTGGTACGGAGGGCTTGCAGGGCGGTACGGTGGACTTGTGGGACGATATGTTTGGGAAGAAAGAGGTGACGGGCTGATGGGCCGATATGGACTTGAGGGGCGGTACGAGTTCATTGGAGGTGGCGAGCCCCCACGTGACAAGCAGTCCACCTCGAGTTCATCAACGTCCATCGTATCGCCTTCATCACTCCCACCTATCCGATCTGACATCCTAGAGGGCGATGCGCTCGTCCATGACGTCGTCCGGGGCGGCGCACCGCGCTGAGGTATGACGAAAATGCCATCATCGCGGCGTGCGACACGTGCACTCAGTCGGCCTCCTGAATGTCTAAGTGAAGCAGGGGTGGGTGTGTGAGCAGGAGGAGTTTGGCTACAAGAGATGTTGGGCACGCGAATAATTTCCTCAGTTTCGAATGTTCGAGCGTCGAGGACGTGCAGGAAATTGGTGTGCTGTATAAATCATCGTGATCAGCTTGAGTATCAAACGGCGATACTCTGAACTCGTGCACACCTCAGTATATGTCATCACCTCGTGTCCTGCTCGCCCGCCAACTCCGCCACACCCAAACTTCACGCTCCGTGCGCCCCATCCTGGCGCACGTGAGGGTCTACGCGTCCAGTCCCATGGTTCATCACTCATCCACCCGCTGTCACCACCGCCTCTCTCACGACTCGTATGCAGCACCTTTAGCGGCTTTGTGCTCCGCACGTCCCAGATTGCGATAACTCCTTCTTGACAAGCAACAGCGAACTTAAGTCCGTCGGCACTCCATGCCGTGCTAAAGGATGCTACAAGAGAGTTGGGATGGATGGAAATGGCGGACGGGATCTCTAATGTTGTGACGCGATTGAAGGTAAGTTGAGCGTTGCCTGAAAGGGAGTGGAGGTAGATCCGAGGAGAGTCTCCGACTGAGAGTAAGGTACGGCCGTCGGGCGAGATAGAGGCTGTATATATCTTCAGGATTGGGTTAATTCCTCACACGTGAGATGATAACGTACAGTGATTCACAGGCTCTTTGAGTGTGAGGGTCCCACAGCACCTGAGATCCTGTGCCCAACGAACTCGGAGGGGTACGTCGTAGAGGCGAACTGTCCAGTCATTATTACTTACGACGAGCCGTGGATCATGAGAACCGTCGAATGCACGTGCAAGGAGGACGGAGTTGTTGATGCTTCCCCTGAGCTTGCGGCAGAACTGCCAGAGCGCACGGGTACGTGATGGACTGTGAAGTGAGAGGTGAATCTCGGTGTCTTGACCACCTGCTGCGAGCAGTGTGTGCGGGGAATCGGAAAGGGTTAGCGAAGAAAGTGTGTTTGGGATAAATGTGAGATCGGCTAAGGGTTTTGGTGCCTAGGAGCCACGAATGAGACTGGTCCTGCGAACCTTACATCACATAAAGGCAAGGATAAATGAAAACGCACCAGGTCTGGAGCATGAAGATCATGCTCAATAATCGAGCCCTTATGAACGTAATTGACAATACCAGCCTCGCGTGGACATATGATTAAATCTCGAAGTTGCCTGCAGAGCGACTTAGTAGCGAGCAACCACGAAATGATAAGAGCGTACACATGGCCGATGGTAACATCTGCTGGCGCGATGACACTTGGAGTCGTCGACACCAACGACGAGGTGCGAGCCATGACTAGGAGCGCTAGCCTTTATAATGACAACTTGAAGATCCTGCGTGTGACGTTGAGAACTTCATCAGCTTACTGACACTCCACATACGGCCCGGATCCTCAATGATCTACCACGTGACCCAACTCATACTCGATCCCCGTCAATGTGGTCGGTGTGTTGTAGCCCTTCAACGTGGAGCCACCCAAACGAATATTTTAAAGCGAAGTTCGAACAAAGACATCACTTTTGTGGATGAGCATTGTTCGGTGAGTCCTCCTCACCACCTGTGTTGACAGAGAAATAGGCTTTGCGTCGTCTAGGACACGTTATAGCATTGCTGGGGAGAGCTTTGGAATGAGACGAAATACAAGTGTGAAAGAAAAGCTGCTTCGGAAACGAACAAGTTATTATGAACGTAAATTTCCCTTATTCGCGTGAGCACCTTCGAACAAAGTTCCTAATAATTAAAATACTCATGGCCTCTTTGCACTGTAACAGCAGACACGGTGCGTGAGGTACCGCAAGTACTCACGAAGTTCCACCCACCCATTCAGTTCTGGTCGTCAGCCAGGTCCTACAATTTTTCGGTCTGTTGAACTCTTCCGCTATTGCATGATTTTTCAGCTCACGGTGGTCGTCGATCTAAGTCATATCTTAGGTGAATTGTTCGGTCGCTGAAACCGGTCCCTCAGAGCCTGATATATGTTTTCCAGGTGCAGACTATCTCACAATACTGTGAATTCACCGCCATCAATACCCAATACCTGTTCGTTCCCCACCACTGCGTACCTGAGCGACTGCTGGTGGAAAAAACAAGTGTTGGCACTGTTCTAATCAGGAGGCTTACAATGATATCCTTTACAATCCCGCAGGCGCAACAAGGTTCTCCTTTTCAGAACATCCTCTTGGCTTCCCCGGATGTAGCAACATCTCGATTTGATCCACACTAGCTGAAATCCAGGATATCAATCTCCTTCCCAACCACATCACTTCTTTGTATTTCATGGAGCAAATTTAAGTGTAAAAACTATGTCCGTCTGCGTAATGTAGAAAGGCACAGTGTCCGAGTCACCGTGGGGAGCACCCCATTTCAGGTTTTGATCTGTGCGAATAAAAAATTCGCTGATCCCATGGAACGACGAAAGAATATGAAGTCCAAGCAGGAAGTCTGTCTTGAGCTGCGTATAGTTAAAGGGCTTGATTAGGCTATGCGCAGCCTATGACCTAGGCCTGTGCAATTTGCTGTATTACAACTCTCATAACGCTGAACCGGATCTCATTTTGTTCTCTTTACTGCTTCTGTTTATACTTGTGGAGCTCGACAAACAAAAAGGTCGGCGAGAGGCGGGTGAACTGTTCGGACTCAATATGCAGGAACTATTCGACTAGAAAGCACTGACTTGCGGCCTCCCTTGCCCAGTCTCAGATCAGGAGATCAAGTCTTCTGGAACTACTGTTATACAGGAGAGCGCCACTCAACATGATGTCCAAATGCGGGTGCATACGGAATACCTGCCGTCGTCGGCCGATCGACCATGCACTAGTACTAGCCTAGCGGTTAACCACCAGCTAACTTGAAGGTATGGTGCCGGCCAGCGACGAGGTCAAGCGTAAAACACGAGCGATCAAGAACAAAACTTGAAGACTGAAGAAGTAAACATATTCCGATTTCCAACTGAACAGTGTCGAGGTAATCAAATTAAAGGCGATCAAATAACTTACCAAGATTCAGCACCAACGCTTTGGCAAAGAGCATCCTGCTCTACTCTGCTCCATCAGAATGTTTGGAAATATCTCTCACTACTCCATCAGAATGTTTGGAAATATCTCTCACTACTCAATTGGTGAGTTGCAACTTTTGGAAGGTATGCTCACAGTAATTCAAGGAGAAGTGAGATGTGAAAAAGATCATGGGCAGTGAACGAAGGGTTTTTCATATGAGACTGTAAGCACGCCGGCTTACCTGAGTTTCCATAATCAGTACATATACTGTCGCTGATGCTGAAAGCTAAGCTTTCAGTATTTCACCTTTTGGTGTAACGGTTATGCGGGCGGCAGTCTGACCAAGTTACAGAGACCTGGATATTATACGTAATCGCATGCACGCTGCACAACATGACACTTATAACTTGTACTAGCAAGATTATAAGCTTATCATGTTGGAGTCAGTAGCAGGCAAGGGCACCAGGAGCGAGCTCGTTGACGTCGGACCAAGTACGCGGCGCGCGCAATGAGTCGCCATCGGCCAAAACCTCTCGACGGTATATTCACAAAACTATATGTTCGTTATTCCTTATAATCTACTGTACGATAAAAGAACGAGTTGCAACATCTCAATCTCCTCCAGATACTGAGATGTAAGCCTTACACGTTTCTTTCTCTCAATAGCGAGGTATTATACCAATCGTAACTAATGTATAGAATATATTCTCTACCTAGCTCTCACTCTCCTCGCGTGCGCTCGCCTCTAGTTTCTAGATAATAAACGAGCTTATAGCTGTAGAACACGTTAGGTCCCGCCGGAGCGCCATAAGTTAATCAAGGCAAGCATATGAAGCCAGCCCTGAAGGTACTTGTATTGTTACCAGTCACTGCTCCTGATCGCAAACTGACATAATGCTGAGCGTTGAGGCCTGAGGATACACAGCTACTGGTGAGTTTCAATCACGTTTTCTTGGCTATTGAAATAAGCGGCATGCATACGATGCTACATTGACCAAGTGTAATGCATAAACAATAGTCCGCACTATATATATACAGTAAAAAAGCAAATTAAAAAAATCATAATCGAGCACACAATTACTTAGGAGCCTCTGCGACGTAACCTTCCTGCTCCTCATTCGAGATATCTTCGAGCGTTCTCTGTTTCGTCTCGGGAATGAGAAGTGTAGAGAAGACACCAGTCAACATAAACAGAGCGAAGATCTCCATACTACGAAACCACATTAGCTTCTAAACACGGATCCAGAATGTTCGCGCTGCTCACATGTGTTTCACAAATTTGTTCGTGCCGCCGATGTTGACAAGTTGAGCAAAGCCGACCTGGGAAATGATAGCTCCGAGCTTGCCAGTAGCAGCAGAGATACCGAAGCCTGTCGAACGGTAACGAGTGGGGAAAGCCTCTCCAGGAATGACGAAAGTGGTGGTATTAGGGCCAAAGTTTTGGAAGAAGTTGGTGAGGCAGTACAGGAAGACAAAGGCGTTCTTGCCCGAGGTGCTGGCGTTCAATGCATCATAAGCGAAACCTGTACAGTAATCGTTAATCTTATACACGTAATCGTAGTGGTGAAATGTACAAACCCATGATGATGAAAAGGATGGTGAGCACGGTGAAGCCCATCAGTTGAATGGGCTTGCGGCCCCAGGAGTCGATAAAAAGGAAAGACACCCAATATCCTGGAATCAAGCCCGCCACGGAGAGGATAAGGTTACCAACACAAATGTTGTACAAGTTCTGGTAAACATAAAGTGACGAGGTTTTGTCACCGGTGGGACTACCAAAGTTGATTGCGGTTAGGATGATCGAGCTGTTTAAGCCAAGACCGTAGAAAGCAATCTGAATGTGAACATTAATTTCCGACCTCAAAAGAGCTAAATTGGGACTTACATCGAGAGCGAACCAGGAGTAAGAAGTGCCGATCAGGACTTTCAAGTTCTTCCACTGGCTGAAGTATGCAACAAAGTCTGCGCGAGTTGCCTTTGGAGCTGCGACATACTGCGCCGGAACATCTTCATCCGTGGTGTGACTCTTGGGATTCATTACGTCAGTGATATCTGCAGTAGCCTGTGCGACATTGCGCTCGATATCCAGGGTAAAACGAGGAGTTTCAGGAATAGTGAGACGGAAGTAAAGTGCAAGAACACCGGGGACACATCCAAGACCAATGACGAGACGCCAGATATAATCGACAGGGACGACGCAAGGGAAAGTGGAACTGAGGATTTCACTCTTGTATGCTTGGACGACGATAATACCGATTAGAGCGGAAGCTGCGTTCACGATGTATTAATGAAAACGTTTTAGGAGAAAAATATCAACTAACCAAATTGGCCCCATCCTTGTGCAGCGAACACGGCAGTCATGAGACGACCACGTGAACGTGTAGCGGCGAATTCTGAGGAAATGATGGCACTCAGAGGGTAATCACCACCGACACCAACGCCCATCTACAGACAGAGAGATAAGGTACAGACGTTCCAGAAGTTCGTTGCACTTACAACGAAACGCCAGACAATGATGACACCGAGAACGCTCACTGCTGGAGCCTGGCCTGCAAGCGCCTGAGCGAAAGTTGCAATAATCATGACCATGAGCTCGACGCCGTCTATCATACATTGATTAATGAAGGTGGTTAACTTGAACACGAAAAAACACTGACACATCCTCTTACGGCCCACAATATCTGCGAGCCATCCGAAAACAAGTTGACCAACCAAGTTGCCAACAGGAGTTGCTACCTTGATACCCAAAGATTGGTTGGTGTTGAGCTGATTGCCTTCGGATATTTTAACATAACACTATGGGAGAAAAGGGGCGGCATGCTCACCTGTGTGACCGTAGACGTAGCCCAACATGGTGGCGGCGATGTTGATGGCAAATATATCGTAGCTGGCGACAGGTGAGCGGAGGTGACTACCACACGATATAGAAACTTACGCGTCGGTAAAGAAACCTACACTGGCAACCAAGCAAACCTTGACATGGAACCACCTAGTAGGAGTGAAATATATTTTTGCAGAATTTAAAATTTTGTGAAACTTACGAGAAAGGCGCATTGTCGATTACTTCCAGAGCAGCGCGGCGGCGCTCATCAAGCGTCACGGTAACCTGCTCCTTCTCATGGTACGATCCGTGGCTGGATTGTTGTTCAGGAATTGCAGCCATCGTGAGTCACGGAGTATAAGGTCCCTGAGGTTATGGGGAAAGCCTGTAGCTGGCACCCGCCTACCTACATTATCATTTATACTGTACCACATGGATGATACTCACTGGATTCTCAGGCCTAGAAGGGTGATCGTATCCGCCTCGCCTTTGTAAGGTTTATGTTGACAGCGCCATTCTTTGGCGGGCACGTTCGTACGTCTGTAGCCAATAACTGCTCTCTTGGAGGATTCAGGTACACCATCACGGACTTGACATGAGCTTTTTTTAACGCCGTGCGAGAAACTCCGGGCGCCTGAGTAGTGGCCGCCCGTAGGCAACAAGTTGGCCTTGGGTTGGTCTGATCAGGCTGACCTACATAAGGTGTGTCTCCGGCCGGATGCCAGTAAAACGTTTGCTTGAAGCCTTAAATATGCTGCTCGGATCAGCAAAAATTTACTAGCACTGCAGTTATTGTAACACATGCATTGCAAGGACAGCATGAGGTGCACTGGAAGACCTGGAGCTCACATTATCCCGACTCGGAGGTGTGGTGTACTTGGCCGATGAGTCTGTCCCAGGTAACATTCCCAGACTCCCACGAGGGCTGTTTGTTGAACATCTTTATTACTTTTATCTGCACCCGATTTGACCCAATGACCTTACATCCAAATTTTACTCCTGGTCGTTCATGCAGAGCTTGTACCGTGCAGCTGTGTCTCGAGCTCCGCCTTCACTGTTTAGTAGTCACGTGTATTCTATCTGTTCGTCCTTCAACGGCTTTCCGTTCCTAAGCCTGCGATATGTACATTTATTCGATGCCTGACTAGGTCCTCCCCGCCCGTGTTTCCTTCCCCTCCCTTCCGTATTTCTTTGCTGTTCTCCGTACGGCTTATCTTAGCGCTCCATATGTCACCGTGGTCAGTGCTGGTTTTGCCAGTCGTGGATTTCCTTTCCCGATGTCCACTTTCTAATTTGCTTGTGCCTGTCCTCATAGAGGCAGCTCACCAACTTCCTGCAGATTTTGTCCCAAGAAGCGTACCCGTCCAGAATCCGTGAAACTCATTTGTTGCTTACATGCCGAGCTGGGCTGCACCGTGCCAACTAATGAGGCTTTGTTTGCACATTATCTCCCTTTTATCAAATGTCCGTTGGCAATCCTCTGTTTGCCCATCGTCTAGGGCTACATTGAGGTGCAAAAGGTTGCTGCGGCCGGCTGCTCTGCTTCGTCCGTATAAAGATTTCCTTGCTGACACAGACCTTGTACTGATCCATGAACCCTAAACCTGACATAGCCCTCGAACCTGACCTTCGTCGGCCGTTGTCATGGGCTTCGCTAGCTCCGCCCGAGGCATGGAATTTTCGTATGTTGCCTTTCTACCTGGTTTTGCGGCGAGCTGTGGTACACTTCATCTTCGTTCGTCATGTTTGGACTGAATTTGATCTTGGGTTTGAAAGTAATCTCCTCCCTTGTCTGAGTTCTTGCGCGGGCAATCAGTAGTTGTACTACGATAACCTACGTACTTAGTGAGGCAATCGTTCTATTAGTTGCTTGAATGCCGACAGCTTTCAACTTTGGCCCTGTCTGAAAAATAAGTGCGATGAGTTGTTGTTCCAAAAGCGAGTCGGGACTCGGCTTGAATCGCTGGTACCCGTTCTTGTACTGACATACGTGGGGACTCACCTTGGCAATGACATTGCGAAAAGCTCGACTCGTGATACCGTGTGGCTAAATATAGAAGTTCTGGGGAAATGAGTGCAATATTACAAAATCATTGTGGATAGGATCAACCGTTTCTCGAGCGAAGCCGAACCGACTCAACTTCGGGAATTCGGAATTACAGTATTACCCTTTGGCTGCGCAGGCGGCAGCGTCAAGGCTCATTTGCTCGTCCATGTGGACAGGAACGCCTCTCGCTTCACGGCTCGTTTGTCGTTCAGCAACCCTTCGAGCGTTCTCCAATGCCGCTACTTCCCTACGGCTTATCTCACGTCCGAATCACGGATTGAGTGGAAAGCCTATGAGGAGTTTACATGCACGCCCTTCCTCTTTGAAGTTGACGCCTTTCACCTCAAATTTCACATCGTCTTCCATTCTCCACGCGAATGACGCGCCTGCTGCAGCCACTAGTAGTCCGAAATCGGTTGATTCCGACAGTGTAACTGTGAAAGAGCAGAGAAGAAAAGATTGGATTATCGTCAAACGACTGATGAGTCACGTCTGGCCGAAAAATGACTGGGGCACACGCGGTCGTGTTGTCCTTGGATTTGGGCTTTTGATTGCTGGCAAGGTGTGGCGTGCTGCACAAGAAACCGGGGGGTGACTGAATCCAAACATAACTTCATCAGGTGTTAAATGTTCAGGTGCCTCAGCTGTTCAAGTCTGTGATTGACGCGTTAAACCTAGACGTAATGGCCGATTCGACGGTATGGGTCGTTGCAGGTTCTCTCATCCTCGGATGTGAGTCAATAGCTATGTGAATTCACCACTTCTTATAACAATTCTTTCAGATGGGGCTGCTCGGACGGGAGCTACGCTATTTGGAGAACTACTGAACGTTGTCTTTGCCAATATTGGTCAACAAGCGGTTCGCAGAGTTGCTAGGGAGACCTTCGAACATCTCTTGAGCTTGGATCTCAAGTTTCATCTCGCACGACAAACTGGTGGACTTACACGTGCAATTGACCGCGGTACCAAGTATGTCACATTTCGACAGCATAATACAACTTTTGAATGTCGCATCTCAGAGGTATCACATTCATGCTTCAGGCCATTATTTTCCGCATCTTCCCGACTGCCCTGGAGATATCTATGGTTTGCGGAATACTTGTGAGCAAAGAGCTGATCCAGATTTCTTTCTTACCCACCACTGAGATAGACTTGGAAATTTGGTTGGGATTTTGCCGCAATCACTGTCACTGCTTTAGCTGCATACACTTGGTTCACCGTTCGCACAACCTCATGGAGGTCAGTGCCATTTATCTTATCCGGCCCATTTACTCAATTTCTTCAGAACTCAATTTCGCCGCGATGCAAACAAAGCGGACAATAAAGCTGCGACCCTAGCAATTGACTCGCTTATCAATTACGAGGCAGTCAAGGTATCTATCTGTTGCATGTTTTCATCATTTTTGCGTAAACTCTGTTGCAGCATTTCAACAACGAGAAATTTGAGATTGCACAGTACGATAAACATCTCAAACAATACGAAAAATCTTCTGTGAAGATCACCACATCTTTGGCATATCTGAATTCCGGCCAGAATATAATTTTTTCCACCGCGTTAACAGCCACCATGTTCCTCGCTGCCCAAGGTGTCATGAAGGGTACGTTCGGCCGAACTTTCATAACGCATCTCTAGTCTTAGACGAACTTTGATCAGGGACCATGACTGTCGGTGACCTCGTCATGGCAAACCAACTAATTTTCCAGCTGTCACTTCCCTTGAACTTCCTGGGTAGTATTTATCGCGAGCTGCGTCAAAATCTCCTAGATATGGAAGTATTGTTCAATCTTCAAACTGACAATGCTCCCGCCAAGGTACGCCTTAGGGCTACTTTATCACAAGTTTTTACCGACGCGATTTTCTGGGAAAGGACAAAGAGGACGCAAAACCGCTGGCATTGAAAGGCGGTTCTATTCGTTTTGAGAACGTGAACTTCGGCTATCATCCAGATCGGCCCATCTTCCGCAACTTGTCCTTCACGGTTCCGGCTGGTAAAAAAGTGGCTATAGTTGGTCCATCCGGATGCGGGAAATCCACGGTCTTCCGCCTCCTGTACCGTTTCTACGATCCATCTTCCGGTCGGATTTTCGTGGATGACCAGGACATTCACGACGTTCAGGTGCAGAGTCTCCGGAAATCTATTGGTGTAGTTCCACAGGATACGCCGTTGTTCCATTCTGACATCATGCACAATGTGCGGTATGGCCGCCTTGATGCCACGGACGACGAGGTAAAAGCGGCTGCAATGAAGGCGAGCGTTCATGACACGATCATGGGTCTTCCCGAAGGCTACAAGACCACGGTCGGCGAGAGAGGTTTAATGATTTCTGGAGGGGAAAAGCAGCGGTTGGCGATTGCACGTGTGTTACTCAAAGATCCCCCGATCCTTTTCTTTGATGAAGCTGTGAGCTCCCATGTCCCTGATTTGCATATAGGATATTCCTTGACCCGCGATTTCAGACCTCGGCTCTAGATGCTCACACGGAAACAGAGCTTATGCGCAGTATAAACAACACGTTGCTGGACAAGGCACGGACAAGCATATTTATTGCCCATAGGCTCCGCACCGTGGTTGAAGCAGGTGAACCTTAGCTGCACTTTATTTTTTCTCAGGCATATTGACACCTGGATCGTAGATTTAATTATCGTGCTTAAGGATGGCCAGGTTGCGGAACAGGGCACTCATGAAGAATTGTTACGCCTAGGCGGTCTGTATCATAATATGTGGGTCCAGCAGGCCTCTGATAATTCATTGGAGAGCTTGGCCGAGTCTTGAGCTCCTGGCCAAACCCATCAATTATTGTAGAGCGTGCAATATTGCTTTACACTGCAATTCACAGATGGACATTAATTTTGATCATTTTAAGAACATATAATAGTTTCTAATGTTGAAGGATCCGTGACGTTCACGTAGATCCCAAGTGATAGGTTGATGTCATGCACTGCTCTTGTCCAAAAGCGTGTAAACGTGTGTGATGCTGTGATAACTCCCATGGACAAGTATGCACACAACAAACGTTGGTCACCGAATCGCAAATCATCGACCATAGTTCCCGTCCAGTGTAACTCTTGCCGTCGTCTCTCCGTCCTCGAGTAAGATCCACGATTCAAGCCCACCAATAGGATCTGCAGAGGGGAACACAATATTCCGTACACCGTGACCCCATCCTGGGCTACTGTAACCACCATATCTGAGACATCATGCATGCAATGGGAGTAAATGGAGTAGATGATGAGTATGCACTGAACCAAACGGGTCAGGTGAAGATCACATACCCGGAGTGCTTGTCAAAACAAAATATAACATCCTTCGTAGGCTCACGGGCGCACCACTCGTCGCCATGATCTGTGAAGAAACCACACATAGCCGTATGATAAGCGACAAGATAAAACTTGCAAATCAGGGAACTTACCGTGCCCAGAGATCACTGCGTGTAGGTTTTTGACGTTGGCATTCAACGCATCCCAGAATGGTTGGTCTTTTCCGGCTGATGACGGGTCAGTAGTGGCTTGTGTTGATCCCTGGGATAGAGTGTCGGCTGAAAAAAATCCATAGAAGTGAGCAACCGAACGATGTCAAACATATTCGATCTCACTCACCATTTAGTCCTGGGTTTGCCGTGCTGTTCAGCGTCTTCTGCACATTCTCGATTGCATGTCTTTTATTGTTTATTTCAGAAAGAGGACATGGTAATTGAATAAGTTCCACTTACGGAGGTATATGTACGAAGGCTAACGCTCCTCGCTCTCTCCTTTCTATTGAATCCCATCCAGCTTCCATTGCAGCTGTCTCGCGCTCAATCCATCCTGCTACAGAGTCGTCCACCCAGTCGGGTAGTGGCGCAGATGTGGATCCTGGGGACCAACCACCTAGGAGTCGGAGAACGTCAGTGGTTCGACAAAAGACTCCCTGGCAGAAGGTAGGAGTGTACCTCGAGAATCAAAAAACCACAGGATCAAAGCAGGCGTCAGATCTGGAAACAAAATAGGAAGGTAAGTAACGACGAACGTTCCTATCCTTGTGATAGGCACCTGTCACTTTTTCGTAGACCTCCAGATCAACAATCATATGTACAGTCAATAATCCTGATTGAAAAGTCACACTTCAATAACATACTGGAACCCAATAATTCCCTTCCCCTCCCTCCCCTCCAATACCAGGTGGTGCGGTGCGAGTGTAGCTTAGATAACTATCGAGCTGCTCCCGTCGTATTTCTTCAAGATGTGTGATGTTTGCCTCGTTATCGTGATTCTAACAAACAGTGTTTTTGTCATATACATCTCTAGGAACGATTCATATAAAAATAGACCTACCCCGTATGTAGAAGAGAAGGGGATTTTTGCTTCATTTAGAGGAGCCACTATGCGGTCGATGAGAGTGGTAGAATTCTCCCGAAAAGTATCTATGTAAAACAAGGGAATGTCACTAGGGGTAACAATCAGCCCAAGTCAATTTGAGCGCACCTTCGCCAGTGATTAAATCTCCATTCAGTACGCTGGAGACGCTGTGTCGTTACTAACATCCAACTTGGAGGAAAGTGAACACAATTCATACACGTAGTCAGGCTTCTCAGTAGCCAGTACACCGCGCATCAGGCGTTTGCTATTAACATCCTGTTGAGGTCCCCAATCATCCCAGGGATTTTCGCCATAATGAAGATCCGAGAATACGGTCAACTTAAAAGTCCCAGAAGAACTGAAGGTGATACGTGGTTTATCAGGATACGGGTTGATATGAGAGGGCACATCAACCGCTGGAAATTCCACCTGTCTTGAAGATGCTGGTAGAATCTGAGTGTATACATGATTTGTGTAAGTGTCTAGGATAATACGTACCACTGCGAGGCAAACTTGGAGATGCTTTCACTATTCCTGCACGGAAAATGGCCAGCGAAGTGGCAAGGATTCCTACTTGTAAACACGAGAGGATCATGGCGCGAGTACTTGGTCCAGAACCCTGCAAGGTCAACGAAGTGGACGGATTTTGTTGAAGGGTTTTCTTCCTTTCTTACGTACTCCTCGCCTGTTGGACAGAACCGTATCAACGGGTAGTGTTCATTACAAAAGGAGGTACACAAAACTATGCTCTACAAGTAGATCACACAGGCTGTTTAGTGCGGTCCGCGCGCAGCGGTACCTTTCGCCAGCCTTTGTGACTTTACGCTCGACCTTTTCGATCACAGCGCGTGATGGCTCGCTGACCCCGAATATCACCACATCCTTGAATTCACACAGGTGGGTAATAGCTACGAAGGAGATGCCGGCAGAGGTAGTCCAGAGTGTCACATGCTTGCACACGGCGCGGCTCCAGTTTAAATCAGTAAAATCAGTTGATCACATTGTATGAAATGGACTTAAAGGATACTACTGTTCTGATCGAGAACGGTAATGACTTGGCTGGAAAATGGGTGATCAGTGATAATTATAAGCTGGCGAGAAAATCCAGGGGTGCCCATAGAACTGTGGTTGTAAGATACGCCGTGACAGTTCTAGTATGGTTACTTAGTAACCCAGCCGGATAAGCGCCTACATGAGATAAGTTACAAGTGGGCAGAAATCAAACTCTACTCACGACACATACGATTGACGACATAACACATTGGGGGTTTGGGAGTTTTTCACTATGCAAGATTTGTTTCGAAATGTTAGTGATAAAGTTGGCATTCTTACTATACATTTTGACACGGTAAAAATGAGAAAAATTGGATGAGTGGCCAAATCCTGGGCGAAATTCTACATTTTATGAATCATTTTGATGTTGTAAACGAAAGACATTTCACTGACAGCAAGATCTGAAGAAAAATGATCAAACATTTTGATTCAAATCTTACATGGGGTGAAATTTGAGGAGAATTTGAAATAAAAATTTCGAAACACATTTTACCTAATTGGAAAGGAATTTTACCCTATGTGCAAGATTTGAATCAAAATGTTCGATCATTTTTCTTCAGATCTTGCTGTCAGTGAAATGTCTTTCTTTTACAATGTCAAAATGATTCATAAAATGTAGAATTTCGCCCAGGATTTGGCCACTCATCCAATTTTTCTCATTTTTACCGTGTCAAAATGTATAGTGAGAATGCCAACTTGATCACTAAGAGTCCGTTCAGGAAGGATTATTTTGCCCAACTTTGCCTGACTTGAAAACTAAAATCCGATTAAGTAAGCTTGCCAGTGTGCCAGATGACTGTGACAGATCAGTGACAGTCAGTAGGCTTATCACACTAATATGCCCTCAACCTGGATGCAAACAAGGTCTGACCATTTACGCAGTGCCACCAGCCTGAGGATGCCACCCAAAGGGAAAGGAAAGGGCAAGAAGAAGGTGGCCACCGATGATCAAGACTCTGCTGGAGAGACGAGAGATTGCTGCATCTGGTCTTTGGCTGATGAAATGAGGCTGGTTGACTATATCGCAGACAAGCATTCCAAAGCGGGAGATGGGATGAACTTCACCAGGACCTTCTGGAATAATGCTGCCCTACATATGGCAGCAGGTCCAGTGCCTGAGGGTGCTCCCAAGACGGCTGATTCCTGTCAATCTAAATGGAGCTGCATAAGTACTCGTCTCTGAGTGCCAGTACTGAAACTGACACATTTTTAGTTAAGAAAAGTGTTTAAGGTGGTTGACAAACTGAGCAACGCTTCAGGTGTATCGTATGACTTCGAAAAAGGGGCTAATATTGATGATGAAGGCGAGACTATGTGGATGGACTACATTTCAGTATGTATTGTCCATCTCTCCTGCTCTACCACACTAACCATTCACACAGAAGAACCCCGATGCAAAGGCCTTCAAAAAAAAAGGATGGCTGCATTTTGAGAAGCTGCAGGGTGTCATCCCAGTGACTGCAAGCAGCTGGACTGGCTTCTATGCTGGCTTGAGCCAGGCTGCGACCATGGGCCACAATACAGATACGCCAACAGCCAGTAGCAACATCACAAGTGGTGAGGGTGATGAGGCCATGTCAATGCTTGAGAAAGTGCTTGACTGGGTTGAGTTCAGTCCTAGTAGCTCTGGCAATGTTGAGATGGGCAGTGACTCTAGGTCAATGCCGCCGCCGCCTCACACACCTGTCACACTGAGAGGTTTCAATGCAGCACTCCAGCCCTTCATGTCTCCTTCAATAACTTCTACATCTACTTCATCACTTGCAATGAAGTACAAATCTGATGGGGATGATTCCTTGTGCACTCATTCCCACCCCCCACATTCCAATTAAGGAGTGTAGTGGGATCATCGAAATCTCAATGGCTCACTATGCCACTTGTGTTGGAAGAGTTGGGGGAGAAAGTCATCGATTGCATAGCTGACGCCACTTCGTTGTTTCGGGACACTGTTGCTGGCCATTTGACCGATCCTGTCCCAGCCTGTAAGCAGTGCGCTGTCCTTCGGGTGCAAGAAGAAAAGAGCTTGAATGATCATGAGGTGGTCACCATGATGGATCTTTTCCAAGCTGACGTCACCATCGCCAATAATTATAATGCAATCCTACAGGATGGTGTCCATGAGGTTTTTTTAGCATGGTGCCTACAGGAAGTGAGGGAAGTGCGGGCAAAGGAAAATATAACTAGTTGAACTCCATGATGTATCTCACTCATTCATACTGCAATCAATGGACTTGTGTTTGCACAATCAAGACTGAATTAGCAGCAAGGGAACAATACATTGTACATTGAGTGAGTCAAACACAACAACAACAAAAATGACAATAAAAATGACAAATGACAAACAGCCTCACTATTCTACTTGTACATCAGGCAGTAAAGGCTGGCCTCTGCGAAGCCTTTCTTGAAGATAATCAACCCACATTGATTGCATGATTTCATCACGGACTTTGTGTGCACAGGTGCATGCCGCATTGGTGGGTGGCCCATCAGCAAGCATGCCGCTGTCATAAGGAGCCCCCCACTCATCGGAATCCACATGATGATAGTCTAGTATATCGTCAGGGTCGTGGAATTGGATGACATTGTGTATGAAACACAACACTGGAGGGATGCAAGATTGGATATCTAAGTTGTACTTGGGAGGGATGCGAATAATCTGGAACTGCTTTTTCAACACACCGAAGATACGTTCAATGACATTGCAGAGCTGCGCATGACATAGATTATATAGTTCCTTTGGATTGTGAGGCCTGAAAAAAATAAGTACTAGGGTGGTAAGTCAGTGGGATAACATACAGCATATTTGCCCAGCCCCATTCAGCCAGGTGGTAGTACACACCGTGGTAAGGCATGAGTAACTCATCACATGCGGCAAATCCTGCATCTGCAAGGTACAACTTGCCCAGAGGGATGGTGAAATTGGTTAGGTGAGCCTCATTGTAAAGGCAAGTGTCTGCTGTGGACCCTGGGAAGCCACTTAGCATGCAAGTGAACCGCATGTCAAAATTGCATGTGACAAGGCAATTTTGTGTTAAATTGCCCTTGCAGTCGTGAGTGGCATCACGATCAACAGCATTGGGATGGCACACAATGTGAGTGCCATCGATGGCACTGATTACATCGGCAAAGTAGGGATATAATTTTTTCATCTTGAGGATTTCAGCAGGTATTAGAGTTTGTGCATTTGGAAGCCAGACATAGGTGGAATATATTGGTTGGGAGGACAATGCAATCAGAATCCATTTGAAATACCTTGTAGAATATTAAACAAATGTAAGGATGAGAGCTAGTAGACATACCTCGATATAGTATCATTTGAGCATTGAAAACACTTGGCAAGGTGCTGTACAGCAAGGCCTGTAACACAGGTGTACAGGAAGATAGCCAGCTGCTCTTCCAACATTACATTTTTTGAGTTGGTTATTCCACCATCATGAAGTATATCCCACAATACAATGAATACATGGTGGCGTACACTGAGCTCACATCGGATTTGTTCTGGATGGCCGTTCAGAAGCTCATTGACCCAGTCAATCCCAGACAGAGCTGAAGTATGGTATGGTTGTTTGTTGTAATATGTGTTTGTATAGGAGTTAAGGGCATCCCTGGCAAGACTGACAACTTCAGATGCTGAAACAACCATATCCTGGAAAAAGTTTATGATAGCTCAGAGGTTCTTGATATCTGACTGCTCTGCATCCTCAACGCCCTGCCCATCAGCCTGCTCATCCTGCTCATCCTGTGCATCCCGCTCATCCTGCTCATCCTGTTCGACCACCATATCGTCATCAGCGGAAGGGTTGTCAGTGTGGTGTAAGAGACAGGGGAGCATGGCGATAGTATGTGTGGCATATGTTTTTTGTTACTGATAACGCCAATCAGCGTGACATCAGCTTCAAGCTCCGAGCTTACTTAATCGGATTTTATTTTTTCAAGTCGGGCAAAGTTGGGCAAAATAATCCTTCCCGAACGGACTCTAACATTTCGAAACAAATCTTGCATAGTGAAAAACTCCCAAACTCCCGGTGTGTAACTATAAGGTATGCTTCTCATAAACTCGAAAAACTACTGACCATCTGTCTCCTTGTCTAGGCCATCACGACATGTCAGGACTACTTGATGTAGCAAACAAGAAAAAGCATACTGTGAGAAGGCGCGCGATGCCGGCGCCAATGCAAACGATGCGATTGCACATGGACAAAGTGTCGGTAGTCGCATTCTTCAAAGACGGTCGACGGGTCGTCACTGGTTCTTGGGACTGCACCCTGCGAATTTGTAACATACAGAAAGGAGTAGTGGTAGGGGGGCCATTCATGGGACACAGTAAAAAGGTGTTTTCAGTTGCGGTATCGCCGGACGACAGGCAAATTGCGAGCGGTGGAAAAGATAACACCATCATCATCTGGGACGTCGAGAGCAAGCAGATGTTATTCAATCCGCTGGCGAAGCATACAAATTGGGTGACTTCGATGTGCTTCTCCCCCGATGGCAAGAGACTTGCAAGCGGGTCATATGATTCGACAGTGATTATGTGGGATGTAGAGACTGGCGCTGCCCTCTCAACACTCCAGGGTCATCTGCGTGGGGTGTCGAGTGTCGCATTCAACCCAGATGGTCTAAAATTAGCATCTGGATCATTGCGTACCATTTGGATTTGGCGCACAGATAACGCCGAACTTGTTTTCAAAATCAACGCTCATGAAAGTTGGGTTCTCAGCGTTGCGTGGACGCCTGACAGCCAGCAACTTGTCTCTGCATCATATGACAAACAAGTCAAGTTCTGGGACTCCTCGAATGGATACCAGATCGGTCAACCTTGCACTAGTCACACTTCTGACATTAACTCGCTCGCCATCTCTTCTGATGGCTCCTTCATTGCAACTGCCTCGGACGACAGGACTGTGCAACATTGGAGCACAAAGTCACACAAGCAAATAGGACAACAACTCAAACACATCGTGGATGTTACATGCGTCGCCATTTCTCCCAATGCAGAATCGGTCGTGGTCGGAGACCTCTATGGCGAGGTTCAGCTCTGGTCAATCAAGAACACACTTTCGGCAGCAGTCCAGCTATATTCTTCATCTGACTCTTACTTTGCACACCGCAGTAAGGTGAAGTTGGGACAAAACCTCCATCCTGAGGCCCTTTCGGACGCCGAAAAGGTGCAGACAATATCTGACAATGTTTTAGCTATGGTGACGAACTGCTGATTCATAGGTTATCGAAATCAACCCATCGTCTTACCTTGGGTACAAACTGAAGCATGCAGTTCTTTACGGAGCACAGCGCTATGATGACGCAATCGCGGCCTTCAAAATCATGCTTTCCAAG
Organism: Suillus subaureus; assembly: GCF_016647635.1. Taxonomy (NCBI): domain Eukaryota; kingdom Fungi; phylum Basidiomycota; class Agaricomycetes; order Boletales; family Suillaceae; genus Suillus; species Suillus subaureus. Next base: position 1,406,725 of record NW_024538562.1, on the reverse strand, counting down.
TTGGATGATGCACCCGACTCACAGATACGACGTAAGCCAACAATACCTCAGGAGCCAAATTGAAGATGATTTACTTTTTTTCAGAGTTGCGCCAGCAATATGTCAGTCCATCTGAAGTAGAAAATGCTATTCGACAAGCCATACATGATGTCCTGGAAAATGCCCCCCTTCGTCTAATTAACACCGTCACTGGGAACCTATGTGATCGACAGGCACAGATAAATACCTTCATGAAAAGCACAATGTACAAGGAGATCTTATCATCATCAATGCTGCATAGGCCCCTCCAAACGGAGCCTATCAGAGAAGTGGTCGTGAAGTACTTCAGTTGGGTCATGTTATCCCATAGGTGGGAAACCAAGGAGCCGCGGCTGCACGAAATCCAGGACAAGGACGTGTATACCTTGCGTCCAGCTGGAACTATAGTGAAGCTGCAGAAGTTCTGCAAAATCGCTCGCGATGCAGGACATTATTGGGCGTGGAGCGATACATGCTGTATCGACCAGAACAATAACGTCGAGCTCCAACAATCGGTCCACTCCATGTTCGTCTGGTATCACCACTCAGCACTCACCATTATCTATCTATTGGATGTTTCCCCTTCGTCAAAGTCTGGCGCACTGGCAAACAGTGTTTGGAACACCCGAGGATGGACTGTTCAGGAGTTCCTCGCTCCTACAATTGTTCTCTTCTACCAAGCAGACTGGACCCTATATCTCGACGACTGCTCACCCAACCACAAGGAGTCTGCCAGTATCATGCAGGAGTTGGAGCGTTCAACTGGTATAAATGCGGGGGCGCTCGTCGTCTTCAGCCCGGGAATGAAAGATGCCCGAGAGAAACTTCAATGGGCATCATGCCGTGTCACCACATTGCAGGAAGACATTGCATACTCATTGTTTGGCATTTTCTGCATTCATCTACCTGTCATCTACGGAGAGAAGAAACAAAACGCGCTCGGACGTCTCTTGCAGGAGATCATCGCTCACTCGGGCGACATCACAGCCCTGGACTGGGTTGGACAGTCGTCCAGCTTCAATAGCTGTCTGCCAGCTGATATTGCCTCATACAGAGGCCCGCCATGCACACCATCATCTCCATCCGAAGACGAGATTCAGTCATCGGTCTCCTCGCTGCGAAATAATGTGGATCAGGAGTCAGCTTTGAAGCTCTACACCATCCTTGACAACCTCAGTGCTCCTCGCTTCGCCAACTGCAGACTGCAACTGCCTTGCATCACATTTCCAGTCACAAAAGTCAAACGGAGGGTCGGTACACCTTGCACTTATCATATAAAGGCAGATGGACTTCAAGACCTGGAAATCACAACGACGGACACACTGGTTCAATTCTGGCCCGAAAGGCCCACCTCACAGAAATTCTTGCTCATACGTCCATGGAATCGTCATGATCTTGGGCTGCCCGACTTTGCAGACGAGACGCAGAGCACGGACGATAGGCCTGAGCCTGGGTCTCCTTCAGATAACGAGCCGGCTAGTCCGCAGTCTCTGACGCGGGAGTCGAGCTTAATCGTTCGCCTCGGACAGCGCTTGGGCGCACTTTGGCTAGGGCAACAGGGACCGGCTGATTCGCGATCTCACACGCGAGAGTTGGCATTAGTCGTTCGCCTTGGACAGCCTTTTAGTGCACTTTTACTAGCGCAGCAGCGGGGTGGGGAGTATAAAAGAATCGCTTCGGGTTGCAATATCATCGCACGAGTTAGGGACATGATGAATGTCAGGACGCTAGAGATATTGTAGCTGGATTCTTGTCGAACAATGGGGATCTCCCACCCATGCCCAGACAGTCCCTGCATGGAAAATCATATCGTATCGTATAACAGGCAAGTAAATCACCCGATTGTATCATTGAATCGTCATTGAGAGCACTAGGCTAGACAGTCTTGTGAATTTCCGCATCCTTACCCTACCAGAAGCCCTTATAAACCGCGCTTGTATACGACTGAGAGAGATGTACAGATAGACTTGTCGCTTTCTGCCCGGGGATGAGAGGTACCCGAGAGAGACTCCAGTGGGCATCGACGGGTAAGCGTAACAGGACAGAATTTTGTTGCAGGTTCGAAACCTGCTCAACAATCTTTCAAAATTTCACGCCTTAGACATTCAGTTCTTCGGAAGTTCATCCCAACTTGCGAAGCATACTAGCTAAGGTGATTACCCCAACAGAAATCCGCCGACGGCAAGTCTTTCTCTCTGTCGGAACACACCTTGACATTCACTCATGGATGGTTTCGTCGAAGGTTCGTCCAACTGGTCTTAGCTAAGTGGTTTCCACAGCAGAATCGAAATCTGTTTCTCTTAGACTGCGCAGGTTCGAAACTTGCCGATGGATTAGTGTTTTTTTCTATTGGAACACGTCTTGAGGATTCGCTCATGGATGGTTTCCTCGGAGCTACATCTCAGCTTCATCCTGACCAAAGTGGTTGCCAGGACAGAATTTAAATCTGTCTCTTGGACTGTGTCGTGCAGGTTCAAAACCTACCGATGACAAGTCTTTTGTGCTATCGGATCATGCCTTGAAGATTCACTCGTGCATGGCTTCCTTGGAGGTCCATCTTAACTAGTCTTATAGCCCGGTGGTTTCCGCAACAGAAATCAAATCAAAATCTGTTTCCCTTCGACTGCGCAGGTTCGAAACCTGCCGAATGAGGCCTTTTTCTATCGGAACACACCTTGACATTGACTCATAAATGGATTCCTCAGCAGTCCATCCAAGTAGTCTTAGCCAAGTGGTTGGCACGACGGACTCACAATATGTGCCTCCTGGAGTTGGTTCGAAACCTACTGACAATATTTTTGCGGTGTATAGATCCTCGGAGGTCCATCCTAACTAGGCCCAGTAATTGCGCCGAAACCTTTTTTATGTGATAGTCTGTCCATGAAATGGAATTCACTTTCATGTCCCGCGATGGCTTCAGCTTCCCTTCGGAAAGCAACTAGTTTTCCGGTTATCATTCCCAACTTACGGACGTTCGAGAAGATGATTCGATAAGAATGCGATGCCGAGAACTTAAACACCATTCATGCGCTGTACGTGTTGATTCCATCAAGCTTGTTCACTGTTTATTCACTGTAAGTTATTCTTGTTCATCATCCTCAATTTCTTAATGCACTCACAATCTCATCTGACCAAGCGAAACCAGTCCCCTGTGTTAACTACTGTTAAACATGCATTGCCTAAGCTTTCCCGTTCACTTAAGTGATATAAATTTGACGGTGGACAAACTTCTCAAAGGAAAGGAATGACGCAGTGCTCAAGCATCTTCTGACTACTGGTAAATCCAACCCTCTAAGTTGTGCTTTCTGAAAGTTATACTATCCTTACACTCTATTCATCACGATCTATTATTTCGTGAATTTTCTCTACAACACTCAATCTTAAAGCAGTTGCTTAGCTACTTCACTGAGTAGGTTCTACATACTATACCAGCATATTTCAAGTGAAACAAAATAAATCCGTTGAGAAATGGTGGGATTGTGTTTTCAGCGCGACAGCAACATCACCCTGTCACCTGCCGTGGCTGCCGACGTCGGTCATTAAATCTAACAGCATGTTGGTATGATTATGCATTTTTCGAGTTCCTGCAATGCTAATTTCATTGCGGAAGTCGCGCGGCAGACTCTATATCAAAACGAAGGTATTCTACAGCTCGCTATCATCATACAAGCGCAGGAACGACCTCATCACCATCACAGGTGCTCTTTTGCTACCCAGAGATGTGACGTGCATGATGAATCGGGGAACTTCTTGCAGGAAATCCTGACTGTGTCAGTCAAGCCAAGGTTTATGGTACTTCTTGGGGGCAAACGAACAAGTGCTGCCACAGCGTTGGCAGCTTCGTCTTCAAGCTGACCACAGAATTTACCACCAGAACTTCCTGCAACCTCCAGTTCCTCCCAGCCTGAGCACATACTACCATCACATTTCATACATCTGTCATCTCACACCGGTTCAACTCACAGATGCATGGTACGCGCAACATGTACAATTGGTACGTGAGTTGCTCTTCCTGAGTCTTGCTGTAGATGATATCGGAGCAGTACATGCATATCTGTCACTCCCATCGACGGCCTCGATGGTGAATGTCCCTCTAAAGTGCTGCGATGGTCAATACATGCTTGCTGGAATTCGCGTTACAGTGACTATGGGTAGGTTGCATCCCTCAACTACACGGCTCACTGGTATTGTAGGTCATCTTGGAATGTGTAGCGAGTTGATTGGCATCATGATGTCGCGACAGTGGTAGTACATGACATTAGTACTTGTGGGACAAGATCAAATCTGCGTATACATGCTTCAAATATGATTCAATGAGTTTGTACATATGTTGACAGTCTACCCCGAAGCGAGGCATGAGCGTAGGGTTAGAATTAGGACTTTGTGGCAGCGGCAATGCAGACGCAGTGCTCGCGCCACGCTCCAGCAGGCTCAAACTTGCCTGCTGCCTTCTGCTTTGCTCTTCCCCGCTCACCACTCCCTCGTCCTCGTTGTCTCTAGGACCCTCGCAGCCTACATTGCTACTGATACTGAAAGGTAGTCAACTTCAACTACATACTAGTACTACATCCTTCTTCCAGGGGCCCTGGTGGCTGGTACCTAGACCTGCTCCTCACTCGCCCTCGCAGCTCACCTCGGCTCTCTCTCGCACAGGTTGGGGCCGCTATCGGGGCTTCCACCCGAAAACTATATAGCAAACAATTCCTTTTGCTCTCGCTACCGCTACTAAGACCGCTGCATGACAACAAACACAAAGTTATGCACCGCACAAAAGTTGGATCAGACGAGCTCAGCCTTTGTTGATGTGGGGTCGCACGCTACGGCTTCTCAATCTATAAAGGTTGCTTCGTCGCAAAATTTAGCATTGTCTACAGTTTTTGACAAAGGAACCCTTAGATTGGAAAGAAAAGTCTTTGCTTTATGCCCACTTGGTCATCAACTGTGCAGTTCTTCTCCCTTTCTTCTCGTGGACGTACTAAGATTAGTCTGTACTGGTTCGAGGGATGGCATGATCTTGTTTAGAACACTACCTCAGCGCTACGTATGCCTGCAGTCACACTGGCCCGGGACGCGACCCCAAGCATGCAGCTAACATTCCCTAGCAGTTCGCAAGCGGTGTCAGTTCAATCGTCTGTAAGATATGCCACACGCCCTGTTCATTCGTGATCTGACATACCAATTCATAGGCAACGCAGACTTTCAATACTACGTCTATATCATGCTCAGCAGCTCTCCCGCCCAGTGTCGGATCCCGAGAAGTTAGAGCTATCCCCAAACTGCAGCCTAAGCGCCGACTCAAGCCTGAGGGATCTTCACTATCCGAGCACATCAAAAACCGCGACCTGCAATGCCTTAAGGTGCAACAGACAGTAGCTGCTTGTGATTCAAAGATCGCAAATCCTGTGGTGGATCCAGCTGCTCAACCTGGTACGCTTGTATTATTGAATAACAGTGTAGTAGGGGCCCCTGCTGCAGAGAAGTCAAAGCCATCTCGCATGCCAGGAAGGATATATCCAAGACCGCCACCCAGTGAACTGAAGGCAGCGAACCAATCTACAGCTGTGGAAACTATTCATCGGTCGAGTACTTTTACCCAGGCTCCAGCTCCTGTGGAGGTTAAGCAGCCAAACGAAGAAAAAATCACATCCGCTGTAACTGATATTGCTACGAGCGACCCACAACCAGAAAATATGCCTCGAGATTCAGAGATACATCCCTCAGGTGCGCCAGAAAACATCGTTCCCGATTTTACTACGTCTTCGCTAAAACAAAACACGAAATCCCTAGCTCCAACGAAGCCACTCGCAACATCCTCGGACCATGTGGGAGCCAAAAAAGGCGAAGTTCTGTCGTGTCCAGTTACTACTCCACAGCCCAATTCCCCGAGATTTGGAGGGGAAATGGTTGTGATGATATATTGGCGAGGACTTGGATCAGGTCGCAAGACCCTTAACATCACTTTCAACCTCGATGATTCACGTTATTCCCACATTGCTCGGTGGGCGAAGTCGAAGCGTACTAAGTCCTCATTGACATCGTATGTGACAATTTTCTCTTGTCCGTACGCAAATTTAGCGGCTCACAGAGATTTGGGACAAAGTCTCTGTATGTCGTTCGCTTGCTATCATCTCCCTAGTCTCCCATCCAATCCACTAGAAGCTAATGAACTTACGCCATGCTATGAGACACTGATGCATTCGCCATGTTCGTGGCCCACATCTGGGGATCTTTCATTGCAGACGAAGCGGGATGGGAAGAATTTTATCATTCCGTTAGCTCCACCGATTTTCGTGAGTATCAGTATACATACTAAATTACAATGAAGTTGATAAGCTTTATTTAACAGGTTACTCCAGATAATTGCATCGATGTCTCTGCTTTCATCAGAAGTGGAGAAAATACCTTTTCAGTGGTCCAACAGAACAACATGTCAGACTATTTGTTTATGTTTCTCGTCCACCATCCCACGCCGGAGCAACTTAGCTATCTCACTTCGTGCAGAGGTAGACGTGAGGAATGGGTGAAGAGCATACGTGATCTTTGCAACATTGAGCCGAAGGATTCGTTATGGAGGCGATCGCCGTCAGAAGTTATATGATCTCGCCATATCAATTTACACATTATACCTAAATTGAGCTTGTATTTCACCCTTGAGCACGACTTGAGTTTTGTTAGATAATGCTATGGACTCGATGACGAGTTAATTTTGCCGGCTCCGTGGCACTGTCCGAATCACGATTCTGAGGAGCATAATGTGTTTCATCACCTATGTGACTATGTTTATCATTGCATGCAGTAATCTCGTACCACGAGACTCTTACCTGACCCTATCGGAGAGAAGGCAGTGCATGTAGTCGAGATTGCCACGCCAAAATCTTGACGAAGTTGCTGTCGAACCGTAAAGCGCCATGGAGCGCAAAATATTCAGCACCTAAAAGCAGGCCATCCTCCTGCTGTCCCTTCAGATTTATTTGATGCCATTCACATGCTCATAAATCATACGCGTCTTCGTCCTCGCCGTTGTTGCTGCTTCGACAACATCGATATCTGCGGTTCCCACTGACAGCCTCGGTGATGAGTGTCCCTCTAAAGTACTGTGATGGTAATATGCTTGCAGGAATTAGTGTTACGGTGAGTATGAGTAGGTTGCATCCTTTAACCACATGACTCACCGGCGTCTGGGAATGTGTAACAGGCTCAGGTCGGGTTTGAGTGGCATGTCGGGGCAGTGGATTACAGTGAGTCGTGTTTCTGCTTTCGCATGGGTGCAGTATGGTTGATGGACGACAGACCAGTTATTAGTGGTTTGACTGACATCGCTATTGATGCATTAATCAGACTGGGATATGGCGCTTTTTCTTTCCATTGGCCGGCCGCATAACAACTTACCTTGGAACCTTTTCAATATTGCAATATTGTCACCAGTGGCAGACCTACCATCCACCTCACGCAGCATGATGCTGCTTGCACTGATACACAAGCAACTGAAGCGTGTCTGATCTCGTTTTTCAGCAAGGTAGGAACTCCGAACTGAAAGCTTGGCCCACTCAATAGTCACTGAATCAAAAGTTTGCATCGTCAACTCGCAATTTAAAGACAGCGGGAGAACATATCGCTATCAAACTAAGGAAGACGATTGCAAGGAGTCACATCGGTGTGGGTATCATTCCAAGCGACCTCTCAGCCAGCTCAAAAGGCCCCTCGTCCCTTCCCTTTCCCAAACCCTCCTTTGGGGTATACGGAACCTACCAAGCGCGTAAACATCACTATACAATCAACGCATGCCGAACCACTCACAAGTTACCATCCACCAAGAAGACGTCCAAAGGCAGAAGACCAAGTTCTGCAGGAAGCTTGGAAATTTCGTTATCTCTGAGATCTAGTTCCTCTAATTTCCAATCGGGCACCGAACGGTTACCTTTGAACAGATCTGCGATGCCCTGGAAAGCATCAAGATCGTTGATCCGATTGCCACGGAGTCTGAGGTGCCTGAGACCTTTACGAGAATTGGAGCTGTCAGCCAGGATGAGGGAAGACAAGACGTCCTGCTGCAGCGAAGCTGACGTGAGAGCGTTATAAGACAGATCCAATATCCGAAGGCTCGGGAAAAAGCGTGTCAATAAAGGTAGAAGTGTGTCGTTTGAGCGCGGAGGAGTGGTAGTCCCCGTATCAGCTCGATGTGTCACGGAGACTTGATCACCGAATCCGCACCCATCCAGAACGAGTTCCTCTAGGCTTGGAAGTAAGACCTTGCCAGTGGTTGGGAGAGAAACGCAAAGATCGAATTTGCGGTTGCTCAACACAAGAGTCTTAAGCGTTTGTGCGAACGACTGAGCTGATATGGCAGCGAGGGGAAGGGTCGGTGTAGGCAGAGTAAAATCAGTTTTGCCTTGAGAAGACGGTGCACTCGAGAATGGAGTTGCTAAAGAGAAGGATCGGGCATGACTCTTTGTCGGAGCTGAGAGCGGGGGCAAAGTGAGCGTTTGAGTGGTGGCATGGTAGTATTGCGGGTTTGTTAAACTTGTGCTCGATGATAGTTGCGAGGTGCTAGCAGGCGTAGGTGGGCGTCCGTGTCCGATAAGGGGAATAGACTTCAAAGGTGCCGCAGTATCTGCTGCAGACATTACCGCCGCCGCTCTTGCCCGTCGCCGTCCACCCTCTGTTAACAAACCCTGTTCCGCCTCAATCTCCCAAGCCTCCTTGACTACATCCACATTGCTTTGACCTATGTCTGTTTTGCTGGAACCACTAGCACTGTCAGCATCTGTCACACTTTTAGACGCACGACTCTTCATCCTTCTCTCTGTCTCTATCTCCCAAGCTTCCCGAACAACCTTTTTGCCGACAGACACCCTCAGAGTGCCTTCGGGGGGCTGCTCAGTAGTAAAATCGTACGTAATATCCTGTTTCAGCCCAGATAATGCAGATTGCAAGCCTTCCATGGTAGCCCGAGTTTCACCCATATCAAGGATCTGCAACCGAGGGAAACAATGACTTTTCGAAGTGGATAAGTTACTGGGGAAAGCATCATCGCCGATGTCGGCGGTTTCACAGCGAAGTTCCTTGAGATGTTCCAAGTGACTAAGGGCTCGAATAAACGCAGGTGTCGAATTAGAGTCTCCCAAAGCCAAGGGATTCGCGGCAAGGTCAGCTTTTGTCATCAACGGAGGCAGATTGGCGTGGTCTATGGTAGAAGCGGTGAGCTTATTGTGAGACGCGTCCAGGACAGACAGGCGTGGCAGTGGCGACGAAGCTCTTGTGATGACAGGACCAAAGAATCCGCCGGAACTGAAGGTATCGTTTCGCGCTTTGTGTGAGGAAGACTTCGGGAACGGGGCACCAAAGGAGAGCTCGCTAAGGGCGTTGTGGGACAGATTCATGATCGTGAGATTGGGTAAGGCGAAGATATTTGAAGGTAGCGCCGTGAGGGAATTATGAGAAAGATCTAGGGTAGTCAAAGCCGTAAGGTCGGCAAAGGTATCAGGTAGGAGAACAATCTTGTTTTGATGCAACTTGCAATAGACCATATATAAATACCATCTATCACGGGAGGACGTGGTCAACACTTACATCAACAGTCTTCAGTGATCCAAAGAGAGAGATTTCGTGCTGTATTTCGACAATATCGTTATTCCACGCTTTGAGCACATGCAAGTCTTGGGCTTCAAACCACGCTGGACCTTCTCGTTGGCCAGTCCGCCTGGACGAACTTGAAGTATCCGTGGAGGACGATATGGGTGGCTCTGAAGCTACCGACTTCAATGGATCAGGAGTTACTCCCAAATGAATGTCAAACAAGGCAGAAGGAATGCATGGTAGAGAGCGAGAAGACAAATTGATGGCACCTGCAATAGTGACCTTGTATGATCAACGGCACGCATCTAACACGAATTACATCCACTCACCTGTGCTTCGAGCACGCTCAATGGTCTCTTTCACAGACCACCTCCCTAATTCGGGTGTTTCTTCTTCGTTCTTCTTCGCTACCACCGGATCTGCATCTTCGAGGTTCTCAAAATCACCAAAGCCTGCACTATTGCCAAGGCCTACTCGAGATGAAGAAGTAGATATGGCCTTTCTGGCTTCAGCCCGCTTCAGAGCGACAGCTTCCTTGATGCTCAATGTTATTTTGGGAACAGGTGGCTCATTTTCTACGGGTGGTGGCCTACGAATAGCCTTAGACGGAGATTTTGGGACCGACTTAGTCCTCACGCGAGGAGAGGATGCACTGGCGGCAGGCTTGGATGGCGACGGAGCCCGTGAGCGAGAAGGAGGCACGAGGGTCGTCTTCACCGTTGGACGTGGAGATGGTTGAGGAATACGAGACATTTTTGTATACTAAGATCTAGTTCGAACTATAGGAAGAGTCGACTTGCAAATAGAGAAATAAATGAACGAAGTAGAAGTTCAACGTCTCGGTTGAATTATTGGGGTCTTCCGAGTCGGAGCGGTGAACTTTGTAGTCACGCAGATTAAGCGACTTTTAGATGTCGACATGTTAACCGTGCATGTAAATACACTCATGAATGAATGGTCAGGTGACAATGGTGAATGTATATGACTTCCTGAAGCAAAATACACAATAAAATATCCTACGTGCTATCCGATAATGCCCCCCCAGAATCGCCATCTCCATTATCATTATATATCCTGACGTTTTGAACGTCGTCTTCAACCCTTCCAACATCTTCCAAGTCGCCTTGCTCCCGACGGTATACTGATAGATCCCAGTCTTCGGTTTCTTCGTCGTCGTCTTCGAACCATTCTGGATTGTATTGGAACTAGAATTCTCTTGGGTTAATAAGGGATGATTGTGTATTGTCCTATTGCTACGTACCAAATCTCGCCCACTCATGCCCGAGTTCTTACCAGCCGCATGTTGCGTCTCTTTCGCTTTCCGCAATGCATCTACCTCGGCCTCTTTCTTGTCCATTCTAGTTTTCTTCCATACCGCGAAAGTCTCTGGAGTGACTGGAGTTAAATTTGACCCTAGTTTGTGGCGCTGTAATTTTGCAACGTGAGATCCTTGGGAATTTGTGTAACTCCTTGATTACACTCGCCTGAATTTCAAGGAAGTCTTCCAGACTGATGGTGTTGGCTTTCGCTGCCTCTTCAGCTGCCTTGCGCTCCGATTTGAGCACAAACCCAGGAGGTAAAGCATGCCTATATTGGCATTTTTCGTTTCCATTAGGGCATTCCCAGAACCACCCAAACCTTGAATGAAAATGACTGTAAGTCGGTCAAAATGCAGAGTTCAAAATTTCCGCACTTTTGGGTCTCGATAGCCTCGATAAAAAATTTGCACACGATCTATACGTACGTTGAGTAGAGGTCCGAGCGGTGATGCATCCTGACCCACGTCTGTCGTTGTTCTAGGATTGCCGTGCCTCGATAGGACTACATTCCGTAGCTTCTCTTCGTCCCAGTTCTCCATAGTATCTGATAAAGGACACGATGAGAGACTCGACCAGTTGATCCATGAACACCGTACCTTTCATCTTGTCTTCCCTGCTATCTTCATACAAATTCCTCTTCTCCACCTTGCGACCAACATTGAGGTCATGGCTGAATTTGCACTTGTTACCCTTCTCACAGTTTCCAGCTTTGTAGAAAGCGCAAAGCACCGTTTTGGGATCGACTCCGAAAGGTACTTTCTGTGTCTGAACAGGTTTGAACAAAGCAGCTTCCTCTTTCCTGCGCTTCTCCTCCTCGAGTTTCGCTTTCTCGCGTAGTTCCTTTTCTTTCTCCTTTGCAATCGCTTCCTTGGACTTTCCAGTCATAGCTTGTTGCTGCTGCAAAATCTGCACCTGCTTCTGGACCTTGGCAGATTTATTTTTCTGTGTACACGGTCAAGAAAAATGTCAACAAGAAGTGTATGACTACTTACATTCTTCATGCCAAAAGTCTTCGTAGAGTAACTGATCGATCAGTTCTTTCCTGAGATATAGCTGTATGATAATCTACCTTGTCATCCTTGACCTTCGAACCAGAAGGTACGTTCTGCTTCTTTGGAGGCATGACTGGGGTAGCTGGCGGTCGTGAGCGAGTAAAGACTGTATAAAAGGTCAACGATAGGGCTGTCTATGGCCCTCCACAAAGGTCTGTCACTTGCAGAGATCGTGCGCACTTAGAGATTACTTGGTAGTGGTTCTCAGGCGCTTCAAGCCACAATTCATTCTACTGCTGACAAATTTTACAAAAATGGTTGTCAAAGTTTCGCTACATCCTAGGCTAAGCGCTGATCTGATTTCGCGCCCTAGCGGAAACGTTCTCCTTCCTTTGCAGTTACCGATAATAGTAGCGACGCTGGTTAGATAGCACTCAATATGCCAGTGGTTATATATTCCCTTCGATCTATATCACATCCTTCATAGAATCGGGGGAGGTCGGTATATGTTAATTAAGTTCCATCGACTCAAGTCACGGTGGCACAACAATTTCGCTAGACTGAGGCATGTCTCCACCACTGATTACTGGTATTTGTATATCTGTATGATTGCGTTATCGAGAACCATATCGGCGACCATCTAACGAAGGTCAATAGAGCTTTCTTCATCTTGACCGCGCAAGTCTGGATCTATTTCGGAAGGTACAAAATTCGATCTTAAGAAATTTATACAGTGAGCGAACTTCTCGCACGAAATTGTGTCGTATATCACCTGACAACACAGAACAGGTTGCGTTCATCTGGTTCATGACTTATTGCAACCCTGTCAACCAACGGCGTCGGGTGAAGTTACTAATGAGGACTATGCTATATCGCACGTAAAGCACTGTTCTGCGTCGCTGCTGATGAATAGATCGTAAATACCGCACAAGCAAATCGTGCCAAATCCAGAGGAGATCAAGAAGGCTGTAGGTAAACTCACCATGAATTACGAGCACCACCTTGCGAACCAGGCCCTGCCGCCCATTGAGCGACTGTGTGAACCTATTGAAGGGACAGACAAGGCACGGTTGGCTGAACTTCTCGGTGAACGTGGAACCTTCGTAACCTTGTACGCTGCATCTGCATATCAGCCATCATGTTTAATCGCGGATTTATCACAACTAAACTCTGTGGGCGTGCGTAGATAGACGATCGGTGTCTTCTGCTGGTATGGGAAGAAGTGCTGTCCGGAATGTTGGATACTTGTAACACCTAGCAGTAAACAGCACAACGGTGTGCTACATGGGACTGAGAAGATAAAAAGTGATTGATTTGGACCAGTAACATGACAAGATCTACAGCAACAAGAAACTCGCCGGCATCATCGGTATAAGCAAGGTTTTTAAGTTCGTCATCGCTTGAAAGTTGAAAGTAAGATTGCGTGTCCGAAACAATTGAGAATTTATTGTTCAATTCGGCGAGGATTTTTTATATGGCTGGAAGTCGTTCTGCTTCATAGAATTTCAGCAAAGGTGAGGGGAGATGCCTTTTGCAACCAGGGCCGATTTTCACTCTAGATTAAACTGTGCGAATCAAGTCGCTTGAACGGAAACATGGTCACGAACCTGCTACATCTTGTATGCCTGAATCCAAGCCCTGCCCGTCAGTTGGGGAACTAGGTTATGCGCGCGGAATCTGGCATTGTGCAGGTAAAGATACTGGACAAGAAGACGACAACAGAACTGACCGGTGACCGCCCGCAAGAAAGGCACCATCATGACTAAGTGTCTTCACCGTCCCCATTGTAGGCCTAAAGAAGTTCCAAACATGTGGGAAAAACCAGAATTTGTCCTGGCGGCGGCCAGAGTAGATTTACTAACTTGACTTCTGATGGTTCTCTGGAACGATCATGTCAGGCAGGGTTCATTTTCACGACGAGAAAACGTACCCTACGGCTTGTGAAGCCTTGTGATCGTCAATTCATCCAGGAGAGTGACAAGGAATTAGATACTGCTGTGAATGACTCTCATAAGAGTGATTGTCCGCCTTGGAATATCATGTGTACTTTACGCACTTACACTTCACGTCACGGAGAGATGGACTGCGTGTATTCCCTCACGCTGGGGTATTTGCGAGTCCAGGTGTTGCAGATTAGTTAGTATTGGGGCACGTTACCTGAATAGACAGAAATCGGAATGAAAAATACCACGTGTATTTGAGGGTGAACAATACAACTCCGAGAAAGGCCTTAAAAGAAAAGAAAAACTTCGCGCCACTGCAACAAATTCCTCATCTACATCTGAAAGGACACTTCCCCCAGCGAAGCAAATGCAAAAATCAACCGCCAGTCCCTCAGCCGTCGTGCAATCATCAGACTATGACTGCGTTACCAGTCAACGCAACAACAGCATAAAACAAACGACCGCCCAAACCCACACGCTGAATTGCGGTAGGTACAGGTGTCCAGTCGTTTTCGTTTATGCCGTTGGCACCGACTGGCCCACGGTCAGTCGCCTCTTGAATGATCACTCGTTGGTCTGTAAGGGCGGGCTTTATACGCTCGCCAATTCACCTCCCGCTCCGACGCAAACGACCCACAATACGCGCTGAGCCCTCCGCAGTCCGTTCCAGAGAGCTTGGGTACCAATCACGGCAATCGCGACGATGAAGTCATCGCGGGCGGTAGCAAACGGAGAAAAAAGGAGGACCAGAGAAAACAGGAGCTTGAGAACGACGAGTACACCGAAGATGTACAACCCACATCCGTCAGGTGCCGCGGATGTCAGAAGGCCATCAGCCTTGACAAGCGCTCCAGGTACTATCCTGGACTGTGGGTCAAGCACAGGGGCAAGTGCCCGGGCATCCTCAAGCTAGAGGTGAGCTAATCTCTTCTATGAACGGAACGAGTAACTGACTAAATTTATAGGTAGATAGAGAACTGACCAGGAGAAGAGACTGGATTTTTCCGTTTAATCCAGAACTGCGCCCGCAAGCCGCCTCCTCATTTGACGCGAGCGGAGAAAATTGGGAGGAGGGAGAGTCGGAAGATGATGACGACGAGGACAAGGTGATGGGATTCAGCGGTAAGTCAGTCCTCGATGGGAGCAGATACTGTGATTCAACACGAACTTAGCGTCGAACGTGCGATTCTATAACGACTGCTAGGGAAGAGGTGAAAGGTGACGGGCGTACCGGTACGCCACTGCGAAGGAATTCACGGATAAGATTCATCTTAAATAATGTGGGTGAGTGTCAAAGGCGAAGATTCAGAGCGTGCTTATCAACCCTTTGCTCACTAGTATCGGATGCTCACGTCCCTTTGTTTACAAAACGTTGTTGCTTTCGTTCAAAATACAATTTCCCTTTGATGCTTTCCAGGAAATCTGTGATGAGATCACTAGACAAACGAGTAGGTGTGGAAGATAATGATCCTTTGTGCACAATCAATGTCAAGCACGGTATCATGATCAACATGGATATCGCCGGTTTTGAGTGCTCGGAAGGAGCCGGCACCACGCGCACGTCTAGCTGGCATTCTTTGTCTGTGGTTGCTTTGTCTCTTCACCCGGACCGTACATTCCGATCCCATTATTTGCTTCGTTGATACATCGACAGCGGAATGCGATGTCCAGCTATCTATCATGACCTGGTCATTCAACAGCCCGCGCTCGGTCCCAACGCATTAACCCCATTGTTTGCGCATTAGACGAAGCTGGGCGAAACGGACAACCCCTCATTTCGTAAATCAACCGATGGCAGTCAACTTTCTGGTCGAACTCAGGTTGTGTTGTATTTGAGATACGCGGCCACGGCGCCGACTTGACTGATAGTTCTTCAAAGCTTCATGATCTAGTTCTTGTTGTCGCAAAGTCTGCACTTGAAAGACAAGCACATCTATTACTCCCGTCATTTTTTTTGATTCAATTTTCATGTCCTATGGAGAGTAGTACTCTATGGAGGACAATACTAACTAGTCTAGGGGCCCCCGGTGCCCCCAACGCATCTCTGAGTCCGCAAATGCCCTGATGTGAGACGTGCCCCATCAGTCTGCCGTCCCCGCCGGCCGTTTTAGACGCGCAACCCGTCGAAGGTGAGATGATTTATATGAACAATTTATAAGTGATATGAGCTGTCGGTATGGAAACTATAACGCGTACTCGGCCGCAGGTGCGGGCAGGTACAGGAGTCGAAAGGATGCAGATGGAATAAAGTAAGGGTGGTCCCATGCACGCCATTTTATTGACTCCAACTCTACAACTGTCAAGTATACCGAGCGGCGTGCTGCGTATGACGTCCATCGGAACTATCAGACTCCGGTTGCAGTCTGCGGCGCTCCGTGACTGTGAAGATGTTGACGACAGAGGCCTAGCTAAGTGGTACCACATTGTTCACGAAATGATACAGACGCAAATTGGTTCTGGAGGACTGATCCCACAAAGTGCGACACCTTGACAGCTCCCGGATATTGTATCATCCGACTGAGGGTGATGCTATCTACAGCCTCTGCGAGAGCATCTGCCTCAGTGATTTCGGATACTCGGCGCCATGACGCCTTCTTAGGACAGTCATTGCCTTGATTATTTCTGGAGGGTTATGACGACACACAAATCTATGCCACATGACTCACGCATGATGATTTCGCGCCCTGAGACTCATCAGTGAATGGAAAAGTTCTGGGTGAAGTGAATACTAAAAATAAATATAACAAGAAACATGGCCGCGGTGCGCGGTCCACGGAATGCAATCCATAATCACAAACAAGTCAGCCACACAACCTTAGTCTCCCCTAGCTAGACCAAATAGAAGGGATACTCAACTCTAACTCGGAATTGACAAATGCTCCTTGTCTCCTTGCGTCCGTGGGTCAGTTCTTTTAAGGATTAGTTTCTCTAAGTAGAAACTGGATGAAAGCTGAGGCGGAGCCGTGCCCTGTAGTTTATTGTGTCTTTACGCACTGCGCAAAAGACATCAGCGATGACGCCCAGCCAGAAATTGAATGATACACTCGCCCTTGATAGGCATCTGCCAGACGGAACGGAAAACGTCTATACGTGCATTAGACCTCGTGTATGGCGTTGGAAGACCTCTGTCTGCTGGAGTCGAGATGGGTGAACGTTTGAACCTTAAGTGCCAGATCTTACGCACACGAGATATCGAACTTCTTGGCCAGTGCATTCTGGAAGTATGAATCATTATATCGTGAGCGAGTAAAATCGTATAAACAGGTTGTCGGGCATGGCCTTCCGTAAATCTGCTCGGGGCTGGTAGTGGACTAGTGGTGCACAGCCACAAATCACTACTGGCGCTGACAACAAAGTTCCGAATACTAAGTTCCGAACAGTACTGAAATTCCATTAAATGATGATCCCACAGCTCTTCAGGTTAGATCTCAGTACCATAGTTGGCTGAGCGCCTCACTCATATCTCCTTGTACTCTAGCTGAAACATTCACGGCCTTCTGTAGTTAGCGGTCCCATCAATAGCGATGCTAGATAGCACTAGTTAAAAACATACTGTATGATTCTTCTTCTTCCTTCGATCTACATCTCATCCTTCATAGAAGCCTGAAAATCAGCAACTACATTCGCCATGACCAGTCGCCGATGTACAGTTTCGCTGGCGCAAACATGGCTTTTTTTATGACTGGTCTTGGTATATCATCTATGTGTGTTTGTGTTATCGAGAACCATATCGACGGCAATATACTAACGAAGGCCGATAGAGTTTTCTTAATTTTGAGCGCACAAGTCTGGATCTATTTCTGGAGACAGAAAATCCGATCTCGGGAAAACAGGCAGAACAAAGCTTTCGTACGAGTTTACGTTGCACATCACAGACTGATCGCTGACAGTGCGGAACAGGTTATTTTCATCTGGTAAATATCTTCAATCAAGCATGTTATGCATGCAGCAGTTGACGGAAAGATTGACGTTCGCGTTACAGGTTAATACAAGCTGCTCAAATGTGAGTCCCTATGGAAAATGTATGTATTGGCTATTGGAAGTCCTGCTAGGGTAATTACTACTCGGCTCTCGTGCATTCATACGATGGAGTTCGAGGATAGATCCCATTTCATTGGTTATTTGTTGACGTTAGTACCGACGGTGACTCGTCAAGGCGCTTTCTGATAGAGCAACAGGGAATGGGCGATTTACACTGGAATAGGTGTAAGTGGGGCCTTTCTTCCCCCGGTCTCGACCTAATTAAGCTCACTGTCGTTCCGCAGTCCTTGACCACGTCCCTTGTGCATGGCGTTTTCATACGTAGGGTTTTCAGACGTATGTGTTGCTAACTTACTATTATCATACTTCTTTCTGATGCACGTGAAGTTGAGAAGAGTCTCTGTGGCAGACGGAGAATGTCATTCGCTTTGGTAGGCACTGTGTTTAGCTGCTTCGGAAACAGCGACTAATTGCGCTAATCAGATTGCATTTTTGGTCATGGAGCAAGGTGCGGTAGTTCATCTTGCAACGAATAATCGCTCCTTAATCACGGAAAACAGTTTTTGGTCTTCTTAGTACAATCTGCATGTAGGTCTAATTTCATCAGTATCGCCTTGTCAGGTGTTTCTCAAATACGGCAAACAGCTTCAAACGACGTGATCATCCTAACTACAGTGCCGAGGTTATTGTAAGTCTGTTCTACCCCTGATCAGGATGCAACTCACAAGGATGAAGTGGTCTATTTCGATCTCGCTTGGTTGTTCAGCAATCAATGATATTCTTATCGCTGGAACTTTGGCTTATATTCTCCACAAACACAGGGTTATATCGTCAAGGTGATTAATTAGTTTGAGGATGAATTAACCTCTGTGATTGACCGTCTCGGTGTTCAGAACGAACCAAATGATCACGAAACTTGTTATATTCTGCTCGCAAACGGGTTTAATTACAACGCAAGTTCTTTGGCATTGACACATGATGGGTATGTACTCACTACTTCCGGTGTAGCGTGGCGGCATTTATTACTATGGGACTTGTGAGTGCTTCATCTCGTGCGTTAGTCATGCTCTGACCAAAATGCAGTGTGCAGCTTGCCGTTTCGGTATTAACCATCTATATATGTGTTTTCCTATTGGAGGCCGTGAGAGTCTTGTTGTTATCAACTCAAGTACGTGGAATGTTCTGACGTCCTGGCTTGACAGTATATGCTACATGTCTTCTCGCCAAGTGAGTCGTTCGCAGCGGTAATAGAAGAGACTACTGATATCTTGCTCAGCTTCATCGCTCGGGAATCCTACCTGCAGCCACAGACAGTCCACCAAACCGAAAATGCTGAAATCAGTTTTGCACGTTTCACGCAGGCGATTCATGTAGGCTTACCAGACAATCACACCGGGCATCAGGAAACATTGGTAATACAAGGAGGAGCAGATTCCTCGAAAGCGTCCTCTCGTTGAGTTGAGTCGTTATAATCCTTTGGGTATAATGCCGCCATCTCGGTGTTGTCGTAGTTAGGTTATCATCGTAAGCATGTATCGAGAAGCTGCTCAACATCCACTATAGTTACATTCACCGGCCATAGTCAGACCGTTAGTAGAAGGAATACAGATAGTTTATTACCTAAAATGCCTCATCCTTCTCTACCTACGAGACTTATTTTGGTTCGAACGCCGCCGTGCACAAATCCTGCTTGATGCAGATGGGTAGTTGACGATAAATAGATCGGATGTGCTTGCACAGCCACAATCCAAACTTCATCATGACTTCGACGGAACGGCTCATAAGTTCTAACCTCTCGCGACCTACTCGCCCCAATATCGTTTGCGCGGTATCATACCGTGGGTGTCGGGCCCGAGGATCTAGTGGTGCTGATAGTAGATGCTTCTTTCATTCTAGTCACCGGCCGTTCCGGTCACCGGTAGTAGCGGGACATGACAGACAGCACTCAGAAATATACTGTAAAATGAATCACTCTTCTTCTTTGTATCCCAATCTACATCTCATTAATCATTCTCGAGCTCCATAGAATCTGAATTCTATGGCTACGGTGGCATACAACGAAAGCGTGGCGTCCCTGATGACTGGTCTCGGTATATCATCGATGTACGATTGTTTCATCGAGAACCATACCAGCGACTATCTGATAACGGACGATATGATAGTGTTTTCTTGATTTTGACTGCGCAAGTCTGGATCTATTTCAGGAGGCATACTATTCGATCTCGAGAAAACTGGCAGAGCAAACTCCTGGTATGATTTAGATCACATAGCACAGACTGACGGCTGATAACGCAGCACAGGTTGCCATCATTTGGTAAATAACACCAATTGTGCCTTGACTTGAAGACTGACGTCACTTCACAGGTTGATGCAAGCTGCTCAAATGTGAGTCCATATCGAAAGTATGTTTGCATGACGTTGTAATTACTGCTAGGGGAATGACTTCTCGGATCGTGAGCGTTCGTTCAGTGGATTTCGAGGATTTCCCCCAATTCATTAGCCGTATCTCGATGTCAGTATCACCTGTGATTCATCGATGCTCTTTCTGACTGAACGACAGAGAATGGGCGATTTACACTGGAATATGTGTTAGTAGAGCTTTCTTCTCCTGGTCCTGACTTCATGCTTACCGTCGTCTCACAGACCTTCACAACATCTCTTGTGCATGCCGTTTTTATCTGTCGGGTTTGCAGACGTACGTGTCATTAAGATACTACTATTATGATTCTCTCTAATGCTCGTATGAAGTTGAGAAGAGTCTCTGTGATAAATGGAGAATGTCATTTGTTCTGGTAGGGACTGCATTGGGCTGCCTCGGAAAAGGTGATTAATTGCGTTAATTAGATCGCATTTTGTGTGATGGAGCAAGGTGCAGTGATTTATCCTGCAACGGAGAGTTGTTGTTTAATCAATGGAAATAGTCTTTGGTTTTCTCAAGGCTATTTGTATGATGTAGGTCCGATTCCCAATGTCGCGCTGCCAAGCATTCATCAACACGAGAGATAGCTTCAAAATAAGTGATTATACTTACTACACAATGGCTCTTGTAAGTTCGTTCTTCCGTTGATCAGGATGTAACTCATGAGGATTAAGTGGGCTCCCCCGATCTCAATTGGTTGTTCGGCAATTGGTGACATTCTAATCGCTGGTACTTTGGCCTACATTCTTCACAGTAATAGAACTGAATCACCAAGGTGATTGATGAGTTCAAGCACCAAATGAGCACCAAATTCACCTTCTTCGTGACTAGAACTAACCGAATGATCACGAAAATCATAATTTTTTGCTCACAGACGGGCTTGGTTACCACGTCTGTCCATTAACATTGACGATGGGCGTATACTTACTCCTTGTATAGCGTGGCGGCATTCAGTGCTCTTGGAATTGTATGCCCTTATCTATCTCATTCCTAAATCATTGCTCTAACAAAGATGCAGTGGGCAGTCTTCAGTTTCGTCATCAAGCATCTGTATATGTGTTTCCCTATGGGATGCCGTGAGAATCTTCTTGTTATCGCTCAAGTACATTAAACGTTCTGACTTCCTGGCATGGTAGTATATGCTACATGTCTTCTCGCTAAGTGAGTCGCCCTCAGCGGTAATAAAACAAGACACTGATTAATAGCTCATCCAGTTCCATTGCCCGGGAGTCCTACCTGCAGCCACAGACAGTCTACGAAATCGAGATTTCCAACATCAGTTCTGCACATTTCAAAAAGGGCATTCATGTGGACTTGAATTTAAATTCTTCATCAGAAACGAGATCGGGGCATCAGGAGACATTGGTGATGGAGGAAGGGAGAAGTTCCGACTCGTGCATACCGAAAGCGTTTTTAAAATAAATTAGGTTTTGATGAATTTTCCTTACATCTATGAATAATGCACAAAAGCATCACGTCAAAGTGTTTGTGATTAACTTTTAATCCTGTATTGTTGGAATAAAAGGGCCTTTCCATCGAATCTAAGAGGAAAAGGGGGGCGTTCTTCACGTAGGAACTGAGCTCAACGATTACACAACCGGGTTAGAAGGATCATGATTTTGAACACGTCAAAACCGTGGTGACCGCTTTCGCTCCAACACCAGATTCCTTGGGCGAAAGCAGGGATAAAGATCCATTTCCTGTAAGCTAGATTCCTCTCGATGCACACGATTGAAATCACAACAGTAGTTATACCAAAAGAGTCGCGCACTCCGTCGATGAGCGCGACTTGGGATCCTTCAGCATTGCTATGTAGTGCAGCTGGCTGGGACGTGAAGAGATAAGGGTTGACTAATGCCTTTCCCTTCGTAAGTAAGTTCTAGGACATCGTGATGTTGTACATCCAATAGTGACATCGTGGCGAGATGGTATACCGACCATCTGGAGGAATATGCTGCGAAGGCGGTAAGTTTGTGTAATCAATGATGAACAACTACGTAGGCATCGAAATATTCCTTCCCATTGCAAAGAACAAGATATTGTTTGGGTTATCACTGATCAGAGTGGACGCCGGACCGCCCGCAGCCGGCCACGTGACCGCGTTAGAAGAAAACGTGACTTGAAACGCAACGTGTCACGCGTTTGTCACGAAGTGTTGGTTTGAGTGGACTCTGGAGGACTGCTGCTGTTCTTCACTCTTAACTTTGTACCGCAATGAGTCGTCCGAGATACAGCGTTCTCAACCTTTTTGATCCGCTCAATGCGACTCCGAGGAGCGAAGTCACAACGCCAGACTCGCTCTCTGGATCTGACAAGGAAAACGCTGAGCCAAGCTATGAATCCTACTATGAATCCGACAGGCTCACGATGACAGCATTCTTCAACCGTACTTACAAGACGGAAAGCAAGCACTACTCCCCAGTAGTTCTCAGAACTCGTCTAGTTGATGTCGGCGACATGACTATCATGGATGAAACCGCCGATCTTCTTAATGGGCTCACTATCGAAGAAGAGCCTGAAGATGACGTCGACAATATGTCACTTGTTCATGAAAGTATGGACATAGATGAACAAGACTCGCTGGCCACGCCGATGAACAGTCCTCCGAGACAGACGCATCATCGCTACAATTCCGCGCAAATACCACTATCAGAACAGACTCCCACTCCTCATGTTCAGCGCACTCCTCTTGCCGATATCTCTATGGATGCCACACCCGTCCCGCGCAAAGTAGTAAAGCTCACTCTAGCT
Organism: Suillus subaureus; assembly: GCF_016647635.1. NCBI lineage: Eukaryota > Fungi > Basidiomycota > Agaricomycetes > Boletales > Suillaceae > Suillus > Suillus subaureus. The sequence goes on along the minus strand of NW_024538562.1, from coordinate 1,383,726 downwards.
TCCTCCGAAGCTCCAAATCCTGGCGTAGAACGTTACTCCACACCAGTGACAGCGATCCGCGCGAGTCACGCTACCTTGGCACCGGCTAGCTCACCACTAGCTTCTGTAATCAATGCTATCAACTTCACAGATCAAAATGTGTCATCGGTAGGGCGCATTCCTGAACATGCCACTCCTACCATCGTTGTGTCGAGAGAAGGAAACTTAGGTTCATCTACAGCACAACTATCACCGTCACCGTCGACTGCCCTCCTCACGCGTACACACCTCTCAGAATCAACGCTAACTCCATCCGATGTCTCATTGTCACCTCCTTCCAAAGATCAGACCCAGTCATCTCCTTCGCACGACACATTAACTGTCCCAACCGCACGTCCTCGTTTACGTGCTCGAGCACACACAACATCTTCGCCATCATTTAATCCGCGCCGAAACTCCGTGGATCTCCACTCTTCGTTCAACCTCCAACTAAATTGTCCTGACACGTCTTTTGATCTTTTAAATGACAGGATCTCGTTCTTTGGTGGTGATGCTTTTGCGATCGACGCCGATGATTTCGACATGCAAGCCGAGGAAGAGATGTTGGAGGCCCTTACCAAACGAATCAAGGAGAAGAATGCAGCGACTACACTTACAGACGTTGCTGGCTCTCCAGGTGAGTGTGTTCTATTGTTAGATGTATTTGATATTCAAACAACGCTACTTGTAGCACCACAATCTGGATCTAGTCCGACGCCACAGCCGTCACCTCCTGCCGTTGCTGCGAATGGTACGTTCGTATCTTTGAAATATCTTCTCTCTTTTTCATGCCATTGTATCAGCTTCCCCTGCAGCCGTAAGATTGACGACAAGACGTAGCAGCTTGTCTCCCGGAATGAAATTGTCGTCGCCCTCCCCCCGGTCACCCTCGGTTGCTGCACCCAATCATGAAGTGTCTGAGTCGCTGAAGGCGTCTGCACCTTTATCCCCGATGACTTCCCCTACAGTGCCAATAGTGACACCACCGAGGGTTTCGCAGGCATTCGTTGCACCAGTTCCCGCAGCCCCAGTACATGCGCTCCGTATCGTGAAGCGGTCCAAAGCACATGACAGGACAACTTCCTTGTCTAGTGCGGGTTCATCGTCTGCTGGAAGTAGTACAGAGGAGCAGGTGGCACCGACTATACCTCCCGCCCCGGTCCACAAACCAATACTAATGGGTGTGCGCCGCCCTCCTCCTGGGCTAATGCCTGCCGACCTTAAGGCGAGCATGTTTTGCAAGCCTGAAGAGGGTGCACACCCTACACTGGGCATGAAGGGCAAACTCACAAGCGTCCTCGGTCTGCGCACAAAAGCTACCGAGCCTCCCCGTTCACCCGTTGAGACGTGCATGCCCTCCCAACCTGCACAGACGATAAAACCACCTGGCGGGACGCTCAAATCAAGGTTGTTGAAACCTACCGCGTCATCGCTTAGCAAGGCTCCGCCAGCGAAGATACCGACCGCATCTAATACCACTGCTGCATCAAAGAGCTTGCGCCCGCCATCACGCTTTGCGACTGTAGGCATGGCTTCAGGGCTACCCCGTCCCACTGGTGGAGCGCTACCTTCATCCAGACTGCCAGCGCCCGCCATTAGCGCGCAAAAGTCCAAATTACCCAGCCTGACCTCAAGTTCAAGCACGATAGGGAGGAGTGCCATTTTTCGGAGGGTTTAAGAGATAATGAAAAGGATAACGAAGAAAGGGAGACGACGCGCATGGAATGGAATTTCACGTATGTCAAGCATGTTATCGTTGCATTTGTTCTTTGCGGCATTTTTTTCCTTTGATTTTTGGTCTCTCGCTTTGTTGTGTATATGCCTCGTTATTTTATGTCACTCACAATGCATGCACATCAAGAGTTGTAGATACGCATCTTAGCATGGTAGTTATGGTTATGTAGGCGTTCGCTACAGTATAGAAAACACGGTTCATGGACTTCTTCAGTTTTGGATGACTGTACAGTGTGTCAACATTCTAGCACAGACCACGTCGCTGTACAAGGGGACGGGTCCAGATGCAGACGGACTAATGTTTCTGGTGATCGAGGACCGCCCAACCAAAGTCAGAGGGGACTTGACAAAGTCGGGCAGCGTAGCCCCAACAGTGCTGGGGCCCTCCGCTGGAGGTTGAGCGCTAGATAGTTGGTTAACAATGAGATTTCCGAACGCGTCTCTTTACACTTGATGACTCTAGCGCAAGTGTGCGAGCGCATGTTGTAATGGAGCTGAGCGGGATTTATGTGTGTTACCGTCGAATAATGTGGTAGGCCAGACCGGTCGACGAGGTGATAGAGATTGTTTTTATGTAAAAGAGAAGGCAAGGGGAAGGGGAAGGGGAAGGTTAATAAATATGGGACGGCAGATAGAAGTTATGTAGACTTTAGATGGAGGTACAACCAGATAACAGCGTAGTTTATGAAATTCCAAGGGACGGATGAATGGTTCAGTAATATGAGAAGAGTGCTCGTGATATCTCAAGTAAAAATACTGAAATCAACCGTTGGAAACTTCCATAACTTCTATGATGGTCGTGCTTTGGGTTTGCCTTCGATTCTGACGCGGTTCCTCGCTCAAGCGATCAAGACACCGTTACACAACCCTCTCCCAAGAAAGTAACCATACTTTGACCGGGGCACACGAACAAGAACTACCACGCCAGTGAGTCACTTAGTTAAATACAAACTATTCATACTCACACAAACCGGCTTATCAGGACAGCACTCATGTGAATGCGTGCAGAAAAAAGGACAGTCACTGGCAGCATCAGTGGCAGATATTAAGGCAGCAACAATAGCGAGAACAAAGGCGAAACGCATTGTTCGTGAGGATGTAATACTAGTATGGGCTCAAATAAATCTGAAAGGGAAAGTAGGAAAACACCTTACCTCTACGAGCTGAATACTGTTCTTTATGTAGGAGAACTAAGTCCACCTGAAAATCCAGCGGATTGCTACCTAAGATCTACCTTGTGAGCCAGGGCCTATTGGCAATTAGGCGTGGAACAAGATATCACCTACTGGAGCAAGGTCAATGCCAGCATATTGCTACCTAATCAGATCTATCTTGTGAAACAATGTCAGCCGGCGGCAATGTGGCGTGGAATAAGATATCTCCTTGTGAAGCTAACTCGCAACAAGGACTGATGAGCTGAGTTCAACTTTTTGATTGGAGTAGGAACCGTTGAATGCAACAAACCTATGTGATGTAACAGTCCGTCAGGACGTAGTAGTAGTAGCTATTTTGACGCGATTGTGACGCGCCATTGACGTGGAACCTTGACGTAACCACTGGAGTACTGACGCGCAAGCACAAGCGCGACGTTTCACGGGCGCGAATTATTCTTCAGCTTGCATTCAAGTTTGAGGTGAGCCCGCAGTGACGCCAGATCTATTTGCTCACTTCAAGCACGTGAAGGCCGAGTGGTCTGCACAGAGGCCGGAAGGCAAGCTGTTCTACTTGTCAAACTTGAGTTCTCAAAGAGCATCACTCGATCGGCGCACCTGAGCGGTCATAGCAGGGGATGAAGTTCCCAGCTGTTGATCTGGATGATCTCCGCGTTGCCACCCTCAGAATACCTGGTAAATGATTTTATGACTGCCTATAGACAGCTACAATGTACGACGTATGATTCTGTTAGGACGAAAGGAGACCCTGTTAGACAGATGAACATATACCTGAGTTGGATTGAGTTGAGGTGCCCACGCGGACTATGCATCTGTCCAAAAGGATAAAACCAAACATCTGAAGACGCAGAGGCTCAGCTTCATACTTCATACTTCGAGGTGTATGTTTTATCAGATACCTTTAAGCTTAAATATATGACAGCATAACATCCCAGATTTTGAAATAAGTCTAGGCGTTCTAGATCCCATAGGCGGAACTGTGTTGGCGGGTAGACTCAATGCACAGGATCGATAGCCGGGCGATAGGGGGTATTCAACGATATCGATCTACACAGTCGGTTCCACATGCTGTAGCTCCACAGGACCCGCGAAATTGAAAACAAATGTCAATTGCCTATCACCATGTTGGTATGTGTCAGGGGAAGTCAACACGCGAGGGTCGCGGGATGGTAATCCCTGCCGGTGGATCCCAGACACCAAATTCCTTCTTCATTTCGTCCAGATCCTGTCCCCACCTCTCCTCCCAATACACTGTAAGCAAGCACCTCGCATGACTCCCGCATCTCGCAGCCCAAGGGACAAACTCCCACCAAAGTCGGGCTCGCTGATGTGGCTTAAGTCTTATTGAGGCTCCCATAGACAATGCAGTCATGGGGAAGCCTAGATTCGTAAACTCAAAAGCTTTGAGTGCAAGTTCGGGAAGGGCCGAGACTTTAAATCCAAAGAGGGCATGATAGAAGTCGTGCGTCTCGCGATAGCGCTGCATGACATATGCCAGCTCTGGGTCATCTATATAGTGCACCTGGGTCCTTAGTGGTGAGTATCTGGTATGCACAGCCTGGAATGAAGATGACCCTACGGGCTCTCGAGAATCGGGTGAGACTTTGCAAGTATCAAGCCACCCTACATAGGCACGTCCGAAGGTGTTCTCTGGAAGGCACCGCAACTTCTTCAAGTCCAAGGTCTGCGAATTAATACGTGGCATTTGTTTGAGAATGCGTCGACCTTCTGGAGACTCCAGCATTATATCCCTCAACTTTACCAGAGTTGGCCCAGCAGTGGTTTCTCCGCAAGCTGCAACCATGTCTAACATTGAACTTGTCAGTGAAATGTACCCACTATAAAAGATCAGGAAGTGCTTGCCCGCGCGACGAGTATCTATGAGAGACATGAGTGCAGAGCCAACTGCGAGAAATCCATTTTCAAATGAAGTGAGTGGTATGTGGCCAGAATACGCTGGTTGAAGTCGGGGATTAGTGTGAACAGAGCGTGATTTTCTGTTGGTAGCATGGGATGAAGACCTAGGCGAAGCCGCCAGTGCGACGAAGGAGCGAGCTTGGCTCGTGTTGATTACACCGTCCCATCTATGAGTTCCACGATACGAACCATGCATTGGGTTCATTCGCGAGTGAGCCCTGATGCGCATTATCGGGGGAAGGGAAGTACAAATTACTGACATGTCGAAGTTAGTGTCAGTGTTGGTTGGTTGGTGACTTCAAGTCTCATGCACTAGTTCGTTGAAAAGGGGACCCTAACCCTAGAACTGGGTTGTGCCCAAAATGGAGGTCATTGAAACTTTGCAGTGGACCAACGCACAGCCTGAGTTCCACCAACTTGAAGCGTCCACATCCACGAAAGCGTCGAAGGTCCACATCTAGCGCATATAAAACACCACAGATTACTCTTCATGGAGTACCTCACTAGCCTCCTCCTTCCCTGCTTCTCTCTGTGCCTCCTGCTTTCACTTTTGTCAGTTAACCATGTCGAGCTCAGAATCAGCTACTGTCATGAGCGTCAATGTATTCGACGACTCCAATGTAGATACTCGCAGATACGCCACCTTCCTTCCCTCTCAAATTGCAGAGGGGATGTCATTCATGTATCTCGATGAAGAGGATGCCGATGACGATTCAAGCCTTTACACCGATTTCGTATCCTCATGGGAATTTACTTCTGGACCTATGGCATGTGGTGCAGACCCCAAGCACAGCGATTCCGTTCTGTCTGAAGCTCAGGAACTCGTCAAGAAATATCAAGAGCCCGACAGAGTAACCGAGGCCCAGAAAGTCGTCCAGGAATATCTACAACGGCATGGGAGAATTGAGGACCAAGAGACTGGATATGTTTGCCCCCTCAACACTGCTAAGGAACTTCCAATTACTCCTAACAACAGGGATTCGACATATACCCATCCCGTAACTGATGACGGACAATCCACGATTGATCTTGAGAAGCGTCCCGAGCCAGAGATTCGTCTGTTTCATCATGACCCGGAGGGCGTAGCGCAGGCGGTAAGTACTACTCGCACCCCATGCTGCTTCATACTAATGTCTGTACAGCAGCTTCAGGGATTGGAAATGGTTCGGGCTGGTCACTGCACTCCTAGAGGCATGATTCGTTGTCAACGTCCTGGATGCACTAATGTCCTTCGCGATCTCGAAGCGCTCAAATTTCATTTGCACATCCACAACATTGGTGATATGTCTGATGTCATCAGTGTTTTGTCTGCGCACACCCAAAAGGAAAAGGAACCTGGACACTCTTCCACGGAGTCTTCACCACTTAATAAACCTTCGAGAAAGGTTCGCGATCGCTCCAAATCGCTTATGGACATGGGTGCCACATCAGGCCACTTGTGCGACACACACCCAACGCGAAAGGTCTATGCGAAGGACCCTTATTCACCCCCTCGCAGTCGAAAGCCCAGTGCCACTCATATTAAATCGAGTGCATTACACACACAAACGAAGCTGCTCGATGCATCAGCACCCCAAACACGTGGGCGACGCAGCAATAGGAGCACCATTCGCAGCGGACTCGATGAGGCTGGGTATCACGACAGCATTGCGATGGTCCTTTCCCGCCCTGCATCGCCTGTACAAGGCGCTCAAGAGGCTTCGGGTTCCGACATGAACCTGCCTGTTAATTTTGTGACCAAAAGCAGCGTATTTTCCCCTCCTGCGAGTCCGACTCTCGGAGGAAAGGAATTGACTCGTGCTACGAGTCCCAAACGAGCGTTCAGCCCGGCTAGAGCTCTCAGTCCTATCCGAGGCATGTCTTCTCCTTGCATTCTTTCTGTTCGGCCAGCTAATGTTTTGATGTCTCGCAGATCGTCTTCGACGAGTGCTTTCTTTCGGATGCTTGAACGAGTCTAATGAATAGTTCATGTAAGATATATTTAGTTCTTCAACTCGTCTCCAATTGTTTGTACCATAATTGTTACAAGTGGGTGCCGCTGCGCGGTTCCCAGACCGCTCCTAGACTAATAGCCAAAATCCAACTTTCTGATTCTATTCATCAATTCTATTTCAATTGTTGTTATTGATTCGGAACGAATGGGGCGAACAGCAAAAACAGAGCAAGATCTACCGAAGGTAGTAATTCGTCGCCGATTGAGAACATCAGTGACACTCCAATTGACCCTGACTCAGGGTATCAACGCCTAGCTAGTGGAACAGACGGTAATTGGATGTCCGCAGACAGAGAGAATCATTAATAGATAGCAAATATGGACTCGCAAACCACCTAGCATAATCTTACAGTACAAATTATCCAAACGGGAAGATTTTTTGAAGCCTAGGTTGCCTTGCCGGCTTGCACAGCGCAAGTCCTTGAACAGTAAGGATGCTTGCCGTACTTTGGTTTGCTGCGACAATGCTAAAGAATGTCTGGGTCAGAACGACATACCGTCGGCCGGAAATATAAACTAACGTTGCACATGGTCGCTGCTTGTGTAGCGCATGTCCTGCCACAGTAAGGATGGTGTTGATATTTCGGTTTCTGCTGGCAGAACTACAAAAAGTGAGAAGCGTGAAGCCAAGGATAACATCAACGGACCTCACAAAGGCCAGCGTCGAGAGGAGATGCTGACTGTGGGCTGACTGCCATACCTGCAGGAACAATGGAGAAACGCTGCAGCGCTTGGAATTGAGGTTGAGGTAGCACTACTGAGGGCGAGCTGATTCCCATGCTTATGGAAACAACGGAACGGCGTTGCGATGCTTGGATCGGAGGTTGGGGCGCTGCCGCTACAACTAGCGACGATAGGTCTTGTAACGAGAATCGAGACGTGTCACGCTTGACCGGGGGCACCCTACTTGGTTTGTTGTCGTGCCCTTTACATGGGCTGGTAATTAAATAGTTATGGTAGTTCGTGAATGGATACTTACGAAGCTCATCGCGCACTCTCTCGAGTGCTTTGCCTAGCTCATTGCGTCCAGAGCCGTCAGCACCTATCCCCCAGAAGAAGTCCTTTGGGGAGTCCTATCCACGAGATCAGAGATAAGAAATTCCCATAATCACCTAATTTTACCTCAACTAGCTCAGCATCACCAGTGCCAAGAAGCAAGGCCTTTAGATCTTTATGCTGAGTGAACTTGAGCCGAAGTGTGACTTCCATCTGCGGGTTAGAACAAAGATAGCCCTTATCAGGTACTGACGGCCAGCAAACTTCCGAATTACCTTCTCAACGTTTACTTGTCTCCAATCGGATCGAACCCATTTCTGGTGACGATGAGCTTCATCGAACACGGCGCTTGGCCTGTCCCCACACTTGCGGATGTGCTCCGCGATGGCTGGCTGGGAGTCCAAAAACTGTTCCACCATATCCAAGAGTGTCAGAAGATATCGAGAAATTGATCATTTTGACCAACTTTGAAAGATTGGAAGAGATGCTCGCTGGTTGGATATCTCTTCCCAGCGTAGACAACGTCGTGCGGCGAGAAATTCGTGAATTCGTAGTAAGGTTCATTCTTGTTGTAAAATAAAACGCGTTCCCTTCTTTGAAAGGGCGCTACTGATGACCCCACAGGTTCTGGCGGAGCGGTGAGCGGAGGATAGTAAGCTTCTGGTTCGCCGTCGTCCTGCACACCAGGTGAAGGCAGCTTCAAGCTTGGTACATGCCGAGAGTAGCTTCAACATCACGGTATCGTGGTCAATTAAGGTGCTTACTTCGATGGCGCTGATAAATATTGGGTAACGGGTCGAGCCCGGCGCGCGGTAGATATTGGCTGTGGCGTATCTGAAGGAGCATTGAGGCCGAATATGCTAGCAAGTTTCATGATCATGCGATTGTCTAGCATTCCAAGCAGGACAACAGCAACAGCAGCAGCAGCAGCGAAGATTGCGTAGAGTATTTTGGTAAATTTTGATGGGCGATCGAGTGAAAAGTTCAGTTGATAACTCAAGAAACCGAAACAGCTTTCCTGGTCCACAGGTTCTTATACGGCTCCAAGAAGGCTATACAATCGGAACAGACTCGGCAGGGACGAGTATTTCGGACGGAAGCGTCTAGTCCGTAGTCTGTGGATCCTATCATGTATTCAAATCTGGGAGACTCCGTCCTCGATTAAGGCCGCGAGGCACTCTGCATGGAGGGGGCATGGAAAGCAGTGAGCTTATTAAGCAGCTTCATCTTATTTGCCTTCCTTTTTTGAACTCGCTTTGCATTCACTTCTCCTCATGTTCTTGTCGTGGCTGCAGAGCATTTGCAGCATGGATACAATCTTTGAGATTGGGCAGTGATTGTGATCCACTTTTTTACGTTTGGTCCTGAGAAACTACGGTTACAATCATTAATGCACTTCGCATTGATTGCATTGACACGATTCAGAGGCTCTTCATTGTGCAGTAGACGGGTCCGATAAATTCGTTATGGCTAATGGTGCTATGCGGATAGCGTGCGGGGGGTGCACCTCAACCGCATTGAAATATCAAGATCATATTTCATGGACAGGTAGTAGGTAGGGCTCGGTTTGTACTCCGTCTATCTGACTTTGCTATCTATGTCAACCTCGTCTTTTGAATCCTTAAACTTGGATGAGTTCTCTTTGGAGAACCCCGTCAACTCCTCCGCAGGTCGGCGCAGTCGCTTGGTGTATTTGAGTCGTGATAGTGCTCACTTCGCCGAAGGTAGCTTGATCTTGCTCATTAGTCGGGGATAGCTAATCCTGCTCTTTCAGTTGAAGACCTTTTCAACAAGGGATGGCGACATGGCAAGAAAGCTAGGCCACATATACAAGGAATTTTTAAGATCCTTTGGCCGGACAGCAACCTTGAGCCATATCTACAGTACAGGTGCTGACAAACGCTCGAAGCAGAAATGGTGTGCGCTAACCATTGCTGCGTCATAGGAATCAGGTGCAGGCCCGCATAAGGGCTCGGAACGAGGCAGGGAACGAGAAGTTACTCTTCCACGGCACAAACAGGGCATGTCTCCTGGGAGAATCCTCAAGAAACATTCTCTTGTGCGGCCTCAAAGAGTGCTATCTTTGCTCTATCTTGCGCGCATCTTTTGATGTAAAGAAATGCGGTGAGTTTTTCTCAATCGCCTTCTTATCTATGGTCTAACACTACATAGGCACGAAGAACGCTTTCAAGAGGTGAGAAAGGCATTTAGAATCTAGTACACCGTTTTGACAGCTGGTATTATAGGTTTGGGCATGGTATATATACCTCTGCTTGCTCGTCTAGTCCGTTTGTCTTCCTTTTTTACATCAGTGCACCCGCTCAATCGCAGCACAGAAGCTGACGATTATTCCTGCAACTTGTCACAAGATGCATGTCTCCGCACCTTGCTAGTCAATCGTGTTGTAGTTGGGAGGCCATACAAACGGTACAGGAATGCACCTGACCTTGTAAAACCTCCCGATGGTTTCGATTCTGTGAGTTCTTCGTTGTTTAATAACCATTTGCTCACATCCTTGCAGATTACTGGAGAGATTGGCTGGGATCTAAACCATGAGGGCGAGTATAGATTGATTATTCATTTGTGGATTTATCCTTATCTTTCGTATTTGATTCAGAAACCGTGTGCTACACAAATGACGCTGTGCGTCCTGCATATCTCGTCGTATATGGACATAAGCCCAAAGATTCGCCGAAGCCGAGCTTTAAGACCCTGATGTCAATGTTATTCAAGACACCGTTAGTCTCATGAACGAATGTTCGACTTTTCCATCACATCCATGATAAGGCATGGGGATGTTAAAGGGGAATTACTTGATTATTTATTCGAAGCAGCTATCTACTGTTGTAATACTATTTTTTGTATGATTAGCACAAAGGCGAATATCGCCGCAGAATGGCGTGGCACAACGATTTGATGTGGCTGTACAATTACATTCCTTTCGCATCACCCACCCCGCAAAACCTCTGAAGATCTGACCTCACACTTATAATTACGTTCACGAGTAATGAAAGAAATTTATTTTATCATGAGTTCAATATCGAATACCACATGAGTAGCGACTAAACACCTTCCAGGCCTAGTACACATTAAGTATAAGCAGCAGGGTACACCAACTCGTCTCCACATCGGTCGTGCGGTAGACGTTACTCTAGCGCTGTTTAATGATGGCCTGGACCTGAAAGCCTGACATCCATCGAACATCCATCGATATATTCTGCGGCTGTACTTATATGAGTACCTTAGAGGAAATTGCGCGAGCTGTGCATGGTGCACCCTGCGTCAAGCCGTGCATACAATCGATACGACTGTCATATTACTATCCGGCCTCGCATCATCCTGCTCGCTCGGATCACGAGATCTCCGTGTCAATGTGCAGTGTCATTGATTCTAAGGTTGCACAGAGTCCACGGAGTCTCTTTTCCCTCGCGGAGAACACGCGCCAAACGCGTTTCATCGAAGAGCGATTGGCCCCTCTCCATGATGGACTCGTATTAACTATAAAGTGTTGTTTGCTTCGAACATCACTAATCACAACTCATCCGCAGACTCAAAGCTCCTGGAGAGCCAAGTTCGTTGAGTATCTAGCCTTGATCCTAGTATCATCTTGCTTGAGACAAGCCTGGTACCCCTGATACCAGCAAGATGAATGCCACGATCCCACCCATGCATACTGCACTTTCTGTGCTCGGCACGATGGCTGGCCAGTACATCGCCGCGCAGGGCCAAACAGCTCAAGCTAAACAGCCTGTGCCCGCCAATGTGTCCACCAAACAGTCCACCGGGACTGCGACTCTCGTAATGTGTGATGTATGTGATTTGAATGAGGTCTTTGCTTCTCAAGAGTTAACGCCATTTACAGATCTGTAATATCCGTCCCAAGTACTTCGACGGACAGAGGACACACTCGTATTGCGGAAAGACTTGCGCGACTGCAGCACAAAACAAGCCTACTCCCAACAGCAAACCTAAGCGAAACAAGACCAACAAAGCTACCCGCAGATTGTGCGACGTACGATGATTGGCACCCATTTAAAGATAAGGTCAACTAACATGCATCACTTCAGCATTGTCATAAGCAACCCAAGTACAGCGATGGCACGACGACCCATTCGTACTGCAGCAAAACCTGCGCACAAAAAGCGAAGGCTGCAGGAACGGCGGCTGCACAACCTATAAAACCAGCCAAGTCCGTTCAATCGTTCTTTCATCGAGTGTTGACAGTACTCACTGCTGCTTCTCGATCCAGTCCAACAACCAATGGTTGCTTGTTGTGCGGAAAGGCTGTGAAGGGCAAGGGTCACTTCTGCAGCCAGGCGTGCACCTCGAGGGCTGAGAAGAGTGCCCCAGGGCTCCTAGAAGTCCCACAAGGACACGATACATTCAAGAGCGGTAAGTAGCACTTGCATGTTAGTGCGGGTGATCGATGATGTTTATGTGCTGTAGTCGCTGACCAATTTAAAACGTCCTGGAGACATCAGACTGCGTGTCCGACAGTTCGGAGGGTGCACAAAGTGATCGTATCACCAGCCTCCATTGCTAAATACGAGGCATATCGGTCAGTCTTCGTTAATGTGGATGCGGGCGTTTTGGCTGACAAGGAGCAGTGCTGCTGTTGAGAGTCGTGGCAACTTTGTTGCAGCTGGGCGTTCGGCAGGGAACGAGAATCGCCGCTGGCACGGCACGACCAGGGAATGCAATCTAGGCGATAATGGCAACTCCACGCTGTGCTCATCTCAGACATGTTCCTTGTGCTGCATTCTTAGAACGTCCTACAACCTGAATCTTTTTGGCAAGAAGACTGGCTGGGGCCGGTATGTCACCCTTCAACTAATCAATCATGGTATCTTGATGCACATATCAGATTCGGTCACGGGATCTACACGTCGTCAACGTCATCGAAATCGAACGATTACTCCACGAACGTGAATCCATCGAAGTTGAAGGCGATATTACTAAACAAAGTGGTTGTTGGCAAAGGTTACAAGATGACGCAAGATAACACGTCACTAACCGCGCCTCCAGCTGGTTATGACTCCTGTATGTGTCCTGCCTCTCGCCTTTTGTGCTTGCTCTCAACTGGTCTAGGTCCTCGCGGAGGTGGTGAACGGAGGATCGTTAAATTATGATGAGCTCGTGTGTTATGCTAATGACGCCATCCGCCCATCCTATATAGTCATGTACGATGCATGAAAGGAAGAGCATCCTCATCCCTCCGCGGACAAGCACCATTGTACATGTGTAATTTACTTATCTATTTCTTTTTCAACCTCATGTATTCAATAGGAATGCGTAGATTGCGCTGGAACATATTAATGTTACGCAGCATATATCCAAATATCTTGCATGTTATCGCTAATAGGCTAATCACTGCACTTTTCTTGTGGTGCATGGAGGCAACATGACATAGCACTGACTACCAACAAGCAAGAGAGAAACGTGTATCGTGGTATGAGCGGGGATAAAGGATGCGAGGAGATGCGGGCAAGGGTGGTCGTCTAACGCACTAAGACCTGATGCAAAACCGTACTATAGTTGTAGTCTGTATGAGTGGGATGTCCGTGGTGGATATAAAATTAGGCCGTCTGGAACAGGAACAATTCATTAGCATTGAATCTCACAACTATACTTCAGGAGAAATGACGTACCGCTTGCTTCAAGAAAGTAATAAGGTCATTCCTGTCCTTCTCCTTCTTGAGACCAACGAAGTTCATACTGGTTCCTGGGATGTACTGTGTAAAAATAGAAAGCGCGACGCTCAGTAATGATGCACAGGAGCCATCCGCCCGTGACAAACCTTTTTGGGGTTTTCAAGGTAATCGAAAAGAGTGTCCTCTCCCCATACGACGCCCTTCTTCACGTTAGCCGCCGTATACGAGAAACCATTCACTGAACCAGTCTTGCGACCGAAAAGACTGGGAGACGTTCAGCGAAAGTCGGAGGGTGGAAAGGAATGCGCTTACCCGTGCAAGTTAGGGCCGACCTTGTTGGGCTCGCCACCACCGACAGTGTGGCACAAAGCACAACTTCTCTTAAAGAGGGCAGCACCTTTACCAGCGTCACCTTGAACAGAAGTCAGCCTCTTCTACTCCGCTCTGCACCAGAAACTGTGAGCATACCTTGAGCGTAAGGCATTGCGAGAGTCTATGAGATGAAGAAAGAGAAGAGGATTAATTACGCGAACGGAGCCTCGAAGGCAAGTGGAGATGATGATGAACCAGTGGATACTTTTGGTCTTTGAAACTTTTCGCTTCAAAAATGATTTGAGCCCGATCGAGCCGAAGGTCCGCCGGTTTTCCCCGTTGCAACGTTAGCCAATCAACATCGTGCCATCTACGAAGACGGAACGGAAGAATATTCGGCCCCTTAGATAGTTTCAGCGGTGAGCGCTCCAGCTCAGCTCCAGTGGTTAATCGCAACATAATATCTATTCTACACACTGTCACATATGTACCAGAACTCCATATAGTACAGCAGTCACTATTGTTCATAATACAGAACAGACTCCGGATCGTAACTAGTTATGGCGGTAATGCGGAAATGGCCTCGGCGGTGCTCAAAGTTACTCGCCAGAACTATGTGCCTATATAGCGGCTGCAACTCGGATAACCATCGGATGGCGAATACTGCGGGCCGATTGCCAAACGAGCCAGGTAATCACAAGCATTCCAAAGGTCAAGGTGAGGCTATTGAACGTGGTCAGCTGACAGTCTAAGATGATCTCGACATACGAACATCTGAACAACTGCAAGGGCTGAAATTGCACGTCAGTTTTTAGATGTCCCTCACGTAACAGCTTACTAACCGAAGAGCATCTGCAACTGACCGCAATACACCACTCCATCGCATGATCCACCCATGAACAAGCGAGGAAGCGACTTGTTGAACAGACCTGCCCCAGCAACCCAGAATACCCATGTTACGAGCACCCAGATTGCCTGTGTACCTACAGATGCGATTGGATGTCTGGACCACAAGGGATCGAGGAAGAACAAAGTGTATGTGCCCGAGGTCACAGTTGTCCAACAGGCTGAAAACCTGTTTGACTGCGTGCTCAATTACATATTACTTCAAAACGCGAAACAAACGGACAAGAGAAAGCGTACACCACTGCGGGTGATGGGATCAGGTGCGTTGTTGTTGAAGCGAAATTGCAGCAACAACCAAGTGGCATCTGCAACCTATTATAGTCAAGAGGTCATGCATGTTTCTGTACGAGAGTTGGGATATTATTCTCACCTCTGCCAAGCTAACAGCCAGCAAGAATACATACACGACTAGGCAAGACAAAGTCAAGGTGCGTCAACAACGAGGCAGCAAGGCATGTGGATAAAACACCAACGTGGACCGTACTGCTGAACTCGCGCCCCAGATATCTTATTGATAGACCTTGGGTGCCGCTTTGAATGCCGATACAGAAGGTAGAGTGGACAGAAGTAAATTAAAGCAAGCATGGGTGTCACCGCAGCTATGACGCTCGAGATAGCACTCGTATATATTCTTGAGCTGCTGACATCGGGGGCACTGGATACTGTCGGGGAGCTTTGTAATGCGAAAGAGCCACAGGCGAGAGCACCAAGGATACAGATTGATGAGGCAAAGGGAAGCATTTCGACCAGCTAGATGCGTGACATCGGTGTTTAGCTAGCCAAAGAACGGACCCGACATACCGAAAGTGTTTGCTTACGACCGAGTGTAGGTTTTTTTGCAGCCGGTGAAGTAGATGTTGAAGTCCACCTGAATGGCCACTCTGACAGAGGAAAGAAGACAAGGAGGGATGTAGCCTTGAGCCGACGAGCCCTCATCGTCTACTTGCAAGGGTGTTGCGGAAGAAGCGTAGACATGCTGATGGTGCATGCAGAAAACGTGTTTTCTGTGATATGGTACGAAGATATCGATTCGTGCTGATTCGTAAGTGCATCTTGAGGATACGAATGTACCACGAGACAAACGTACAAGGCACGAGTAAAGTGGTCTTTTGGCAATCTTTAATGCACCGTCTGGAGCTTTACGAGTCACTTAATTAGCTGTATGCCAAGGAAACCTATGAGAAGTGAAGCGTCAGTGCTGCACTGCTGCTCAATTCTAAAATGTGTCTGTTGCCCCCCTAAACCTTTCCTAATTTAGCCACCACCAACGTCGGCTTACCCTCAACTGTAGAAGGCCAAAGTTAGCTACCTGAACCTTTCCATGTAGTTAGTATTGGTTCCTAAACATGTATTAGTCCTTGTAGTATATATATTGTTCTATAACTCCTAAACCTCTCCCTCAATCAAAGTCTTTTAATGTTCCAGTTTAACGTGTTTCATTAGCACCGGAAGTGCATGCAAAATCGGTAGACTATAAGTATCAATTTAGCAATAGAACATGAAAAAGTTTAGGAATACTACATGGCAAGGTTTAGGTAGCTAACATTGGCTGTATACAGCGAGGAGGATACAGTGACTGTGTAGAACATCTCCATGCGAAGGTTTAGCCGACGCGGAGGTGGTGGCCAAATTAGGAAAGGTTTAGGGTCGAGAGGACGACCGACACTGACAACGACATTTTAGAGTTGACACTTTAAAGCTTCGGACATACCTGTAAATAGCTAGACCTGCACATTTAAAGATGTCGTAATGATTACTCGGTCGTCAAGACATGTTAGTCCCCCTAGTAAGTCCTCACCGGAATAAGTACAAGTCGTACTGTAATTCGCGGACATGTAGAACCAACTTTATACGCACGTTGTCTCCGAGCTCGTCACAGTATCCGCGGCGAACTGCGCGCCATAATGGTGATCGGCACCGCTGCAGAGCCCTGGATGCGAAGATTAATACACCATATTGGAATTGAATTGAACCATGTAAAAATTTTCCTCAGCATACATATAAATGGACATGCCCGAAACACAATTCTTTCATCCCCATCATGTCGTCGGACTGGAGAGACTCTATCTACACTGGCGCCTTGATCTGTGCCACTCTTGTTGGTGTGGTCTGTTATGGCATGGAGAAGAGGAAAGTGCTTCCGCTGCCACCGGGACCGCGGCCTATGCCCATCATTGGCAATATCCGGGGGATTGACATCAATGCTCCGTGGTTAGGTTACACGGAATGGGGTAAACAATACGGTGAGTGCGATGACATGGAAACATAATACTGACTACACCGAATTTTGCTAAATGGTCTCCTGACAGGCGACATTGTATACTCGCACCTTTTCGGCCAACACATTGTTGTGACTCAACTCTGAGAAAGTAGCGATCGAACTTTTGGAGAAGCGGTCATACAACTACTCTGACAGACCGGACCTTCCAACAAACGTTCTGTAGGAGCTATGTTCAATTAACCAGTCAGTGTAGTTCTTGACACAGCATCTTTAACAGCCTCGGTTTCGGTTTCAACACCATACTCATGAAATATGGAGCTCGCTGGCGTTACCAAAGAAGGATATTCCATCAAGCATTCAGGGCAGAGGCATCTCTAAATTACCGTCCAATGCAGCAGCGGAAGGCTCAACAACTTATCCGTAACATGCTTGATACCCCAGAAAAGTTCGTAAGCCATGTTCGCGCGTAAGTCTTCTCCCACCGGCCGGTGCGGTGTATTATTAATACCGGGATTCTCTGCCAGATTTTCATCTTCCGTGATAATGTCGGCTTCATATGACTATGATACAAAGCACGATGACCCATTGGTGGCGCTCATCGGGATGTCTCTCGAGTTGGCCGTGCAGGAACTCAAACCTGAGATAGCTGCTGTGTTCATCGCATTTCCGATTCGTGGGTCTTCAGTCGTATTTTATGGGCTCTACTGGATGCTGCTTATACAGTTCTTCGACTACCAGCATGGTTCCCTGGTATGTCGATAAAGAGGAAGGCCATCCAGTCACGAGAATGGGTCCGAGAGTGGATGAACGATCCTTTCCAGTATGTGCTCAAAAGAACGGTATGCCGTCGAGTTCCCTCATATTCGTACCTGACATGTCCCAAAAGGCTGAAGGGACAGCGCAGTCATGCATGGTTTCAAACGCCCTCAGACGGATCGACAGAAAAGATACTTATGGTGAGATAACTATCAAGGAATGTGCAGCCACAGCATTTGGAGGTGAGCACTCGGACACAGTGTATTGAAATGATATTGACGAGAACTGTCTGAGCAGCTGCATCCGAAACGGTCAGTTTCAAGAGATCTACCTTACACTGCTCTTATTTTTACTTAGACAGATTCAGTATTGCAAGTATTCATACTTGCCATGGTGCTCTTCCCAGAAATACAAGCGAAAGCCCACACTCTGATTGATTCCGTCGTTGGCGCGTCGAGGTTGCCGACTTTCGAAGATAGATCGTCCCTGCAGTATATCGACGCTATCCTTCGGGAAACTCTTCGTTGGCATCCGATTTTGCCCCTATGTATGTGTACAGTTTTCAGGCGCCCGTCCATTTCTTACGGAATTGTATAGCAGTAACACATGCGTCGGTGGATAGTGATGTGTATGAGGGATACTATATACCCAAAGGCACGAAATTTCATGTTTTCTGATGAAGTTCCTGCTAACCTCGTAAACAGGTGCTATCATTATGCCGAACGTGTGGTGAGTCTGCTATGTCAAGGGATCACTCAGAGGCCAACTGCTTTGTAGGGCAATGTCACAAAATGAACAGAAATACCCAAATCCTTCGCAATTCTCTCCTGAGCGCTTCCTGAACGCTGATGGCAACCTCAATGACGACACCGTCAATATGGCCTTTGGATTTGGAAGAAGGTTTGTAGTGATATCTCTTCTTTTTATATGACATCGAACATCCTTGTGATGCTCCAGGATCTGTGTTGGCCGACATTTTGCCGACGCATCTGTATGGATAGCAATGTCTGGTCTACTTGCTATGTTTACGTTTTCGAAACGAATTGGTGCAGACGGAGAGGCGATTGAGTTCGAACCGCAATGGTCCAGTGGTATCGCAACGTGCGTTCGCTCCCGTTCCTCTGTCTCAGTTAATAAGACTTTTTTAGTCACCCACTTCCCTTTCCCTGCAGCATCACTCCGAGGGTTCGCAAGGCAGATATATGATCATTAGTCTAGGTATTTTGATCGAAAGGACGATTTTTTGCACAATGTAATTACATCCGGCTTCATTTTCACTGCTTCTCCACTGCTTTCCACCCTCGTTCCAAATGACATCATGTTTCACCAAGAATGCATTAGGCAAGAAATCAAGGAGATGATATACAAGGTAGGCAAGGTTTGGCACGTCGTCTCGAGCCTTCTGTTGTTCCAGCAGATGACTGCAAATGAAGAACCACATTCGTCTCGTTGACTTCAGCGTAGATTTCTTCTTCAGTAGCTCCTCTTTTTGACCAAACAGTCTTACTTTTCCCAAGAGCTGAATCGTAAACCTGGCAACAATTTATCAAAGGGAGTAACCGTGAGGCCGGTAGGTGTTGCAGCTGCTGCTATGCAGATGATCAAAATAGTGACCGCCAGCCATCTAACTGAATCGGACTCCGAGCGAACAGAGACCATACTCGTAATATTACGACACCTGCCTACACCAGTCAAATCAGTTGGATCGATGAATGCACACAAGACAGACATTGGCAGAGCGTCATGACCACGAATATAAGGAGGGAAACCGTAAGCAGCCACCAGCTCTCACTATTTCAATGCGAGCGGCTTGTTAGGACCTTGTTATGCGTAACAGCTCACCCCTGCAGAAAGCTATAAGTGGGACTATAAACGACGACAAGTACCCACTATAAAACTTGGAGTCTTCACTTTTACTAACTGTCGCAAGAGCCATGGCACATGATGTTCGCTCCGACGGACCATAAAGGACAATGCTAGGCAATGGTGTCAAACACACCAAACTTGTGCCAGAGCCAAGTATCGGATCTGTCGAACTCACGATTAATTACTGGCAAGAAAAATGTGATTCATCGACGGCCTCGTACCGAGATATAGTATTCATGACACTGATCATGAACCAGACCAGAACAAACTTACCTAGAACAAACGATGGTTCGAGATCAAGGTTAGACTGTCATAAATTGTGGCAGTAAAAATACCTCTTGAGAGAATGTGATAGCATGATCATACACCACAAGAGCGAATGGTATGAGAGTCAATTGTTCAGCAGCGACGCTCGCTAACTGCACCTGTGTGGACATGACAAAGTATTGGTGCTCTTGAGGGTCGAGAGCTCAAAGTACCCTCTGGTGAGGCACACCCAGGAAGGTGGACCATACATCCATCGTGATGAACAGGAGGCAAAACTGATGGCACTGCATCTTCTCGTACTACGCCTGTCCTGCTCGAAAAGAAACAATAGTTAAACATACTACCGTGTTGAGATGTTGTCTACATCACATTCTTTGCCGCTGCTATAGTCAGCTGGGGAGAAGCACTCGAAGATGATGATCTACTGAGGCTGATCATTGGTGGCTGAGTTTAGTATGATGATCAAGTCGATCCCAAGTATATCAAGGAGTGAATGATTCCTATATCAAGTGTGAAATTGAATCCAAGAGTGTGATGAAGAGGCCATTGATTGGTCTGCTACCAAACCATGTCTTTCCCCACTCGGTATATGTGAGCCATGGTCGTTTTTCCAGGTCGATACGGCTGAAAAGCTGTTGGTCCGATATACGGAAGAATTTCTTTATTGGTATCTTACATAATAGGCTGCTGAGACGAATAACAATTAACATGGCAGTGCGCATGATGGGCCTACAGTAGGTGCTACTTCTTGAAATAGAGTTCAGTAATAGTACGACTGACCTTGTCACGAATCTGGTATCCTAATGTTGACTTTGATTATCAGAAGTACTGAACACTGCATTTTCAACACCTGGGAGAAGTAGAACTTGACTGGTGACCCATACTTGCTTATATATATCTGATTTTTTGCAGTTTGGGCCAAGTTTGGGTGAGGTGGTTGATTAATATGAGACTGTGATAAGTAGTCCTGGTAGGATCATTCCCTCCCCTTTCTTCCATTCTCATCTGATGATAAACATATATCGTCACTTGCTTTGTACTCTGTGCATCATTGTCATATCCGCATATCCAGATCTCAGATCCGACCCTTATCTCATCTCAGATCCACATCTTATCTCTGATGCTATCCACATCTTATCCCCCTCCAACATCTCGTCATTCAATCTGTCCACTTGTCTGGTCTGGTCCACAACTCATCCGAATCCACAACCAGTGCTTGTCTCTTTTCGGTAACCCCCTAACTCCAGTATTTCGGTTATCTGTATATCTGTCCTGCTCCCTTATCCGCTACCTATGTTTCATTTCCGTTTCATGATTTGTGATCCATTTCTACTTACCAATAGACTATCCACATGCTTTGTACATAGCCTTGGACTCTGCTGATTGATCATTCTGTTAGATACCTATAGTATATAACCTCCTGTAACTTTCTGTAGTACCTCAGTTCAAATATCATCTTAGTTCTACTCATTCCTGTCCTCCGGACTTGAGTTCCTCTACTCTCGTCACCCTCCAAGACTTAGGATTGATTCCTATAGTCTATCCATATCCGCCTCTGTCTCTGACAGTCCATACCATTAGTTTCTAGTCTGGACTTGTCTGGATTAGCCCTATGATACTTATCCCTCATCTGGAAGTCATCCGGATCTGTTACACTACTTGTCCAACCTTCTGGACACGTTAGTCTTGCCTTCCTGAAATAAGGGGCAATACTTGGGTAAGGGGCACAGCGCACAAGCTGAGGCCAAAGCCCTTCGGATCCAGTTATCCTTTGAGTATGACCTTAACAGAAAGCTATAAGTAAGACTCCACACAATGATATGCACAACTTGGGAAGTACCCACTGTAGAACTGAGAGTTGTGACCTGTCTTGTTTGTCCTGTGTGTCCATTATTCGCCAGAACCATGACAAGTAATGTTTACTATAACAGACCATAAAGAACAAGGCTAAGCAATATTGTTAACTAATGCGATTTTTATTGCATGGAATCAAATGCACCAAGCTTGTATCAAAGCTAAGTATTAGATCTGTCGAGCTCAAGATTACTAATTAATGGCAACAAATAATCGATGGCATTATGCTGAGATATAATGTTCTTGATGCTGACCATGAACCAGACCAGAAGAAGGTTATCTAGAACACACAACAGCGATAAATCAGCGTTATATTGCCATTGATTGTGGAAGTGAATGTACCTCTTGATCCAATGTGATAGCATGGTTATACACTACAAGGGTGAAGGATATCGGAACCAATCATTGTGTAGGGTATGCACTGACTGTGCCTCCATGGACATAGCAAATTACAGATGGGCCTGATAGTGTCCAGAATTCACAGCACTCTCTGATGAGTCATATTAAGGAAGGTGGATTATGCTATATACCATATATTTAAGTCCACTGTGATGTGTGATGAACAGGAGGCTGAAGCCCATCAAGGACTGGCATAGCCTGCATCTCATACACATTTGGCCCTGCAAGAGAAAAAGATAATATGAGATCTTATATCAAAGTTTATTTGAAGTGTTCTGTCTTGGGAAGTGTCTGGACATTACTCATAAGTTACAATGTGGGTGTTCAGAATGTTCATCAAACACCCGACAAAGATTCCCTGAATCATTGATGATGGTGGCTGTCTGTCAGAAAAAAGATACCCATGGAGTTGGACTCTTGCCTCGCCATCAAAAGGTATCAATCTCTTCCATGACCTGGTCAGTAAAATATGAAACATGTAGTTGATGGTCAGAGTGATCAATCAATCAAGCTTGAAGCTTCCAGGCTGCAATTGATTGAGATCGTTCAAGTCATTCGTGGCAGTTCCCATGGAATACCTAGATAGTCATGCACTGTGGTGCTGTACTTCACTCGCCTTGATCTGTACGAGCTGAGGCCCTGTGTATTTGCTCTATTACAAATTTGGAGAAGAGTTTGATGTTAACTTATCAGGAAGCCATGAGGCCTTGAGGCACGAGGTGCACAACAGCAGCCACTGCCCAAATTGCCCAATTCTACTAATCAGATTCATACGAAGCCACAAAGAAGAGTTTTATGCAAAGTTTGCACAGAAACCTAGCATCAGATCAGTAAGAGGTAAGATGCCGGTCTATCTATACACTCACTTATTGATGAAATTATTCATACTAGAAATATGAGATGCTTCCTGTGGACCAATGAGCGCCATTTCAGTCCCCCACATGCGGTGTCTTGAATCTTCTCATCCAATCCATAGGCATTCATACTCTAGTGCGGTTGAAATTCTGTTTGCAGAATTGTACTGATTTACTGTCGAAAAATCTAGATGCCTGTGAGCTTGAGCCGTACACTCATCTTGATATCACACACCTTGTTACTACAGCCAGCCTGGGTATCAATACCTGTCTTGATCACAAATCACAAGTGCATACAACCAAATGTATATAAGTTCAACAAGTGCACATTACGAGCCAACTCCAGACTTACATGTATGCATCCGTGGACTTCTTGTTATTTGCATTAATCCTTTTATCATTGTGCGAGGCTTCTGAATGACCTGCACCACTGGTGCTACATCATGATGGTATGCGATTGAACTGGACTTTGGTGAAGAAGTCCAAGACCAGGAGAAGGCCAAAGCAATCTATGCTCCGACTCAACTTTGTTAAGTTGGTTACATTCCATCATACCATCCTCTCTGGTTGGGCCAATGTGACCGTGGATTTTGGTTTAGTCATCTGGGGTATACCCATCTGGTGCGAGTGCTTAGAAACTCCATGCCTGCCCACCGTCTATTCATCAAATGTCACCATCCCATGAAAACACACAGTAGATCATTGCAGGATTCAGCATTCATGCAGTGTCCTGCATGATTTGGGAATCATGCATGGACATGACTACTAGGTAGCCCCCCTAAAAGACAAAGTCTGTTAGCTTAGGCATCAGGCTAGTCAACCCATACCTTGGTTTCAAACCTTGGTCATATAGTTCAGTTTCCCCTCTGTGATTCATGAATTTATTATATCTTGAAGAAAAGTCATTTGTGAGATGGGAATCACATAATGACCTAGTTGATATTGTGGAGCAAGAAGGTTAAGGTATTGCCTTGCCTTTGGCTTATTCACTTTGGCTAGAGAAAACCATAGAGAAAAGTTCAAAGCCTAACAAAAACCTATCTAAAAAGCCTGTGTTTTGTGTCTTGTTATTGTATTATTATTTCTGAGTTGTTTTCTCTAGTATTTCCTTGATTTATTTTTCTATTGGGATGCTCTGACTCATCAGATACTTCACAAAATTGTACCTACAGGGTATGATGTCATAATGATGTCATATGGCTCCACAGATACTCCTGCAAGTATTCTGTTGAAAGTTATGATGTCATTTGTTCTGGAATGTTCTGCTCCACAATGACTCACCTCTGATGTCATTACTCCACCTATGGAATATTCTGGAATGTTCTGCTCCACTTCTGATGTCATTGCTCCACTTTTTTACTTACATAATATTCCCACACAATATGTATATAAGGAGGGCCCATTCTCCCCCAAAAAAATAGGATCTCCCACTTGCAATCATTTGAATCTCAGTTTGAGCTACTCACTGTGAAGATTATTGCTTACAAAGAAAGCCCCTTTGAAGTACCAAGTGCAGGGAAAAGACATTCCCTTGAGATTACATAAGTTTCTTACAATAGAAACTTAGTTTATTTGAGACCAGCTTCTCACCTAGTTTCCTGATATTGACCAACATGAGCTTTGGTCAATCTGTTCATTTGTGAGACCCACTTCTCACCTAGTTTCCTGATATTGACCAACATGAGCTTTGGTCAATCTGATCATTTGTGAGACCAGTTTCTCACCACTCTGTGCCTATTTGACCAACCAGTCTTTGGTCAACATATTTGTATTTGAGACCATAGTCTCTACAGAGAATTATCTTAACAAGGAACCACATTCCAGTGTCTAGACAGTTTATCCTAGACAAGTTTCTAAGTTGGGATAAAACACAAAAGCTCTGGCTAAGTTAATCACATAGATTGGTTTAGTAAGCCTCCCAAGAACTCACATGTTATCTACCATGAAAGAAGAAAAGTTGTAGACCATGTTAATCAAGGACTGGCAAGAAGTCTTATCCTAGTGTAATTGTGGTGTCATTACATTTTACACATGCATTTATGTAAGACCCTTGGTTATTAAGACAACAAGACTGACAAAACTGAATCAGTGTGCCCCATTAAGGGCCCACCAACTGGTTTCCCTGTCCCTGCATCCCACAGCCAAACAGTCTTATCTAAAGAACCACTGATAATGCAAGTGCTATCCAGAGAGAACAAGACTGACAAAACTGAATCAGTGTGCCCCTGCAAGGGCTCCCTGACTGGCTCCCCCATCCATGCATCCCACAGCCAAACAGTCTTATCCCAAGAACCAGTGACAATGCGAGTGCCATCCAGCGAGAATGAGACCAACAAAACTGGAGAAGTGTGCCCCTGCAAGGGCTCACTGACTGGCTCCCCCATCCCTGCATCCCACAGCTGAACAGTGTTATCCCAAGAACCAGTGACAATGTGAGTGCTGTCCAGCAAGAACGAGACTGACAAAACTGAATCAGTGTGTCCCCTGAGCACGGTCTGAGCAGCTGTCCAATTTTCATCATGTCCGGATGCCACACGAAGAATATTCGGAAACTGTGCAGAAAACTTTCTCGACAGCAGACAGTTGGCAGGCGAGAATGGGAGTGCTGATACATACAGATGTGGCGTGCTATATAAAATCATGCCGCCGAAGACTTGAATGAACCTCTGTACGTCCATTGCGGTCGACGAGACATCTTTGAATCTGGGATGGCCCTGTGGTTGCGCATGAGCACCTTATCTGATTCCCAGTAGTAGTGTGCTCACCTTCAGCCACTGGGCAATGGCCGGAAGGGCAAGACCTGCACCGCTGAGCGCATTGATCAACGCGAGTGATTCGAGCCAGAAAAACAGCCGCTCGTGGTCGAACAACGATTCCACTTCTTTCGCGAGCTCCTTGTCGAAGGGTGTGGTTCGTACGTGCGACGTCCAAAATCGAGAGGAATATGACAGATGTGGGGGATGCATTTTTCAATCCGTTCTTGTAGCCCAGGATCTTCGCTATTTGGTAGATACGACGACTTTAAATCACAGATATTGAAGCGAAGACCATCTTTCACGTCTTTCATCACTCGAAGTGATGCGAATGCGAGGTCGCGTTGTGCCTTTGGCAGGTCGATGAAAAACTCTCCACTGGATCGTTCGTCCGTCAAGAAATCATAGAAGGATGCGTGAAGGGATCGGATTGGTGAATCTGGGTTGGTGGCGCCGCTGAGGAGGGACCCCATGCTTTTTACCACAAGCTCCACGTTAAAACGGTCCTCTTCCTTTGGAAAATGGGACCTCATGGCCGTCAGGGAAGCTAAAGGAAGGGGTTCAGCTGTCCCTAGTATTTGTCCCATCACTGAACGATATCTCGCCAGCCTCATCAAAGACTGATTCTACGTAAGCAGAGATGTATCCTCGTGCATGATATCTTTTAAAATGAGGCGATACATGCTGTGCAACAACATGTTTCTCTCAGCGGGATCGCGTGACACCACGGTCTTGTAGCAATCCTTTGCAGATAGCCCCACATGGGACTTTTTGATGTATCCGCAAGCGAGACGCGCCCACTCGAAAAGTCCATCAGCCGTCTCAGCGAGGACTGCAAACTCTCCGTCCTGAAAATCCAACCCCTTCAACTCCTTGGATACATAAGCATGGATGTCACGCTTTGCGTCTGCTGGCGGAATATCATCCATCGACATCTGTCGAATATGCTGAACACCACGAAACTCGTCATTGATGTCATCAAGCGGGCGAGAGGTAACGATGAAGCGGAAGTTGCCAAGGAGGTTTGCGATTTTGGGAACAGCGGTGTTTTGATGTTTGCCAGCTAGAATGCTGAGGAGGTCTTTCCGTGTCTCTGCTCCACCGCTCTCGTCCAGTGCATCGACCATGATCACGATGGGTTCCCCAGTCGACCTAGATGACTTTTCCAGTGGTTCGATAAGAAGCTTCTTCCACTGCTGGATGATATCCAGTGTATTCTTGAGCGAATTCGCGGTCTTGACTGCATCTGCCAATGCCCGCCTCATCTCCGGATCACGGTCAGCAAGGTCGCGTGCAATTGTAGAAAAGATCTTTTCATGGCGACGTTCTGCTTCTCGCTGGCGGTCAAAACAGTAACACGAACCAAGCCCTCCTACGTCCTCGAACCACTTAGCAATGGTGTGGGCGATGGCCGATTTGCCTTTGCCTGCAGGGCCAGATAGCCACAGCACAGGTGGAACGCTGTCCCCAGTGCTGTTGACCCATTCCGTGATCTGGGAAAGGATTTCCGTGCGTGTGCCTTCAAGGCATTCTTTTCTGGTATCTAGACCCGCGCCTTTTGCATAATTCATATCGCTGAGATATAATATTTCTTCTGAAAAGGTATAAATATATGCAAGGTCACGAGGACGTCCGAACCCTCACCCATACGATGGTCGTGTATGGCTATGTCGTGGACGTGTATAGCTACGTCGCGAGTAACCTGGTCCCGGAAGTTTTGCATGAGCCTATCGAACACGTCGTTGTACTTTGTGATCGTATCTTTCGTTTCCGAGGGGGCGTCTTTTCCAAGCCTCTTCCCTATGGGATGGTAGAAGCTCGAGACGGTACAAAGCGCAAAGGCTTGTTCAAACTCACAAAAGTTCTTGGTCTCCGAATATTTCTTGATAAAATCGGCACATTCACGGGTCTGCTGAGAAATCTTTCCAAGGATGGGATCCATTGACGAGATTTTGCCAAGCATCTCGTCTTGTATGAAGCTGTAGACTTCCCCTAACTTCTTGAGAAGTTCGTGTACCGCGTTATCGCGATCCCTTTGAGCTAGAATAATCTGCACAAATGATTGCTGGGTAACAGTGGGAGATAGGGAGAGAGAAAATGAAAACAAACCTTGGCTGCACGAGATAACGCGCCCAGTGCTATCCTTGCATATGGATGCACCTGTGTAACTAGATTAGTTCAGGTTCTGATCGAGAGGAGGGCCTGCATACGTCCGCATTCTCTCTGGCGATAACAGCGTCGAATATCTTGAGGGGTAGGAGATATGTGTCCTCGAAATTGTCAACAAGATCGAGATCCTCTTGTGCGCCTTGATGAACAGAATCCACAGTTATCTCATGTCCCGAAAGTGAATGCATGGGCGTTTCAGCCTCTTGAGCATCCTGACGTGCCAATTGGGTATCAGCCCCCGCTTCCACATCAGATGGCGCAGCCTGTGTGACCACCAAAATTTAAAAAGAGTACAGAGACTGAAGGGCAAGTTTGAGAACCTACATCGATATTTGGGGGAGCAGAACTACGGCTACGGGAATCCCTCGAGCGCTTGTTGCAATCTCAGTCGGATTCCAGGATCTATTAAGCATGCTCGTGAACTCACCGAGATCCTTAACTTGTTTGCACCGTCCTTAACCTTTTCCAGAAATCGACCAACTCTGCTACGGGGTCGGTTCTAGATGAAGGATGAATCAATGTCAATGTTTGGAGTGGTATGAATGAAGTGATCTTCGAGAACTACGTACCTCACTTCCACTAGCTGCTGGTTCGCTAGATTTGTGGCTTTGTTGAGCTGAATTCCTCGACGATTTGCCTCTTCTCATTGTGAATAGCAGTTGAAGGAAAGTAAGATAAGGTCCGACATCAATAACAGGCCATTAATGCCTCGAGGCAATATTTGTTCCAGTGTTGTGCGCGAGCGATAATCGATAATCATTTGAATTTCGACCTGATCGTCCACTGTATGATTGTGACAAAAATAGCCTGAGCCCATCTCCACAAAGGTGTCCGAAAGAACTCCGATGGGCGTCAACTGACCACGAACTCTTTGTTGACTCTTTGTTTGGCATCTTCAATATCAACCTTCCTGTAACCTTAAGACAAAAGCGCTCGGATGTCTCTTGCAGGAGATCATAGTTCATCCAGGCGACATTCACTGGGTGCGACAACCATCCAACTTCAACAGTTGTCTGCCCGCCGACATTTCTTCGTACAAGGCTCTGCCATGCACATTGTCACGTCTATCTGAAGATGAACTGC
Organism: Suillus subaureus; assembly: GCF_016647635.1. Classification (NCBI taxonomy): domain Eukaryota; kingdom Fungi; phylum Basidiomycota; class Agaricomycetes; order Boletales; family Suillaceae; genus Suillus; species Suillus subaureus. The sequence continues at coordinate 1,354,805 of NW_024538562.1, read as the reverse complement.
ATTCATCTGTCTCCACGCTGCGATATCGAAACTGTACACCAACCTCGCCGTTCCTCGTTTCACGAACGCCAGACTGCAATTACTTTGCATTGCATTTCCCCTCACAGAAGTCGGGTGGAGGCTTGGTCAAGAAGGGGACCTTATGACATCAAGGCAGACGGGCTACAGAACCTATTGATCACCATGGAAGACACGCTGACTCGATTCTCTCCTGCACAACCTAGTGGACATTCTTGCTCATCCGTTCATTGAATCGTCATGGTCTTGAGCCGTTTGACTTTGCGGACGAGACACAGCGTGGATGACTGGCCTGAGCCTGTATCTCCCATAGACCATCCGGTCGACTGGGCTCCTGGAGACAATGAGTCAGCTATTCGAGAGTTGAGGGTTCTTGTTCGCCTCCGACAGCCTTTTGGCGCACTTTTGCTAGCACAGCAGCGTGTTGAGCAGTAAAGGAGAATTGTCTCGGTCAACAATATCATTGTACAACGACATAGCTTCTGTTGATGACATGACCGATATCCGGACGCTGAAGATATTGTAGCTGCGAATGATGAGAATTTCGGACGCATTTTCATTCATACTTGACAGCACCTGCATGGACAACTACGACTTCGTTTCATATGAAACCGTACTATATACTACCTCTCACACAGCATAATTGTGCTTTGGTGACCCACTTAGAGGTCAGTTGATATGTGTGCATTAGTTGAACTATTATTGTTGAGGCGATATATCTGGAATCGCCCTTAATCTTGCTGGATACTCTGATTGTACAGCAGTTAATGGTAGCAATCCATAAGGGAGAACCACATCCATCTCGTTGACTTCAACGACAATTTCTCCTTCACTATTCCCTCTTCTCCATTGGACGCGACTGAGTTCAGCATGATTGAGCAACCATGCTGGATCGACGTGGCAAGTTGCAGCCAAGGAGCGGATGCTTAGCATCGCGCGACAGACGGAGACGACTGTAGCTGCTACTGCTATTCTGGAAATAGACGTTGCTCGTGAGCTTCGGTGAACAATGAAGGATGACACAATCTTACTCTCCCCCCAGAGCTGAGTAGTAAACCTGGCAACAATTTCAAAGTTCAACGAGTCATGCAACTATGACCATGAAACTTACGGATATGTCCCCTGGTTCAGTCAGAGAAAGAGCGATGATTTCGTACAGTAGCGTTCCTATCATTTGCTTCAGCGTATGCAAAACGAGAAGAATCGAGGTATATTCACCGGCTGCAAATGCATACATAAACATTCCTCTAAGTAAACATTAGCTTAGAGCTTTTGGCCGACAGGGGTGACCCACTCTTTTAAGAATCGGTGGACAATCCCGCGTCTCGGCAAGGCTGCTGGGCTAATGCCAAATCGATATATCGTTAATAATAACATGGTCGTATGGACGACCAAGGCTGGTAGGTATATCGCAAACAACGTTGCAGGGTTCTCCTTGAAGATCGACGGGTCGTGTAGCCCGTACATGGCAGTCTTGATAGAATCAAACGTGACGACGCCAGCGGTTGCCACTCCTGCCGCGGAAGCAACCAGGATAGCAACTGCCAGCCCTCTGATGAAGCGACTTCGGTAAAATAGATGCCACACTCGCAATGTTACTACACCTGCGCACATCGGTTAATTCAGTGTGATCAATGGATGGACAAAGACGAACATTGGCAGAGTCCCATGACCATGAACGCAAGGATGAAATCTGTGATAAAAAGCCAGGTTACACTGTTCCCTGCGTGAACTGGTGTGTTGGGCCTCGTCACGCATAACTCACTCCTGTGGAAAGCTGTATGTAAGACGCCGAACGACGATACGACCTCTAGAAGCACTCACGGCAGGACTGGGAGTCAGGACATTTCCTATTCACCTGAGTCGTCAGAGCCATGACATGTATATTCTCGCTGACAGACCATAAAACACGAGACTAATAAATCTCGTCAACTGGCGAGATGTTGTCAGGTGGAATCAAACACGCACATCATTTGTGTTAGAGCCAAGTATCGAATCTATCAAATCCACGATTAAGCACTGGCAGCAAAATACAAATTACCGACGGCATTACACTGAGATATAGTATTCTCGAAGCTGACCATGGCCCAGTCCAGAAGAAGGTTACCTAGAACAATGAGTCGACAGTGGTTGGTTGTAGATCAGCGTGAGGTTACTATCGATGATGGAGGCGACGATACCTCTTGAGCGAACGTGATAATATGATCGTACACTACTAGGGTGAATGATGCCATGGCCAATTGCGCGGAGGCAGCGCTCGCCAACTTCTGCGTATGCTGGTTTGTGGACATGGTGAGTTACAGATAGGTCCTCGAATGCCTACAGAAAGCACCATTCCGGGAGATCACATCGAGTTGATGCTGGACCCTATATACCAGGTCTCGAGGCGAGGCTGTAACTTCTTATCACACGTCAGCCTATGCTCGAAAAGGAGAAGCATTCAAATAATTATAGCGTCCAACCGTGTTTGGCATGCATCTTTCATCAAGGTATACGGCGTTAAGATTCCAAATATGTCTAGGTGCTGTCATGCTGCATTTTTGCCACTCCCGTCATCAGCTGAGACACAGCATTAACAACATTGGATCTCCTCCGATTCGTCGCATCTCCGTTAGGAGTAGATAGTGCATGGAACTTGCCTTACTCTCTCCTATAATGACTTCTATCTGGCGTATAATAGAGTAATGCGCAAATCACTGGATCAGCGCACATCCGCTAAACCCTATTTTCATCAAGGTATCGATGCAGTGCAGCAATGTATACTAAAAGCGTATAGCTGGAACAGCAAGTTCATCACCGATCCAAAGTTGAATTAGTCACATCAATGGCCAAAACATAGCTACGAGTCTCACCTATAATCTATTGTAGCTCTTCGTGGGAGTGCCTAGATCATCGAAGTTGCTGCCACTCGAAGATACTGCATCTGGAGCCAGTGTGTGAGAAATATTCGTCATGGGGAGTTCCGTGGCGCCGGAACGGTCTAGCTCGACAAAAATCTCGCCTTCGCTGTTTCCCTTGGTCCATTGGACACGACTGAGTTCTGCGTGGTTGAGGAGCCACGCCGGATCTACGTGAAGCGTCGCAGACAAAGATCGAATGCTGAGTAACGCGTGGCAGACGGAGACAAGGGTTGCACCGACGACGAGGCTGCGTAAATAATTGGTTTCATGATTTCATCCATCAATGAGCCATGAGAGCGACCCACCCGCCCTCTAGACCTGTGAAGTAAACCTGGAGAGTCATAAGTTGCTGAGCAGAGCAAGATACGCATTGACACTACACACATCTAGTTGCGAAAGGTCGGTCAATGAAAGAGCGATGATTGTGTACAGTAGCGTGCCTGAGCTATAGCGTGACAGGTGTGAAAGTCGATATGAGACTTGAATGCTTACCCGTTGCGCATGCATACATGATCAATCCCCTGAGAATGCATATAGTAAGTATTTGGTACGAGTAGCTACATTCAAAGCATACTCTTTTAAAAAACCTTCTAGAAGCGAGGAGCGTCTCTGAAATCGGTCGCTCGTCATATACCTATATACTTTGAGGGCAAAAAGCACGCTATGGTCTACAAAGCCAGGCGCATACACAAGGGCGAGAATCGTCGGGCTCTTGGTAAAACTCGGATGCAACATCTCCTGAAAAATTTGATCGAAGAGAGAGCCAGTTAACACCATGGTCGAGCCTATGCACACGATGTATAGCGACGCAGCAAATATTTGTATTTGCCTGTTCCTCGTAAAAAGGTACCAAACACGGAGAGCGATGACAGCTTTGGAGGTTATTGATAGATGCACCAACAGATTTCAAGCTGCGTACCTTGACACAGCGCCGCACCTAGAGTTATCAACGCGGCATTCCCAACAAGCAATATCTTGAAGCTTGATTATTAGTGAGTGTGGAGCCTTGGACGACGGAAGCTGGCGAGGCTCACATCTGCGAGTTATCTGAGCGACTTGGCACATAAAAGTATCTCATCAATGATCACTTACGATAGGTTTGGAGACAAGAAAGTGCACTGAGGTGACATGAAATCAGAGATCACCTTTGCCATAAGAACCTTCCTTACGGTACACTGAAATACTGAAAGATGATGAGGAGCGATCAGACTAGTTAGACATTTGGTGCTCACAATGCTTGAATTAATCCCAAATATCGTATCTGCAGATGAACAATCAGGGAGGTGTTGTACTGTGGAGTGGGATGTATTTCACGCTGAGATAGAGGAATTTTGTTGCATCTCGTCGACCGGTCCAAAACAGATCCACCTGCATGTGTTGTCGATCAGTAATCTCCCGTCCTAGTATTAGGAACATGACACTGACCTCCTGGTCAAACGTTATTACATGGTCGTAGACAATCAGAGCCGCTGAGGCGAAGGCGAGGTCTGTAGAGTGAATAATTGCAGTCTCGCTGATAACATAGTCAGTCAACACTTGGGTTGACATGGCTGAAGAAGTGATGAAGGGTCGTAGGATACTTATGAATTTCAAGGGGTTACTGATACGCGTCCTCACGTGAGGCAGTGCCAATTACAATGATGGCACCTCTCGAGACGAGCTGTACTGCCAGAAGCTCGAAATAGAGAATCCCGCGCATCGCAACAAAAGCGATTATCATGACGGCGAACTTCACAATCCATCATGTTCTGGATTTCGACAATGTGAAAATAGATGCAAAAATGAAGCACCCGTCGGATGAATTTGACAATTTCGTTTGTCGTCCTGCTCAGATGTGAAAAGCTCTGCACAAGTCAAAAGGGACTTCCATGCTTATCATCGATGTATCGCAGGGTATCGATGCGTATGACCGTGTGGTAGTACATGCTGTAGTGGCTGAAGTTACAATTTTGTTTTCCAAGTCCCACGCCAATTAAAGAACTCGCGCCGGCTTAGAAATAACAGGCACACGTGTTCGCAAAAGGGTCGCAAGTAAACTCAAGACGACATGGTACTCATCATTTTACAATTGAATCGGGTCTTGTACCTGTTTGAAATTTATCAAGGACGTAAGTTCCACGCTCCTGCAGGGTAAGTACTGTTCGAGGGTGGAAAAACTATTGGGTATTATCAGGCTGAACCGTCTGATAACACGTCCACTTTGACAGAAGATTTGGCTGAACCATAACTCTATTGGACGTACTTGTTGACCAAATGGGAATGGAGTGGAACGACATCTGAAATTGATCAGAAATACTGACAAAGAGTCTCCATGATTGACAATTTTTGTGTGGCATGAATGCATAAGGGCATGCGAGGACAATCGACGTAGATGTAGGTAACCATAACTTTAACACACTCAAGGAGCGAACAACGTGTTGAGGAAAGCCTCTCCAGCAGAGGAGCCCTTGGCCTTCTTTCCCCTCTTGTCTTTTTGTGCCTTGACACGCTCCTGCTTGACTATAACACACCAACGTGATGCATGAGTCATCAATTTGAATGCAGGAAAGATAGATAAGATACATACGCAACTCTTGTCTGCGGAGGGTCTTGGCGTAAGGGTTCATACGGAACAGGACGCCCTTGTTGACGAGAGGGTTCTTCTTCTGTGTCCATGGGCGCTTCTGGACCCTGGGACCTGCGGGGCGGACAACAGATTGAATCTCAGTGCTGTTGATGAGACGAGTCACGTCAGGGTTGGAGATCTTAGCGGTGGGAAGGCTATACACAACAGTCAGTCGAATAATGAGGCACTGCATACAGGACGTACAGGTAGTCCTTCTTGTACGAGGAGGCTTTGTCGAAGGTGCCGAACACCTCATCAAGGAGGCCGAAGGCGCCCTCTGTCCAGATGACGAAGCGACCAATGTGTCCACCAGGAGCGAGTTGAAGAAGGTTCAACCTCTGGACGTTGACGAGTTCGACACCAGGCAAGTTACGGAAGGCCTGGACGATGCCGTTATCCTCCTTGAAAACGACAAGAGGGCCACGACGTTGACGGTAGCGGCGGTTGCGCATCTTGCCCTTTCCTGCACGGAGTTTGCGCGAGTTGGAGACCTTGGTAACATCCGTGTATGCATTCAGAGCCTGGAGGAGAGCTATGGCCTCCTTGGTTTTCTTGAAGGACTCAGCTGCGTTCTCAACGACAAGAGGAACCTCGGCGATTTGCTCGATACGGTGACCGCGGGCGAGGACAAGGGATGGGAGCGCAGGAAGCTGCGAGTGCGGAGACGGTAGCGAAGCGGCGCTGATTTTGGTTGACCTTGACGTGCCATTTGCGCCAAGTCTTGGTGGGGGCGAACATGCGACCACCACGACACATGTTTCCAAAGGCAGCCTGAGGATACATTGTCAATGATGCAAGATCAGAAATCGGATTGCTGTCCACGCACCTGACCAGAGCGGTGGGTACCACCACCACCGACACGAGGAATACGCGCAACAGCGCGACCAGTACCCCAGGACTCAGCTGAAGTCTGGTGCCCGGCCTTCTCGCTGACGGCGTAAGCCTGACGCCTGTTCTTAGCCATGCTCTCTGAGATAATGTCATACTTCTGTTCAAATGCAAATACTTGTTACGCACTGTGAACCTGGGCGACTACATCAAGCCTGATGGGAGCTGTGAGGACGGCAGGAAGGGGAAGGGAGGTCGAAGCCTCTACATGAGATGAATTTTAGTATGGACGGTCAGCGAGCTCAACGATGAGTACAGACCTCCGGAGACGGATTGGACGGTAACGGTGGGTCTTGAGGCCATTGTCGTTGATCTTGACGGTCTTGACAGTCTTGAAGTGTACTAGCCTGCCTAACGTGTTGATACAAGAAATAGAGTTTGCTAGTTGTAAGCCTCAGAGAAAATATGACCAAACAATATTCCCAAGTCGCCTTCATCTAGTGCCATTAATATTGCCACGTTTACGATACAGTCGCTGGAACGACACTCGAATTCGCGTCTTTGCAGGTCTCGGTATTGGACAAGGGTCAGCAGCTTATTATCAACTGACTAGAATTGGTACAACGACGCGTGCTGGTTTTCATTTTGTCCTGCTTACCTGTTCCACAAACCTGAAGGCATATATGATATCGTTGCAGTCTAAGTAATACGTGACCATTTTTGGTTTCATGGATGCTGTATCTTCCGCGATATCAAATACGATATGTGCGTTCCTTGTCAACTCTCTCTCTCTCTTGCAGAATACCTCTCAACCTCAACAGGTGGAAACATGATGGAACAACCGACAACTTACCAATGGATCATTGGATCTAGTTCTGGTCACAATAATTCATTTCAACTCCTACAAACAGCCCGCTTTACTACCTCTCTATCAAGCGCGGCGGTGTGGGACAGCTGGAGTAGCTTCTAGGAGTGCTAATTCGAACCAAACGTGCAACTCGGTCCCAGATCCGACAGGTTCTAGGGCTTTGTTGACACGTTCGATTGGAATTAAGACATTCAACTTCATTATGATTTTGGTCTACCACCACTTGTGTTGTGACACCAAGAGAGCATCATGGAAGTTTTCTCCGTGAATTGACGCTAGTGACACCACCGCGAGCTCCTCATACCTCTCCATGCTCTCCTGGGTAGCTGGGGAGGGATTCAGATTTGGCTACGCTGAGTTGGCTGCATCAATTTTTTTTGAATCGTTGTTTATTGTCCGGTGGGGCGGGGCCCTATGGTGGACAGTACCTATTGTATGCATACTAATCTCTTGTGCTATGTGCGGTGGTTTCTATGTGACTCTAATATTGGTCGAAGCTTGCGCGAGGACGATAGGCGCCGTTTTAAGGCGTGGTATGGATGCGAGTGGCTTTCTGATTAACCGACTCTGTCTCCGCGATCATTCTCTTGTGCTAGGGAGGAGACATCTCCGAAAACATTGATAAAGCGGCGGGTGCGTACGATGAACTTGAACACGGATTTGATGCTTTTCTCGTCGTTCAGGAGGTACTTCAGCTGCTGTGCTTTGGGTCCGAGTTCAGCTCGCATGACGTTCCGCTGCCTCGTGTACGTTGGGCAGGCTAAAAGATAATGGTGGACTGATTCTGCGCGTTCTTGGCAGGATGGGCATAGCGGGGAGGGGGTTTCGAGATGCGATGAAGGTATTTGTTCGGGGAGACATGTCCGGTGCGTAGTTGGATTAATAATGATGTGTGGCGTCTGGGGAACTTGTCCCCTATCTTCGCAAAGGATGTGGATGGGAACGAGGGGGGCCGCGTCATTCACCACGCAACACTCCGAGTGCCTATTGTAGTGGTAATTGATCCGCTGTTGATGCACCGTGAGTACTTGATTAAAGAGGCTGGGTCAGGGGGCGTTGATTGTGGTAGCACAAAATGCCCATTGTTGGCCAATTTGGACAATAGATGTGCACATCGCCCCTGATATGCTTCCGTTGGCTTTTTTTTAATTCAAATTTATTGTCCTTTAGGGTCTTCCGTTGGCTTGCAATACATCATCCCGCGCTGAAGTGACAAAGCCGGAGGCAGTGATTATCTGAGTCAAGCACGCCAAACGTACGTGAACTGAATTCACAGCCTGAGCACAGATTCACTCTACAGAATGAAGCATTGGGTTCACTCCGATCGTCGTGGATGTATGTGTCTTTCATGACATAAAAAGCACAATTTATTGACGTGGTACAAGCAAACATGTAGCTCACACAACTTCAACACTTCCAAGCACACTGCCCGAAGACAATCTCCCTCCACTACGCCCCCATTCTGTTCCCCCCCCCCCCCCCCCTCAAGTCCTCGACTTATACCCACCACCTTTAGCCTGACGACAGAGGCAGAGAGCACGGTTCTCATGTTCATTCTAGAGCGATTACTTTGCTATGAATCCTGCGCATGTCAGTTATATACCTTGACAGATTTGTGATAGACGAGAACATGATGTAGCTGCGTTTGCACCCACAACAAGATGTGAATTGGCGTTCGGTCATCCAAGATGTTGGTTAAAACAGGTTCGCAAAGCGGCCATGACGATAAAGTGTACGTTCTTGCCACTCGTGAAAAGAAAAACGACAGGCGCGGAACAAATGTACTGTTCTGGCTGATGCTATCACGGGTTGTCCAGCTGACTGCTGTAAGAACGACAAATGCTTCCTGAGCACGCAGGACAGAAACGTGTCACATCCGGTAATATTATCGAGACAAAACATGCTCATAGTATCACTGCGACTCTACATCAGCATAAATTGGTAGTCCATCTTCTAAAGATTGGGTATCGTCGGTGTCTATTGGGATGGATGGCACAGGGGCGCATGAGACAACTGGCAAGCATTGTGATTGAAGCCGCATATTTGGTGTTTGCCAGGGTACAAGTGAGGCTGCAGACTTCGACAGAGTAGGAGAGTGCATAGAATAATGTCGGTGTTGGTCACTGGAGGTACAAGTTACCGTTGGGCACATTTGCTTTTTAAGACGTAGTGTGGCGCGCGACGTCATCACAACCTAAGTACAATAAAAGAAAATGTTAATCGAGTATAATTTTTGCCTGTCCGTTGACTTACTGTCAACCTAATAACAAGATCACAGGGCTATTCAGTATGGCAGCAGAATGATTAACTGAGAGTCTCACAAGTACACCAATCTGGTGAACAGGTATGAATTATTGTAGCCACGGGCAAAAAGACAGTGGACTTACTGAGCAGCAATACCTTTCTGACCCGGGGGTGCTCGTAAGATCATCACAGTCAGTACTAGGTTGGCAGAGCAAATGACACTACTCAATTAACAGGTTGAGTAATTGACTTGAATGGAGAAATATACACACGTATAGTACAATGTACCATCGATCAGCAGTTTGGGCAAGATTCGCCCTGCTCCTTTACTCCAGACAGTAGGCAAGGTGCGCCATAGGATCATGGCAAAGAGGGCTGAGTCGTATGTCAAAGGCATCCATGCCCGAGCAGCAGAGAGTATCCTGATATTGTGAGTGATTGACAAACTAACAGGACGAGAAGTCGTACAATGACAAGTCATGAACCTCACGGCAGGCTAACAGAGCAATCAGCAAGAAATTACTACATCGAGTAGCAGTGCTCACAGTATACTTGTTGAGTAATGGAAACCACTATAATGGTATGATATCACTATCGTCTGCACATATAACAGGTGTGCTCACTTTCACCGCAAGCCATGGCATACGCCTCAAGTGCAACCCAGACTAAAAAGAGGAGACCCGGTATCGTAATAGCAACTCTGTTCCCTGGATACAAAACATGAATCCTAAAAAGTTGTCAGGCGCACCAACCACCATTCCTTGAAGTGACTCACCGTGACAGCATTATCAGTTGCGCTACACTGACACCAATGATCGCCATCGCCCCTTCGTATCTCACAAAATTTCTGCAGCTGAACAGCGGTTTAATGCCAGTCATTTTAGATCGAAGTTACCTACCTCTAAGATAATACATGTAATTAGATTTTGAGATACTGTAGAAAGCGGTTACCTACCTCTGTAGACCAAGTTGGGAGGGTCAATGCTGACAATATATTTCAACGAATAGTAACCTATAATACGAGAAGAGAGCTTACCAACAATGTTGACGACAAACCCCAGAGGTGTGATATATCGATTCTTGAATTTAAAGTAAATTTTATTTTCAGAAACGTCAGATGCAGGTTCACGTACCAGCAGAAATAGACACCCAACTAGAATGAATTCGTAGTGAAGTGAGCGGACGAAGATGTCAGAAGGTGATCTATACTCACGAAACCCTTTGGGTTTACACCAGATCAAAGCTACCTGAATTAACTTCATTCACGCTGTTGAGGTAAAATAATCATGAGACACACCTCATCCGCGAAGGTGATTATGTGATCCCAACACAGGACCGTGAAGCTCGCGATAGTCACAAACTTGAAATAGAATGGTATATCAGATGTTGAGACGGTGAATAATGAGAATCAGACGTACGACAATCTGTTGACTATGATTAACAGGAGATGATTCGTGAAGGCGTGCGATGCATTACGATAGCGTAGGTACTTACACCTGGAGAGAGTCCAAGGTCATGGATCGCGTGGTCGATGGTCATTCTTGACAAAACAGTGAAAGTGCAGACAAGCGAGACTTGTAGATGTGGTCTCTGGTTTATGGAAAGCACCTGGAATTCTCTTATATCGGCAACGCACCTGATAATTGATGCTTTACATCAAAGGACGATGAATCAGTGTATGCGGAAATAAGATCATGCGCGGTATAATTGTAATTTAACATTATTCCCTCAACTTCCCGAATCTCCATGAAACACTTATTACCAGTCCTTAGGCGCCGGTGTTGGACGGAGTGTGTGCAGTGACTCAATTCATTTGGCATCTGAGCTCTAATCGCAACAAGGCGTGAGGTGTTTGTATGGAGCTAAGAAAAATGGCTAACCCGTCGTAATCGTTGTCGTCAACACAGGGGGAGCATAACTTGAAGGAGTGCCAGTGGCTGTGCAACAAATGTGATGATAATTACTCTCCTCGGATTACATAATAAAAGTATGTATATACAAGCTACGGCTAGTACTATTAGTGATACATATACACGTATGCTGTGAGGTGCACTGCAAGTACTGTAATACCGCAGCCTGCTGTCGAATCTCAACCGTATGATTTATTTTCAGTTCGAGCTATTGGAAATCGTGAGAAATCTATCATAGATGTGATTTGTAAGCGGCTTTTTGGTTGGACCCCTTTGGGTAACTGTGCTCGTGGGCAGCGTGAGGACCACACCTTGAAAGCTAAATATTGCACTATTGTCCTCCTTCAGCTCTCTCGTGTGTCATCATGAGCTTCCAGGACATTGAAACTGGCTCTGCACGTACGGGACAGTCAAGTTCGACAGCGCTTCAGCCGCGTGAAGAGTCTGCGTTTCTTTCCTTGCAATCGTCACTTTCACTCCAAGTGTTCAAGATAAATTCGAATGTTCAGGGTATTCTCAAGCTCGTCGACCAACTTGGCACCACAAAGGACTCTGCCACGCTCAGGAAGTCACTGTACGTATTACTTGTTAGTTACCAACCTAGTTACTAATACATTATGGACACAGACATGACCTCACCGAAACGACGAGGGCTATGGCCAAGCGAGGCTCTGAGGACTTGAAGAAGATTGCTTCAACAGCTACGGCAAGCGTAAATTGATATCCCACACTAATCTTTTTCTCAACTAATCGGACACACCAGCCTCAACACAAGACCTCAGTTCAGAAAATATCACATGACTTGCAGCTGTCTTTGGTGGCATTTCAAAGAGCACAACAATTTAGCGCAGAGCGCCAGAGAACAGTGGTGGAAGGGGTGAAAATAGCAGTAGAAGACGAGCACTATGATGATACGTGCGTTACTCTCCCCTTATGAAGGTGCTATTGCCTCATGTCCCCACAGATCGCGCCAACGAGAGCCAAGCGCGTCTCCCCGACTACGTCAGGCTCAACTTCTTCAGTCCCAGCTTTCTCCGCACGAACTCGCGTACCAAGAGTCTTTGATTCAAGAACGAGAAGCGGAAATTCAAGAGATCGAGTCCGGTATACATGAATTATCGGAGATATTCCGTGACCTTGGGACACTTGTCAACCAACAAGGCGGCATGATTGGTATGTGACATAACTTCCGTTATAATGACTGACTCACTTGCGCCTCCTGTTCTTTTCCTTCCTTTTTCGCAGATAACATCGAATCAAATGTGTATTCCATCGCTGTAGATACCCAAGGGGCAGCCGAGGAGCTTTCGACTGCTTCCGAGTACCAACGTAAAGCGGGGCAACGTGCAGCATGTCTCATGATCATTCTCGTCATCGTCGTTGCAGTTGTTCTTCTGGCTGTATGTGAAACGTCCACTGTTACAGGTAGACTTGACTAATCAATCTTCAGATTTTGTCATAGATGTTGCCTTGTGTCATCGCCTCTCATACCTTTGCTAGTTTTCTGTTGGCCGATGGATTATGGACCTCGCCGTGGATGTTTCATGAAGTGTTTTTATTTCTAATGTCTATTTTTTTTTTATCAATTTTGGTGCGAATGATAGTACCCTCCCCAGTGAATGCATGTGTGGTAAGTTAGAACGAGGATGGCATAAATTCTAGTCACGGATAAGTTTTTCTCGATGTGTGATACGTGCGTACATAGTCTTACGTAGAAATCAGTGTCTATATCTTACATAAAATGATCAATATTGCTGCAGCGTTTCTTATTTCTCTCCGCATCGATAGAACCTTACGACTCGCACACGCGTCTGACTTTTTACTCGGCTGTCCTTTGCAGCGCATCTATTGTTCCTACTAATACCCACTTCAGACAGGAGAAGCACGTCAGAACGACTCATGAACTGGCGAGCGACCCGAAGGCACATCCAGTTCTGCTCCGCCGTTCAGAACCATGCTTAACTCGGAGGTATTCGACTCTCACAAGCAGCGCGCTTTTCAATTAAACAGCCTGTTCGTACATAGCATCTTACAGCATGAAGCTCAAATAACTCCTGTCTGAGAAACTTCTAGAGGAGTATCGAATAGATATCTTCAATGAACACCGAGCGCCAAATTGCTATAGATTCACGGATATGCGCTAGAAGCTTTTCCTGCTCCCAAATTTTCGTGGAAACAGGGAAGAATGTATGGAGTGCTTCATTCTCAAGCTTCTCTTTTTCTGATCCCATGGTTTATGGTATCTCTAAAAGGACCATCATTGTTGCTGAACATCACGTCCCGGCTAAGGTTGCTGATATCTCACTGCCTGCTTGCTTCCATGCCCTTCTTGTGCCCTTCGCTTACTTGAGTACTACCGATCTCGGCAGGCGAATTTCTTGACGGCGGAGCGCTATAGATGAGTCTCGTCTGTGTCTCTTTTTCAACTGCTCATTCATGCTCATGCTCAGACTAGTCTAATCTAGGTGCCTCCGCCGGCGAACGCTTATGTGCGCCTTTTCACATTCATTTAGATTCTAATGTCCCGTCTTCGCATTTGCCCCTAAGACCAAGCTTCTCTTAGTATCAATGCATTTAACGCACCGCAGTCCACGCACGAAAGACGACTTCCACTTTGCGGTTCAGTGAAATTGAACCTTGGACTAGAGTTTTTTCCGCTCTATCCGAATGCCCCAGAGCAGCCCCATTGAGCTGGCTCGTGGCATTCGAGGTTACTCTTCGCTTTATTCAGCGTGTCTCATAGATGTGTGATCTCGGTGCCTTTGACACTGGCACCCCTTGTCATCTGTGCTGGGTTCACCTGTGTTCTATCTCGCTTTGCCAGATGGCGAAACGCGACTGATGGGTCTATGAAACGGCGTCTACGAGGCTCATGTCATCACATCACTCTATACCACTGGTGTATCGAGATCTATCCATGCCTTTACGTTCTGTCGTTATCCCCACGTTTTCGAGGACTGTCTTCCTGAAACGTAATGATGGATAATCACATTACAGGTCTCGACTCTCGTCCGCAATGGGATTGAAGTTTCTAGATGACCTTGGCAAGCATGGAAGTAATCAGGGTGCCGCAACTCCCTATCAATTGATACGAACTTCAGACTCCGAGATTATATGCCCATTGCATTGGCAATATTCAAACCATAAGCCTTTGATCTAAGATTCCATTCTCATCTGTCGGTAGATATGCATTTCGAGGGACACCCCTGATCAAGTCTTAATCGAAATCAAGCCTGGGCATTTGCATCGTTCTTCCTGTGCATGCCCTTGCCCTCATTGATGACCGCCCACAACACAGATATGCAATCCGGTTCCAAGATCAGGCAATTGTTCTCAACGCGTGCATACATGGCGTTATGTCAACAAAAATGAGGACGAAATTTGAGATAAGAGACAAGCATAATTGCAAGATAAATCAGGTCCGAGTCAGCTCAACATGATTAATACAACCGAGTTAAGCTATACACCTTTCGACGTTACATGGTTACAACATCTGCGTACTACGTTTATGTATGGACTTCCAGAATTGGGATATAAAACCATTGCCCATACACGATAAGATCTGAATAAGGAGGGTGAACTTCGCGCGGTTGGCAAGAAAGCGTTTTTTTTTTGATAGAACAAGATGAGCATCAGCCCAGCAACCTTTCCGTATCCGCAGCCCCATTCTGTCTATCCTCGCGTCTGAGCCCACGACAGCTCTGCACGGTGCGTTTCACCCCGTCCACTGCTCGGCTGAAGAGCCAATTCCTCGCACGCCAGACCGGATGCTCGCGCACATCGACGCGGTCCGGGCGGAGGCGATCCTCGCTATCGACGACGACAGCAAGCGTTGTGATAGTGGTGATAATCGATGCAAGTGCTGTGGAGGCGGAAATCATAAACATGATAACCATCTGGAGCCGAGCTGCCTGCTGAACCGAAGAGCCACCAAGTATGGCACCTGAAACCCTTGATCAGCGCAACCATCCGCCTACGTCGTGGCGTAAATTCTTACCGGTCATCATGCCTGGAATAGCAATGATTCCGATCACGCTATTGTCAAGGGTAAACACTGAATTAGAAATAGCTTGTATTTTGGATGGTACGAACCTCATTTGATTGATCGTTGGAGTTAGCGCAAGACGAAGAGCTTCTCGTGCGACAGGTCTGCATGCTTCAAAACGTGATGCTCCAAATGCGAGGTACATTTCTACTTTGTCGCGATTGTCGCTGCAAGGGTGTTGGTCAATATCTAATCTTCAAATACATTAGTGGCGCGACTTACTATATTTCCCGGAGTACATAAGACACGGAAACAACGATTCCCGAGATCGTGCCTCCACATAACATGCCAACAATCGGAACTTGTGATTACAAATCAATACCACTGATCTCACACAAAGAGATCATGACATACTATATTGTTCGGGCTTCCAGAAGGGGTCTACGGCCATGGCGAAGCGGATGCCGATGATGGAGACAGGTATCGTCGAGCACAGCATACCAAACAGTACAGAGGAGAACTGTGCAACTGTTCAGAATAGAATGATAAATACATCCGTCATAGAACTCACCATATGATTGTAGCGCTTTTTAGACTTGTTCACAACTTCTCCGCGTCAGAAACCGAGACAACAGTAAGAATTGCTTCGGACGCACCTGCCTCGATAGTCCCTAGTAAATTCAACAAACCTGGATACCATAGTTCTAGTGTCCGGCTATCTCAAGTGAACGCGGAAAACGCTCACATGCAATACTGCCAACTGCCCATGGATTATTCGTCTCGAACACCTTCTGCAACACCAGCGCGACTAGCCCCAACTGCACTACACAACGTATGGCCGCAGAGAGTAGTGACGATCCTACTCCAAGTTGTAGCGATGTAGAAATGAGGCCATTGAAAAGAATGAAGGAGAAGCCGAGGCCGACGTTGCCCCAATCCAGGTGAGTAGTGTCGGTAGGTGCGCCGTCCATGGCAGATCAACTTAGTATATAGCCTGAGCCTTGGTATGACCACACGATTAGTGGTAGCTGGACAAGACAGCTTGCACACAGCTTGTGAACTTTGAAGCATTCGAGTTCGAAGACCCCCAGCCGCCAATGACGCTGAGCCATTTACATATATCCCAAGCTTCTGATTCATCTTACTATATGTAGTACTACATCAGTAGCGCTATCAATAATGAAAATCGTTCATCGCTCATCAAGTTTCTAGTCGACGAATTTCTACATAGGGTCAATTTTGACAAGTATCATCTTGCTTAGCTCTCTCTAATATATAAAGCTGGTTATTTGTCTCCATCTCCAACACGCTTAACCACTGATGAAGGGGAACTTCCAGAACCTTGGCGATGCCGCCTCGCGGGAGATTCAACTTCCATCTTGAGAACCCTTGAACGCTGTCCACCAACTTCCATCGTCCAGTCTTGACGAACTCTGCCGAAGATTCGGCAATGACATGAGTGAAAGGTGTCGACGCTGTAAGATCGCGCGGGGACAGACTTTCCGTCTTGTTGTAGACCCAATCATTTGTTGCTGGTGCGGTAATGGATGGGATGTAAGGTGGTGAATGACTCTGGAGGAAGAGCGAGGCCCCAGTCTGGGCTGCGAGGTTAGATATGTGAACTTGCGCTGCGATGGTGTTGTCAGCTAGACCCAGAAGCTCATTCACCATGGCTCATACCAGCATGCTGGTCTGCATATTGATCGTTGAATATTGCGAGTGCAGAACCACCAGGGTAGTTTGCCATCGACGCCCGCGTCGATACGATAGTGATGACACAATTCAGAGCAAGAATGCCCATAGCTGCGAGAAACGTTATTCTTCCGAAAAGACCACCTTTCCTTCGGATTACCCTGTTGAAAAGTTGAGTATGCCTCCAATGAAATGAAGTAGAAAATATGAGTACTTACATCCACCGGGCACCCCGAGCGGCGGCGACATTAAAGAAAGGAACAACGTAAATGATGAAGCGCCATTCTTTGTGGCCCAAACAGCTGAGGAGAGCAATAGAGAGTACTGGGGGATACATTAGGGCCCGGACACGATTATCCAACATAGCTCCGAGCACAGCCAATGGCAAGGATCCCAGAAGAAGCTTTGGAAGGTGTGAAAGGAAATACGCATGCACAGGAGATGTCTGCATAATGGGTGAGAGACATGAAAGAAAAAGAAAATAACAACTTACGCCCCAATCAGAACTCTTGCCTTGATATACGTTGAAATATATGCCATACAGTTCAGGCCACAGCGGCCACTGGTTCCATAGGTATGAGTCGATGGTGACGGTCAAAGCTAGTCGCTCAACAGTTGCAGACGTTTCAGCGTACAAAGAACAATACGCACCAATGGACAACACAGCAGACAGAAAGCCAACTCTAATCAATCTCATAAAACTGATATGCCGGAGAAGAAGCGCTTGGATAGCAAGAGGAGCTAGTAATAGCGCGACTTCCGAACGGAACACAACGGCAGTGAACGTTAGTAAAGCAAATGCAACATCGACACTCCTTCTTGTAGGATACTGGGACTGTGGAGCTCTGTCGTACAACGCGTAAAATCCAAGGTTAACTTGTGTTCGTCCTTCGTTAAGCAGAAACTCGTGTCGCAGACAAATCGCTCACCAGGGAACAACGCAAACATGTTCGGTAATGTCCGCCCCATCCAAAACGGCAGATGGAATTGCGAACATGTCAGGAGGACATACATGAGGCCAGTCGGACGACCAAATCGTCTACATACGGCACGTCGTATCAACATGAAGCCTGTTGCATTCAGCGTAGCAAGAACCAAACGCACTATCAGAGAGTTCAAGACGCTGTGACCCAAGTGTTTATATAGAATCAAACCTGCTATCTGAAGATCGAGTTTTGTGCTTAGCAGGCCCCACTGACTTGCTATGTAGGCGACAGGTGAAGTGAGCCACGCAAGTAGAATGCTTCCTATGAATGTCCGTGGTACAGCGCCTGGAAAGATGTTATGATCAAACTTCGCCACAGATCAGATACAAAGACTTAGGATGAGAAAGTTCCACACCTTGTACAGATTATCCCTCCCAACTCCATACATAAGAACGTCATGGGTTGCATGCAAGTTGAAACTTTCTTCGACTTTCGTGTATGGCGCCAAAAGAACATGAGCCCAGCTAGTTGCCAACAAGAGTAAATCCATAATAAAGCTCATCGAGAATTGAATGTAGGTACCGCTGTTCTACGTCCTAGACGCAGAGCATGCAGCCGAGGCAAGGTGATGTCTGGATTTGAAAGGTGTACACGGAGACTTCAATGTTGACGTAATTGTGTAGTACTTAAAGCTTAAGGGCTATAGCAGCCATACCAAGAGTTAAACAGCAAACCATAAGTATTTGGATATAGGGATCAAAAACTACCCGCGCTAGTGTATAACTCGAACGATCTCTTATACCAAGGAAGAGACCTGCTTTTCCGATGTACTACTATTCCCACGTGGTCGCCTTTGTCGCAAAATGAAATCGTTTCAAAGAAGGCCAAGCGCAGGGCTCAAGCATGGACTGCACTTCCGGAGGAAATTGCATTGACATCGTGGACTCTACTTGCAAAAACAAGCGCAGTGATTGCAAGCCTGCCTCCACAAGAGGTTCAAGCCCCTGCAAAATACTCTTGATGAGCTCGCTATCCCGGGCACGAGGCCTAGGTTCATTGATATGAAGATCAAATGATTTCAGCGACTTTCCGAGCTTCTCAACGATGATAGGTATGAGGTAATCGAAGAAGGTTGCGACACCAGAAGGTTGTCCGTCTGGCTGAAACACCAGCGTATGTAGATTTGTTGCTGCAAGGCGTGTCATGAAGAGGATGACGGAAAACATTGATCCCCGAACATCCAACTGCTTCAATGCAGGGAACAGTGGAGGAATGGCTTGCCAATTCATGTTCAAGCGATCTTGGAGGTGGATTTTGAGGTCTGAAACAGGTGCCTGGGACAACAGCGTGCAAAGAGCTGCGAGCTCGGGGGCACGAATATAGGCTTTGCTTAGATCGACGCTCCCGATCTGCCCAAATTGAAGTTGGGGTGTTAAGTGCAGCGTTCTCATTGTCCGCATCAGACCGATAATGCGCAGTTCCTTCAGATGCGGCGCCTCAGTAACAGCGCGGTCAAGTGCCAATTCAATGGGGTCACAATCAAGTGTATTGTGACATACGAGGGTAAGAGATCGCAGGGAGGGGGGAAATGGCTTCGCTTGCGGAGAAATTGGCCCAGAGAGAACATAGTCCAGACTTCGTAATTTTGGGAAAGGATGAAACTCTTCCTGTCCGCGAATGACTGTGAGGCGTGTATAGCAATCCCGATTTTTTATGAGATCTGCGCTATCATTATTGTGTTCTCCTATGCGCAAACTCCAGACTCGTGCAGCGTATTTGTCAAACGTTTTCCAGTCGTCCAATGGATTGCAGCGATACTTCAGGAGATCGCGGTCACTCGTCCGGGCGTCCTGCAGATATGACGAGAATTAGCTTCAGCGGCAGACGTGAGGCGAGTCACTTACATTCACAAATGACGCGCTTTGTGGAATCAACAATGTGAATGGTGCAAAGGAGTGCATAGATCTCCAGAGGATATCGAGGGCAGGATCTGTAAATGCACGACAACAGCAAGACATATGGTACAACGACTTCCTGTCGTCTTGTAATCCATCAAGGATAACTGCGAGAATTTCTGAGATGCGGAGAATCTCAAAAGGTTCTGGCATGATCAGCTGAGGAATTCGTTCGCAAGCCACAGAATACACAAGACTTAAAGTTAAAGACTACAAATTGTTCCATTGGCTGGCTGATAGAAGCAATTGACACGAGGCCCCAACCAGCCAGTCATTACGTCCAGAGTCCAGACCATTGCAGTAAGAGGAGGTCACTAACCCAGTGGTAGGAAAGCAGACTATAGACCAGCCTGGCTTGTGCTTCAGAATCCATAAACGAGTCGATTAAGCTTTGATCATAGTTGAGTTTAGTCTAGAGGAAAGAAGTAGTTGACTCGGACTCGCAAACACCGAGTAGAAAAAAATTATGTAAACGCTGCGATCTATGCATAATATGATTAGGTAATTGTCTTGTCCACCCTGCCGCATGCTTCTACCAGTTTTCGAATCCCACTGCAAGACGCTACTAAATCAAAGTGCCAATGATAATGAATCATTGCTCGCCTGGCTAATGTAATGCTCGAATGGAATCTTAATCACAGGTTTCTTCTTGAAATACTTTACTAATACATAGTAATAAGTTACATTGCCTTTAAAAATACAGTGATCGATGCTTCAACAAACCAGACGAAAATCTCGTTCACAGGTGAATGACACTTTCCTCGTCAACGCGGCAATAGCCTCACTTTGTATCTTGCGGGTGAGCAACCAGCTTTTTCCCGCTCACTTGCCCTTTCTTCATTCGCTCCAACCCCTCGATGATTCCTTCAAGACCATTAGGAAGAATTTCGTAATTAAGGGGCTATACAGAAAGTAGGTCAGTGGCAGTGAGACTGAGGTACACTGGATACCTCACCTTGATGGTCTCTGCCTCAAGCCACTCCGGAAGAGTGGCCCACAAGCCCTTGCAAAGCGGTTTATTTTCATCCGCATGTGGGCTTCCGAACGTCCTGATAGCTACGCGTTCTTTTCCTTCTTTTTCTTCGACTGACACCGGAAGTGTCAAAAGTAGGCGTCCTTTCTGACTGAGGAGCGACCATCCAATCTGCTGTGTGTCAGGGAGAGAGATGGCATCAAACACATACTTGATCGGGTCGCTTGTACAAGCGCTAACACGAGTCTTGAGCTCGTCAGCAGAAAAGTGCCTGGAGAACACGTGGGTAGCCCCAAGCGACATTAGGTTCGCTTTATGGGCGTCCGATGCAGTCGTAATAATAGGAGAAAACCCAGAGAGGCGAGCCAGCTGAATGGCTGAAAGAAAGAGGTTAGGATGATACTTTTATTGACAGTCGCAGTTACTTGCAACTTACCAAATGACCCGACAGCTGACGATCCACCAAGAATGACGATCGGAGTCCCCGAGTACATGCTAATGCCGCTTTGTTCCCAAGGCGGCGTGAGGCCTAACCCGTACTTGTTACTATTATACAGGCCTGTCGAAGCAGTGTCGAAGGCCAATGGAATAGTGGCTGCCTCATCATATCCCAAATTATCCGGGATCTATATGCTGTCAATGCCAATGTAAATCCTTCGTAAGAAACATGCCTCCGCAGTGAAATCCGCGTCGCTGAGTGTGAACTGTTGGAAAGCAGATGCATGGTTTGTAAACTGGCCATGGGAGAATCTACGGCGAATGAGTTAAACCCAGGCACAACTCAGGGGCTAATAACGCTCACACCCTGTCCCCCTTCGCGAAGTGGTGAACACCTTCTCCTACTTCTTTGACGATCCCAGCAATATCCTCACCAAGTATTGCTGGGTAGTTTTCGGCGTAAACCCCAAGCTCCTGAACTTTGTAGTCGACAGGATTAAGGGCTGCAGAAAAAACCTGGATCAAGAGTTCGTCCTTCCCGGGTTTCGGGATGCTGTGCTGACCAACAGCGAATTGGCCGTGCTTAGATTGAAGGAAGAGTGCTTTTTGCTGCTTTATGTCGGACATAGTTGCGAAGATGAAAGTGCGGTGATGATTGAAAGCTACTCTACATAGGGGTCTCATTTCTTTTATACAACCCGACCATTTCAAATGCTGACGCATGCAAGAAGCAATTCATATTGACAAAGAAATGAAGGGTATCTAGATAAAATAATGATCATATATGGATGGTCCATGCTATCTACCGTGCAAAATTTTCAAGTTTCTTGCGGCCGAACTACCATTTTCACCCCGTCTACCTTCCCAGCGTTGAATCTCTCGAGTGCTTCTGGTATTGCACGCAGCCCGCCAGGTAATAGATCAACGTTGTTTGGCTGAGACTGATGTTAGAAGATACCTAGAGGTAAGGTCTGATTGATACATACTTGTATATGACCGTCTTCGACCCATCTCTCAAGATGAGCCCACAGCCTCTTCCCCGTTTCCCAGTTCTCATCTGATTGCGGGCTTCCGTCTACAGGAACCACCTGCCTGCTGTCATAGCTGTCTCTGCTGATCAAGGGTGGCTGTGTGACGGCAAGCTTTCCCCCGGGCGCAAGCAACGACCAAGCAGCCTGCTGTGTCTCTGCCGTGGATATCGAATCGTACATGATATGTATGCGAGAGCCCGTGATTTTCATCACGGCCTGTTTTAGTGCTGGTAGTGGAAGATATCTGTCTATGACATGGTTTGCTCCGAGACTCTTGAGATGTTCCGTGTGCTTTAGCGAGGCAGTGGTAATGATAGGTGAGAAGCCCGACAGCTTCGCAAGTTGGATAACTAGTAGCAATGATGCCTTAGTAAGATGACTTTGCCGTGGAGATGAGCTGCAAAGCTTACCGTAGTTGCCCACAGAACCAGCACCACCGAGGATCAAGATGGGCCAACCTTTGTACTTGGACCATCCACCGCGGTCCCAAGGCGGAATAAGACCGATACCATTGGTGGTACCGTACATCCCGATCGCGGCTGTGCCAAGTCCGCATGCAATAGTACTCGCCTGGTCAAGCGATAAGCTTCTCGGGACCTGAGTAATATCGATCAACATGAGTCTCAGCTACCGATCGCCGGGATTAACTTGCCTTAGCTGCGAAGTCAGTCGTGACTACACAAAACTGCTGGAAGGTTGCCAAATCGTTATCGTCGAAGGCACCATGGAAGAATCTAGGTCCCGAAGTAACGATCAATCTTGCACTATTGCCGCGGTAGAAGTGAAACCACATACATTCTTTCCCCTAGATCGAATTTTGTAACGCCTTCTCCGATTTCTTCAACGATGCCAGCACCATCGGTGCCTAGCACTGCGGGATAGCTATCGACGAATGTGCCATCTCTGTGGACCTTCGCATCGAGAGGGTTGAGCGCAGTAGCCTGAAGTTTGACGAGGACTTCGCCAGGACCTGGCTTAGGTATTTTGCGGCTAGCGACAGCAAACGTCGTTTGCTTAGCTGGGATGATGAGGGCGAGTTGCTCGTCAGGCATTTCAAGGGTTGAGTGAAAATCAAGTATTGAATGGAAATCAAGTGTTGAATGGATGGAAGGGCTTTGTTCCTGGCGAAGATAAAGCATTAGACATGGGCTTTTATACTCATCGCCACTCCTTACCTGACTTAACGGAAGTGAATGGAATGAAGTGTTTAGGGACACCTCGTGTATCGGGTGAGGCCCTCGACCGTCTAGGCGCGATAAAAATTGCACAGCTTTCTCAAGAAGCCTCAATCTACGACGGATAGGTCCCGGTGGCTTGTCATTGGTGCGTTGCTGCATGGGGTTGGTGAGCAAACCGTGAACATGAGGCACAGAAGATTGGAGCGTTATGCTTACAGTCATTGTGCTCATGACGTGACTCCGATGAGATACAGGGGATATTTCGTTATACAGGAAGGAATTGTGTGCACTTTATAGTCATTGGTGCCACGACCCACGAGGCACTTACGCTATTTTGTGACATTTTAAGGCCGCACAGACTACAATTCATGGAAATTCCTTGCACAGGAAAGTCCCTCGTGCGCTCCACAAGTTTATCCTATGTGGAGCTTCGGTATAGAAGCAATCAGAGGTACGTACAAAATTAACGCCAACCTCAAGGCTGGCAAGTTGGACGCCGGACGTTTCACGTATAGTCCAGTGAGCGGTCCCTGGATGCGCCTGGAGACCAGACCAGACTAGACCACATCAGTAAAAACACAAGGTGCACAGCCTAGCCCACCTTCCCCTTGCACATGGAAGTCCATTTCCTTAAGAAATAACGTTTGCCTCATTTCCGAGGGACACTGAGCGCCGGGGCTGTGATCAAGCAAAGTCAAATAGCGCAAAGGCCGTTATCATTTCTAGCTAACTAGAATCACGTCCAGCATGAATACCTAGGTGTAGAAAAGTAGGAGAGTTCATCGGTGGTACATCAAGACACCTTGATTGAGTGGCGGTATGTAGAGTAAATCAAGCTTATCTGAAAGGTGGAGGCGGTGATCGGACAAGGCGGACCGTGATCGTAGGCCATTAAAATCGATCGAGGATTAACGGGGAGAATGATCAATGTATGCAATTAAACTGCTAGCCAGGGGTTGGTCAACGAGAGCTCGAGTATCCTGCCAGAACGTACCTATCAAGAAAACGAACCACAGCCGATTGTACAAGATTGAAATATGATTGAAGCATGACGAAGGGATGCAGATTTGACACCAATTAATTGGCATATGGATACGGAAATGAGTAAGGATGCAACGCTGTCCGATGCTCGAAACTTCGTTACGGTGTGTGGGGCGGGGATATGACTGGAGCGGAAGACAGTCAAACCTCGACACGCGTTTTCTCATGCATGTGAATGTAACAAAGTGAGCGTCCAAAAGAAAGAAGTGAGTCGGAATTACTTCGCATGCGCTCGTGCTTTCAGCGATTAGGCTATCGGAGAGAGATTCGAAATTCACCTGCATAAGGTAGTGGCACTTCTCAATGTCTCACTGACTCCGCATGGTGCCACTGGACTCTATTTTTACCCTTTTGCCACTGCGGGTAGTGGATATTCTTTCCTCAAGCCTTCTCACCTGTGCCTTCGTAGAGAGGTGTCAGCACTTCCATAAGCATACCGCAAGAAAAGATCTAACTTTCAGCGCATTAAGCTCACGCAAAGCTTCATCGTCTATATCTAAGCCTGTGGCATCATTGTGATCTTCCGGCTCTAGCACGTCCACAGGAGCTTCACGCTTGGTTCCCCGTGAAGGTTGCATAGGTGGCGGGGCAATACCATCTGCCACCAGTCGATCTAGTAAGGATATATGAGCATCGTGTATAATTACCGACTGTGTTGTGCATACGAACCAAATGGTCTGTACCTGAAAACAAATGTAGCCGTGGGGATTATCCCAACGCGGGCCACGTTAATTACCTGCTGTGGTGGAACGCGGATCTCCTCTCCGAACCTGAGATCGTTTGTGACTTGTGTGATGAGATGGAGCAAAACTACGCACCCCACACAGTGACTTGATGCCTTCTTTGAACGTTCGTGGACCATCGTTCCCTCAGCAGAGACTAACTTTCTTTGATAGCCCATGCCAATCACATTCACAGGCCAGATGGCCAAGGAAATTTCTCCGAGCTCGGCATGTGCAGAATTCAGGTGTTGATCTTCATCTATAAGTATGTGAGCACATTTACGGAGTCTGATGATTTACACCAGATGAAACTGACCCGTCAGCTGAAGCCTCGAGAAGGTAAGCGGGCGAATGGAATTCATCGAAGTGCTGACGTATTTGAATTCCGCAGTACACCTCTGATACGTCGGTGGCTCATTGAATCTTAAAGCACGCATTAATTGACCCCCTCCATGTACGCCATCGAGTGTCACATCTCCTGTTTGGTGATACTGACGTGCATGGTTGATATCTTGCCACACTATAGAGAACGTCTGCAGGAGCGACAGGAGGCGGCGTTGGAGGTCGCCTCATGTACGGAATTCACCAAGCACACACCTTTCCTGCTTCCGAAGCAATCCAACAGGTCACTTTATTTTCTTCTGGAAACGTCTCAATTCCATAGGTCTCCAAAGCTTGTCCATCAACCCTGATGCATGCTCGTAGTGTCCCGTAGGATAGCATTAGAGGAAAGGAGAAATGATGGTGGGTAGCTTTCAATCGATGTACACGCGCTTAGCCAGGTACAAGAAGGCGTGCAAAGAGTAACGCGTGCTTTCACTTGACCAATTAAATTTAAAACTCAGCGACCGCAAGGAACGCGTTCGTGTCATGTGATGCCAACTTGTTGGTTTGTTGAGGAAAATTCTTGAACGTTCTTCACAGCAGCAGAACGATGTTCCTTATGGCCTGGTGCTAGCACTTGCAAACACATACTACTAGCTGTCCGGACCATACTTACTTGCGATTCACATCTTGGAGCTACGAAACGGCTTTTCATTTGAGTGGACCATTCACAAAAGTATGTCACAATGTGCTAACTTGCCATTTCAGCGATCTCACCCAGGATAGTCACAATGCACGTCTCAAATTGATGACACGTGAGGAACAGCACATAGGAGTTGATATTTCACATCGCCGGACCACCCTGAATGTCCAGCGGTCTTGTGCTTTCTTCTTCAACAGGCTGGCAACGGATTATGGACCAAACACACGAGGTGTCTCTGCGTGCAATCACAGTCACATACGCACTAGTACTCCTTCATGTCAATAAATTCCGAGGAGTTGATCTACATAGATCCGGGAAGGCGGCCGATACTCAACGCAATCCATCTCTATCATGCAATGTGTCACTACTTCCAGTCAACTCCAAACAACACGCTGGTTAAACTCTAAATTTCTGGAGGATATGTGACATTCATATATCTCCGTTCGCTTTGTGACAGATGAGCCGAATGAACGCACGAAAGAACGCTGTCTCCACTACTCCTCTCGCCCCCTTTGTCAAGAGTTACACGCCACTTTGCCACTTCAGAGAACATCAGGAAGTCACTAGGAGAATTGATGTACGAGTGAATATCTTTATGTGATGTTTCAATTTTAACCACGAGTGCTGTCATGCGATGTGATACTGACCTTGCAGGCGGTACAAACAGGCACACGGCGTGGACTGCCAATCGCGCGGAACACGGATTAAAGGCACATATTTCGCGAAAGAAGGATCCGGACCGGGGTATAGGTATGGGACATCACACCTAAAACGCGGAATGACTCGTGTTTGACGACAAAATAAGCACCTGCCGCCGGTAGCCTCGGTGGCAGAAAATATCCCTGCTCACGAGGATGGTCCTTCTAACTTGATTCGCTGGGCTTTCGATTCCGAGTACTTCTTTGTATCGCAGGTGTTTCAGCTCATTCTACAATCGTTAGGTGATGGCAAATCAGGTGAATTATTTCTTCGGGATCCGGGATCTTCTCTAGCAGTCCCGCGAAACAACCGGCTTCCGGTTCACCCCATAGGCAGGAGGCTTCCAGCCAATAGCCGTAGGGGGTGGTGCTAAATATACAATTGACTTGCAGACCATTCATTGCGTTCAGTACAGAAATAGGAGACATGCTTACCGATGGAGCCAAGATGAATTAGCAGTCGGAGGTCTCTTAACTTCGTCTCCGAAGCTGCAATTATGATAAATGAGTTAAATCCCAAAATTATGACTGCTACTCACACGAGACACTACTTGAATGTCCCATTTGTTCGTTTGTTCATGGAATATACGATGATCAGACGAATTTCCGCATGACCATTCAACGGCAGTAGGTAGCTGTCATCATATCTGAATACCGCTCAGCATCATGAAAGCCGAGATACCGGTTGGCGGCGGAACAATATCAAGTCAGCAAGTAGTACCCGGCGGTTCGAGATGAAACAAGAAGATATGAAATCGCGAGTGCTAGTGCCGCATCACGAGTATTATCATTATGTGTGCATTTCAGAATGCCCCGGTGCCAACCGGCCGAAACACTTGAGCGCAGCGACGACGCTGGACTCCTTATGCCGCGGAACGCAAGTTGTGAATTCAAAAAACCTTTCCTTCCTCAGATGCAATCCGGCATAGCCGCCTCCTGTCCTAAAGGAGAGGCTGTGACACCAAATCTCCGGTCGCGAGCTCTGAACTCGTTCCATCAATCAGAGCGCCGGTCAGGCAGAGAAGCCTCCGAGGAGCACGGACGTAGTATCGCTGCTACGGGGAAAAGAAAGTGATGAAAGCTCGCTTGTAAGTAGTAATTCTGAGCTCACTGATATTGAACTTCTGAAGCCTTGGGATGCGAACTATAATTATACGAAGTCTACGACTCGAAATATTTAGAGAGGTTGTAGAAAAAGGTGTACCAACAGTACAGTTATTTACTAAGAAAGTATTATAAGCGTAACGTCAGGACTGGTGGCGACAGACTTTTAAGAAGTTCTGTACAAATGCAATGTACATACATACGTATCCACAATAATGATTTCGAGCCACACAGAAACTATGCATGTATCTTGCAAATGATCGAGTTCCTGGAAATTGCATGCAAATGTCCATTACACTGGGAATCTGGGTTGCTTACCTTGGAGCGGTAGCATATAAGCCTCAACCCGAAGAAAGACAGAGAAGCTAATCATCAGTGAGATCAATAATCTCCATGACGGCATGTTTCCGTCGCGATCCCCCATGTTCCAACTTGACAAGTGAGGGCTTCCGATCCTCTACTTGTGCACGTAAGCGCTGGAGCTCCATCTGTAAGAAGAGGATGAGCCGGAGGGAAAGATATCACCAAAGCAAAAAAATTACCTCTAGCTCTCGAATCCTTGCCAGTGGCTTGACATCATCTGAGGGCGAGGACTCGTTAGGCCCATCCATGACTTCATTTTCATCATTATGATCCTCTGTCTCTGTCTCTGCTGTGATTGGTGTATATGGTGCTACTCCCATTGCTTGCAGGATGTCTGGGGTCGGTAATGGGCATAAGTGGTCAATGCGCATAGAAAACACCATGGCCCACCCAAGCGTGTGTACTTGAATACGAAGACAGTCTTCGGACTGTTGTCTCGTATGACGGTGAAGGCTGCTGCTGGTTCATGATCGGGTGCTTCTTCTCCGAAGCTTAGCAGAAATGACAGTCACAAAAAGTGAGGTGTGCGATAGAATTTTACGTACGTAACACGATGAGAGCATGCCTTCTTGGAGCGTTCATGCACTTTGCCTTCCGGCACACGAAGAGTGTGATCAATCACATTCTGGGAACCCACTACTTGTCCCTTCATGGTGTACTTCCCCAGTGCTATCTCCATCACAATTTGACCTATGTCACTTGAGGTTCGATCATCGAGCATTGAGTCGTCATCTGAAGTTCAGCATAAGAACTTGGAAGTAGGCTTCAGGAACTTTCACTATACTAACCAGTAAGCTCAAGTTTAGAGAACACGAAATCTCTTCTGACAAAACCATTGCTCAGAGTCGTGCGGTCCGATGTACCAACGTAGCCCGGAGGCCCAACATGCGAACGACACCTAATACCGTCAACAAAGACGGTTGTTATAATTCCCGAGGTCTGTTTAGCTAAGACCTTCGTCCTGACTCCAAATTTCTTATGAAGGTACTAAGGGTCTTTCCCTGTTCATTTTATGAATAGCGCACCTTGCCTTCGGCTGACGCGATCCAGCACGTTATTCTGTTCTCAGTTGGCGTACTAGAAACGACGACATCATACTCTGGGAGCTCCTGGTCATCGATGAATATACAAGCAGAAAAGTCTCCCAGAGTCATGATGCAAGGTAGACAGGCAATATATGATATATTACAGATGGCAAGATGCAGCCTGCAGGATGGAATATTAAGTGGCTTTTGCTTTCGAAACTTCAAGTTGAAAGAAGCATACTTATGTATCGAACTTCATATAAGTAGGACTTTAAAGTTTATGTAATGAAAGAGTTACATAAACGAATAAAAGAGCCTTTCAATCAATGACGTGTCACGTGCAGTATACTGGACTAGTTTCACCGTCAGAATTTCTTGTGTCTACGATTAATTGTCATAACTAGGTGTCGGGACTGGCACGGCCGAGCGCCATTACAATCTGCATAACATTCCTGCTGAAAATGGATCGGGAGTGGACAACATTTGCGCATTGAATGATTTACACCAAGCAGTACTGACAAAGAAATTCCAACTTAATGTAATTTCAAGTTCACCATGCCAGCCACGCAATGAAAGACTATAGAAAAGTGTGAATTCACGTTCCAGTACGGTCGTATAACTCAAAACATACCTTTGGGTATTTCCTCACAATGGCTTTGCGAGTTTCGTCCATGAGCAAGATCCCCAAAGCAAAGGTAAATGGAAGACCCCAGAACATCCCAGGGATGGGCGTCGTGCCAAATACCCGCTGGAAGCCAGCTCCATAGAGGTTCGCGATGCAGATCAATATCGTGCCCGTCATGCCGACAAGTACCAGCAGATTACGACGCGGGCCCCATAGAGGATTCGAATGCAGTATCGATACTCGGCGGTTGGAAACTGCTAGAAGAGTCCCGCACTGTCCGATGGCCACCGTCACATAGCTAGTGACTCTTAAGATCAGCATTGCGAGAGGAAAGAATCACGACATACTAAATGCCTTGACCAACATCGACAAACTGGGTTAGTTGAGCGAGTGTGTAATCCTGCCAGCCATCTTCCCATTGGTTGAAAGTCAAGATAACCTTATAAAAACTGAGGCCCTGCTGTTTCATGTACAAGAACCACATCGCCATCGCGCAGGGCCACAACATCAGTCCATAGAACTGTGCAAGTATACATGCGCATGTTTTGGTCACCCAGGTCATGAAACATACCAAGTAGATATGAAAAAAAAGCGCCAACCCGTAAGCCTATCGGTCCTGGCGTTGCGTGGTTTGCGCTGCATCAAGTCTACAACAGGAAGTGAGCACTGGAAAGCTCATGAATGCGTGAGCACCCACCCCACTCCGGCTTCTCATACATTAACGAGATGGACATGATAACATCGTTGGTGATGGAATAGCAGGTTTGTTGATACGAGTTCAAGGGTAACTGCATGCCTAGTAATACGTTTGCGATGATCGCCATGAATTGCGCATAACTTCCACCCTGCAACACCATGAGTAAAGGGCCTCGGAGGAACGCAGAAGAGCAGTATCAGTCGGATTGCCCTTGATCGTACGATCCTGCACAGGAAGGTGGGTAGTCGTTGTGTCGAATTTCGCGCCGTTGCAAAGCCTCGCGATCTAATGAAGCGCCTTGAACGCAGAAAATACAGTGGGGTCTGATGCCTTCATAGCCCTCTCGTTAATTTCTTCGACACCAAATACGTCATCGAGGAAGGCAATATTCCCTACTACCTATGGGTCCATCAACAAGCTGGTAACAAGAGCAGATGCATCATTTATCTTACCATCTTTCCCGCAGTTAACGTGCCTGTCTTGTCGGAACACAACACAGACATGCATCCTAACGTCTTAATGGTCGCCAGATTCTTGACCAACACCTGACGTTTAGCCATGCGACGGGCAACAACAGACAACGATAGTGCCACACAACTCGGGAGGCCCTGGAAGATGTCAACTAAGAAGTGAATATAAGCATTCACTGCTGGCTACCTACTTGGAGAACGAAAGCAGTTAAGCAGCCAATTGAATTTACGATGGCAGAAGACGAGGTGTCATACCCAGGATACGATGTCCGTAACCAAACGCCGTATAGAAGAATCGATAAGCAGAAGAAAAAGATTGCGACATATGAAATGACTTTGGTGAAAAACCACACTTCTCTTTGGATAGTGGTAAGCTTGAATTTTGTTTCTCCAGACATCTTGATAAGGCGTCCCATGACAGTCCTATCTCCCGTGGCGAACACTACTCCATGGCAAGTCCCTTGTACAACAAAAGTGGAAGTCAGTGCGAGGTTGCGAGTCTCCAGAGCATTATCGCATGTTGCATCAAGAGCCCCTGGTACCATTTTGCTGCAATTAGACTTCAGCCAAATTCATACACGTAGGCCAAGGAACAGACCTTTCACCCGTCAGGAGAGAGCGATCAAAGCGAAGGTTGGACGATGCCTGCACGACACGCATGTCGGCCGGGACACGATCGCCAGCGTTGAGCACAGCAACATCACCAACCACAATGTCAGCAGCTTTGATTATTTGCTGGTTTCCGTCCCTATTGACCACAGCCTGATGTGCAATTAGAGATTTTATTGACTTCATGATTCTGTTCGCGTTTCAATCGATCAAAGCATAGAATGTAGCAGAAACGACAATGACGAGGATCTATAGTTGATGAGAAGGGGAAATTAGGCACTAGAGTTGAAAGTCACGAACCACAACACGCATACCAAGAGTGAGAGGTACAGGAGGCCCGAGTGGTTTATAGGAGAGCTAGCATGTATATTAGAAAAGTTATGATTGCAGGTAAACAACGGCACTCACGATAGTCAAGATGAACGAGATCCACATCAGAAAATTGAAGCCACCAAAAATATAATCAAGCGTTTTCTTCCAGTAGACGGTAGGGGATGACTAATGATATATTTGCCATCACGCTCCCTGCTACGAACAACGGCAAGCTCCAAACCGACTGTGGGATGACTGGAATATCGGTTATACACTTCGTCAATACTCAGTAGATGGGCATCTATGCTTCCAATTATGTCCGCTGGGTCTGGCGAGGATTTGGAGGTCGTCTGTTTCTCTTCGACGTGACCTGGTAATGTACGGTATCTGTTCGTTGTTAGGTCAGCGATATACCACGCAGGAGGTAGAGCAAGAGGTAGAGATGCAAATAGAACATACAACGCGATTTGAATGCCATAGCCTTTCCCGAAGCCGCGGTCGGGATCAGGAGAGGGTATTGTGTCTAACATTGAAGTAACCTGCCTGAAGATCTTTGCTTCCTCTTATTATTTATCATATATTATCCTCAAGGCAATCCGTCGACTGTGCCTAATTGCCAGACCCGAGAATTTTTGGTTTTGTGTCATTAATCCGAGTCGTGCACCGGGTAAAACCCATCACGCGGGCATTGTTAGTGATCTAACGTTGAAGATCTAGAGAAAGCAGACCTTATTGTCAGGTCAGGCATGTCAAACGTGTCAGCACTGTCATCCTGTAGTGAAGCAGACAGTCTTGGAGGCAAAGCATGAAATCGGAGGAACGGCTAAGTATACTTGGAAAGGAAATCAACCAACTTTGATACGGTCACTACTAATACGCCGTCCCCAACACCGAGGGAATAATCTGTAGAAAATAAATATCATGCTGTCTGCCATTTCATGTGTGGATGTGACTTCCCTTATTGATTGTGTCCGATGCGTTATGTCCCTGTACGGAGACTGTGTCATGATGGAGAGGGATCTGATCAAACTCGTATATTAAGTACATAGCCTGGTGCAGCCAAGCCATACGGTCCTATTGACTAACTCGACGACTGGCAGATCACGTGCGATGCGCCAGAATAACTTCACTCTCCTGCCACCCACGGATTCCGGACTCAGTTCGATCCATACATGCGGCCTCGCGTTTTCTTCGACTTTGCAGTAGGCACTGAGCCTGCAGGGCGGTAATTAATACTCCTATATTGCACTGGTTTTAATGCCTTATCACTTCATCCCAGAGTCATTTTCGAACTTTACAGCGATACAGCACCGAAGACAGCTGAAAAGTAAATGAACATACATTGTATGCTGCCCTGATCTGACCACCTTCATAGCTTTCGAGCGCTATGTACGGGCGAGAAAGGCCTTTCCGCCGTTTCCGAACGGCCTCTGTACTACAAGAATAGCATCATTCACCGTTCAATTCGTGATTTTATGATTCAGGGTGGAGGTGCGCCATTCTATCATTTCATTCTTAAGCGTTATTCATGGTTATCAGACTTTACGAAACGAAACGGCGCCGGGGGAGAATCCATCTACGGCAGTGCTTTCCCTGACGAAGACTTGACGCGACCTTTGGAATCAGAAGGGTAGGTTCACCATCGAATACCTCAATACTTCACTCATGTTCCCAATCTCACGGTACAGCCTTCTTTGTATGGCCAACAAGGGGCCTAACACAAATGGATCGCAGTTCTTCGTTACCCTGCGAGATTGTCCGCATTTAAATGGTGAGTCTTTGTTCTAGAAAATCCACATGCGTCTTTAATGTGAGACGCTCATAGGCAAGCATGTCGTATTTGGCCGGGTCATTCGTGGATACGAGGAAGTCGTCAAGAAACTTGCTGTGGTTCCTGTAGATGATAAGGATAGACCTCAGCACCCTATCGTTATCGTCAACTGCGGTGAACTTGAACTCAAGAGGAAGGTAGAGGCTTCTCAAGGTGCGTTTTTCTCGTCAGAAGTTCTGATGAAGTGACTAATATCTTGCAAGGCGAAGAATTAAATGCAGAAGTTCCTAGTCGAAGACGGCACAGCAGTCGCTCACGCTCACGAAGTTCAGACCATGATCGTGGCACTCAAAAGAAGAAAAAATCCAAGCGCCGAAAACATGAAAGCAAAGTGGATGCCAAAACGGATGACGAGGGTCACAAGAATGAAGACGAGAAGGTTCCCAGGCAAGAAACCGAAGAGGAATATGATGCCAGACTTGAAAGAGAAGAGCAGGAGCGGTTAGAAGAGGCTAAGCGAAGGGAACTGGAGCGGATCAAGCGCAAATATGAATCTACACCGCCTGCGAGCGAAGGAGGTGTGCGATTTAAAGGTCGGTCATCTTCGGTTGCACCCATGTCAAAAGCTGAAGCAGTGTTCTAGGACGAGGACGAATGAAGTTCATTGACCCTGAACTTCACCACCGACGGTAGAAAATCTTGATCATATTATATTCTATAGTCTGTTATGCTCATCAACATCATCCGCAATACCCCAAAATCACAAAATGTCATAGAAATCAGAGCAAGTGTGGAGATAAAAAGTCATAAACACAATATACTACACGCTTACTTCTGCGACCTGCTCAGTAACCTTGTCCACAGGCGACTCTTCCTTCTCTTCGGCCTTGGCGTTTAATGCATCCTTCTTCGCACTAGCAGCGTTGGCAAAGCTAATCGATGGTCTAATGTTTGCTGATGTTGTTGGTGTAGCATGAGAGACGCGCGGAGATCCAGGGGTAGGCGGCGTAGCGATAACTTGGGGCGGCGACCGTGTACCAGTAATAGGACTTCGTTCAGTTGCTTGACGGGAGGAATTGCGTGACATTGGGTGTGGGACGCGTTCTTTCAAGGCTTCACGGTCCTTCTCAACGCGGGCAGTAATTTCGCGTTCTTTTGAGGTAACATCAACTGGTCTGCAAAGAACTTGAGCACTTGACAGGTTGAATATCACAAAAGATACGGACCTGGCTGCACCGAAAGGATTCGCTTTGGGAGCGGGCGGGGCACCGGGATTAGAAGCCATTTTCGGAGAAGAGAGGGGAGAGGGACTGGCAGAGTTGGAAGAACGGGGGAGAAGCTCGAGCTTACGACGACCCATCTGGGGTGTGGGGGGTGTGGAACTGGTTGCTATCATCCGAGGTTTCAACCCATACCCTTAATGTGCTGAAAATGATACTTACGCGATGTTCTCGATCGTCCAGCGCGCCAATCGCCCTCGTCGGCGGGCGGGTCTCTCGCGTGTTGTGAATCATGACTGCCTCTCAAACTGCCAA
Organism: Suillus subaureus; assembly: GCF_016647635.1. NCBI lineage: Eukaryota > Fungi > Basidiomycota > Agaricomycetes > Boletales > Suillaceae > Suillus > Suillus subaureus. The sequence goes on along the minus strand of NW_024538562.1, from coordinate 1,319,255 downwards.
ATCTCGATGGCGGGTCTTCTGTCGAAGGCTTGAACTTGCTCCCAAGGGCCCATTTATCCTCGCTGTCTGCAGGCGATTGACCTTCGGGCGTGGAGAATCCTGAGCCTCTCCGCTTAAATGACGGAGCTTCTGGTTCAGGGATCTTTGCAAGAGGCTTACTCGACCTCCACTGGCTGACCTCGTCTGAGACACTGGGTGGAGGTGGCATGCGATCTCCCGGAGGACCATCAAATCGACGTCGGGAAGAATCGCGTGAATCCTGCATGTTAGGTGGGGGGCCTTCACGGCGCCAGTTACCAGAGAACTTGGAGTCATCGTCAAAGTTAGACCCTGAGAATCCGGACCTCTCCTTTGCTGTGAAATGCTAAGTCTTGAAAGCCTTGAAAGAGTGTCTTCAAAACTCACGAGGCTCGGCGACGCTGGTACGGACTGTCCGTCCAGAAAGGCTCTAGAAGAGAATCAACCACGGCACAGAGAAAACAGATGACACGTTCACTGACACTACCGGTCTTTGCCAGTGCATCTTTTAATCCATCAAGCTCTACAAACTCGACATATCCAAAGCCTTTCGGTTTGTCATCACGGTCCTTGATGATTTTGATGGATTTGGTCTGACCAAAAGTGACATTACGTCATGTATATCAGGCCGCAGAATACATACCTCATGAGGACCAAAGAAGCTTTCAAGTTCGCCTTCGGTGATGTCAAAGGAGAGATTTGCGACGTAGGCAGTGTAAGGGGGTTGGGTGGGCAGGGGGAGATCTTCCCGAGGCGACGCAAACGATCGATCGGCTACGTAGAGTATGAATCGATATGAATCACGAGACTCATAATGAGAACTTACGCCGCGACGAAAAGTCGTCTCTTCTCCCAAACCGATCGCCAGGTCGAGACCTGTCATCATCCGTTCTCATCGACGCTAGGCGAATTCTGATAAGCTAAATCCTCATGAGAATAGACAAGCACGTACGAGCACTCGGAAGAGAATCCATCTCATCCGCCCATGATCCCAGCGCTACGCGTCATATTATAACCGACTTTTCATGAAAAACGACCAACGCACTGCTATCGCCGAGAAATTCATTGAGAGACATCTTTGATGCCTTTGATTTTTTAGGCGCTACACATCTTTGAGCTTTGAGCCATTTGACATTAGGAAAAAACTAACCCATGATTGAAAACCTTGTGCAGTACTTTTCACTGAATGATCTGTCGCTTGCTAGCTTGGATAAGTAGCAAAAAGCAAGAAGGAAATCATTCGGCGGTTGCGACCATAAGACTTTCTCACGCTTGTGTCCTACATAGATAACACACGGACCAACACGGTGCGCCGCAGCAGACGTCGACAACATGATCCTTCTCGAGGTGAGCAACGTTGGAAATCTCCTTTGAGGGCGCGTGTTCTGATGCAGCTGCTAGTCCCACAATCTCATCATTCAGACGACGCTTGCGGAAAAGATCGCAAAGTAAGATTGTCATTGGTTAACGCTGCGCACACTAATGAGATGTCCAGGCCGTCGTCTCTCGATGTTTTGTTTGTAGATTTTGATGGCGTGAGGTTTCATCTATCAACGCCAGAAAAGAAGACAGTGGTTCAGCTTTCTATGAATATCCGATGCTGGGATGAGCTAGTTGCATACGGAGCAATGGAGATACTGCAACGGGAGTATGGCCCACTCATTAAACAGCAGACAGAGCCAGAATATAACATCAGTCTTGATATAGATATTGATCAGGTTCCAGCCGATGAAGGTGCGTGCAGCTCCATTGTGTGTTTGTCTGACTCAATTGGTGTCTGTAGAAAGCAGGGAAGCATTCGTGAAATCCATCTCGTTATTCAAGCGGAACGCTCTAGCGGCACCATTCGAACTCGCGTTTAAGCAACAGAAAGAGTTGGAAGCATCAGGTGGTACTCAGGGGCAGTTAATGCAGATCCACTACCGCGATGAAGAAGCCATCTACATTCAAGCATCGCCCGACCGTGTCACTGTGATATTCTCGACAGTCTTCAGGGAGGAGACCGATCGCATTTTTGGCAAGGTATTCTTGCAGGTAAGAATACTTTCTGATTTCTCGTATTATGCTTGACGTTGCAACCAGGAATTCGTAGACGCACGACGGCAGCCCAGTATTCAAAATGCCCCGCAAGTGCTCTACACGAACCGCGACCCACCCTTGGAAATTCGCGATCTTGCAGGTCTACGGAACACTGATGACATCGGCTATGTCACCTTTGTCCTCTTCCCTCGCCACTTTGCGAACGCCAACATCTCGTTCAATACGATATCGCACGTACAACTATTCCGCGATTATCTGCACTACCACATCAAGTGCTCAAAGGCGTACATGCACTCCCGTATGCGTCATAGAGTAGCCGAGTTCCAAAAAGTTCTGAACCGTGCGAAGACGGAGGTGGCGACAACCGAACGCAAAACTGTCACGTATGTTAAGCGCCTTTCGTTAAGTGTCCAGCTAATGGTGCGTTACAGTGGCCGAACTATGACGAATCGGTGAGATGGATGGACGAGGTGCCTTTACCCAGCGTCGTGTAACTTTAGTAGTATATTCGTCAAGACGTCTCCTGTGAAATTTGACTCATTGCGCAGCTATGGTTCTCAACGAAGGGACTCCATTATCATTGGGATTCTTTGTTGAGAACCTCGAACTGTGGTTTGCAGAGAATACAGAAACACCCACCAAGATTTCTCCCGAGCATCCGACATTCATGACTCTAGACGAGCGCAGTTCTAGGAAGCGCTTGCGCCGGTGTTTTCTCCTTTTCCGTTGCCATAGGTTGAGATTGAGATAGTACTAGACAGTATGTGATAAGTACAATTTGATGCAACACAATTTTTGGGGTATTGTTCCATGGAGGTACTTAAGTCTGAATAAATATGCATCAGATTCCTGCAGTATTCTTAGCGTTCTGACGTTCATCATATTGTCATCGACAGAAGTCGCATCCTAACTTGAGCGATGATATTGGAGACCCAGGCGCAGACCGATAATCCACACTACGAGTCTCATCGTCAGCCCTGTCCGGCAGCTCTGCGAACTTCCGCATCCAGGCTATCTGTGTTGCTGTGGCAGCGGTTTCCCTTACTGTTTACAGTCCTTTCCTTCTTACAGCCGACCAAAGGGGAGTCTTTGTATGGCCAGATACGATACTATTCATTATTACTACATGATGCAAAGTTCTACGGGTATTTTTGTATGCAGGTGCTGTCAAGGTATAAACGAAAATGCATCAGAGATTCCCGTTCTTCGCATTTACAAAATCTCCACTGTCCTAATGTCCATCATATCAACAGCAGAGGCGATATCTCTAACTTGGGCGATGATCTCATTATCCGAAGCGATTCTCTTATACTCTCCACCCCGCTGCTGCGCTAGTAAAAGTGCGCTAAAAGGCTGTCTAAGGCGAACAACCAACCTCAACTCTCGCGTGTGAGACCGCGAATCCTGCTTCCCTAGCCAAAATGCGCCCAAACGCTGTCCGAGGCGAGCGAGCAAGCTTGACTCTCGCACAAGAGACTGCGAACCAGCCGGTTCGTTGTCTGAGGGAGATAAGTCGAGCGGATCATCTGACGGAGACCCAGGCTCAGGCCGATCGTCCGCGCCCTGCATCTTGTCTGTGAAGTCGGGCAGCCCGAGATCATGACGATTCCATGGACGAATGAGCAAGAATTTCTGCAAGGTGGGCCTTCCAGGCCAGAATTGAATCAGCGTGTCCGCCGTTGTGATTTCCAGGTCTTGGAGCCCGTCAGCCTTTATGTGATAAGTGCAAGGTGTGCCGACCCTTCGCTTGACTTCTGTGAGAGAAAATGCGATGCAAGGCAATTGCAGTCTGGCGTTTGCGAAACGAGGAACACTGAGGTTCTCAAGAGTAGTATACAGTTTTGAAGCCGACTCCACAGCCACAATATTGTTTCGCAGCATGGAAACCGATATCTGCATCTCGTATTCAGATAGAGATGGTAGCGTGTATGACAGAGCCTTGTATGAGGAATTTGCAGCTGGAAGACAACTGTTGAAGCTGGACGATTGTCCGACCCAATCAAGGGACGTGATGTCGCCCGAATGAGCTATGATCTCCTGTAAGAGTCGTCCGAGCGCCTTTTGTCTTTTCTCTTCGTATATAACAGGAAGGTTGACATCAAAGATACCAAACAAAGAGTAGGCGATGTCTTCCTCCCTCGTGGTGTCACGGTTTGACGCCCATCGAAGTTTCTCTCGGGCATCCCTTGTCCCTGGATGGAAGTCGACAAGCGCCCGCGCATTTATACCAGTTGAACGCTCTAACTCCCCCATGATACTGACCGACTCCTTGTGGTTGCGTGAGCGTGTGTTGAGATATAGAGTCCAATCTGCTTGGTAGAAGAGAACAATTTTAGGAGCGAGGAATTCCTGAACGGTCCATCCTCGCGTGTTCCAGATGCTGCTTGCGAGCGCGCCAGACTCTGACAAAGGAGGAACATCCGATAGGTAGACGATGGTGAGCGCTGAGTAGTGATACCAGACGAACATGGAATTGACTGATTGCTGGAGTTCTACATTGTTGTTCTGGTCGATGCAGCACGTATCGACCCACGCCCAGTGATACCCCGCGTCACAAGCGACTCAGAATTTCTGCAACTCCACAATATTTCCAACCGGATCCAAGTCGTATACATCCCTGCCCCGAATGTCATGCAGTAGCGGTTCCTTGGTTTCCCACCTATGAGATAACATGACCCAACTGAAGCGCTTGATGACCGCTTCTTTAATGACCTCCATTTGGAGGGGCGCATGCATCACCAACGAATGCAGAAGTTCTTTGTACTCTGTACTCTCCGTGAATGTGTTGATCTGCGTATCTCGATTGCACAAGCGTCCAGTAGAGGTGTTGATTAGACGAAGTGGAGCGTTTTCCAGTTGGGCGTGAATGGCTCGTTGAAAGGCATCTTCTACTTCAGATGGACTGACGTATTGTTGGCGTAGCTCTGGCAAAAATGTAAGTCATCTTCAACTACGCGCTCGAGTTGTTTGGGGCTTACGTCGTATCCCTGGATCGGGTGCGTCATCCAACTTGGAGAGCATGACTGTGAAAGCCTCAAATGCATCATCATAGCGCTGTGCTCCACGAAGCGCTTCATACTTCAATTCGTATCCAATATGAGACGAAGGGTTGAGTTCAATGACCTGCGAATATCATCACAGATGTTAAAATAACGACAGATATCGTCCGCACCTTGTCCGCGTTCAAAGAAGCCCCCTCATAGAGATTTTGGCCCAATTTCACCTTACTGCGGTGTACAAAGTAGAAGTCATATGAGGAATCCATCCCGAATGCTGCGAAAAGTATGTTCTCGATGGACCAGAGCTGAAGATTCCCATTCCAGTCTCCACTGGCGAGCTGTTCTCCACTGGAAGAAATTGCGACACACCGAACATCTGCGGTGTGTGTGAGTAACTGTCCTATCCGCTTGTGGGACATTGTGCACCACAGGCGTACAGTCTTATCTCGCGAGGCAGTGGCAATGAAGAAGCCATCAGAAGAGATGGCAAATGAGTTGATATCGTCAAAGTGACCGGTACAAGGTTGAGCTGATCTGGGTCCCATTTGACGAGTCCCAAAACTTGATTGTTTTGCTGTATGCAGAGATAAGTTGCTGGCCGTTGGGTGACCACACAATGCCTCGAAGAGCACTACTGCCGGTCCGGAGAAGAAGCTCGGTACCATCGGTGCTCCAAACCGAAATGTTCCAGTGTGTTCCGAATGCCAATTTTAGCCCATCCGGGCTGAAGGTGACACAAAATACCCCACCCCCACCATCGAGTGTTGAGAGGACAACGCCAGTCTCCGCATCCCATATAACAACTGTATCATCATATGACCCGCTTGCGAGTGTCTTTCCATCAGGGGAGAAACACACCGACGAAACCCAATTGTATGCTTCACCAGTGGATCAAATAGCATCTGCCCGCTATCGACATCCCTGATGATGATGACATTATCTCTTCCACCACTCGCAATTCGCCTATCATCTGGCGATACAGCAACTGAATGCACACAGTCACTGTGTCCCTTCAATGGCCCTCCCACCGCTGCTCTTTTCTCCACGTCCCAGATTTGCAGGGTGTGATCCCATGAACCGGTGACGACCCGTCGACCGTCTTTGAAGAACGCGACTGCCACCACTGAGCTCGTGTGGACTCGCATCGTTTGTGTTGGCGCTGGCTGCGTCGGCGGCCTTCTCACCGTACGATGTCCTTTTTTTGCTCCATTCCGCAATCCTGACATCACTAAGCAAGGAGATAGACTGGTCAGTAGCGTTTAAAGTTGACAAGTAGCATGCTCTGTACTGTTATCATCAATCTGATGTATCGTGAATAGAGCTGGATTTCTGTCCATAACCCAATTCATGTAGGCTCTTTATATACTTATTGTTTGTTCCATATCACGCTGCTACAGCATGGATCTCATTTCACTCCTTCCATCAGTGGCTATCCATAAACGCTCAATTCCTTCATTCTGTTCACAGCACTAATTATATCCCTATACTTTCCCCGAAGAATTATAATGGAAGAAATACGCTTGCCGTATACCCCGAAATCTTAGTTCCTATCAAGTGAACGTCCGGAATTACACAGGTAGTCGAAAATGCTGTGGACTGGAGCGATGCGCCTGGCTATCATGTTTCGAGCATCTCAAAAGCTGTCCTCGTAAACACAATCACATACTTTTCCAGCACTGGTGCGAGAAACTTCCTCAATGATCTTTTTTTCACTGGTTCCGGTGCTGCAGCGCTGACAATACGAGCTGTTTTTTATAACGGTCGCGATCTGAATGCTAAAGCTGTCCGTAGGTATGCCTCTGATACCCCCATCTGACCTAGAGGTCAGGGCTGCCAACTATCGATGGCTTACCTATCAGCTCTGCAGTAGATGTGCAAGAGAGCAATCCTCGTCACGGTCACGTTTTTTTTTTGACGTGGACGGTTTAATATTACACTCATACTAATACACGGCCATCAGGACACGTCGTCGTTGAGCTTTGGATGCCTTGGAGTGACAAAGCAATACGAGATCATTGTCAATCCAAACACTCATTCACAAAGTACCATCACTCACACAATCGACGAGGTCTACGAGACCGATATCTGGTACATTTCTTTAAACTTTGCCCCAACTTCTGGAACTGCCGTATTCTGTAACAAAGGCTATTAACATTTCTCACCTCTGTAATCTCATCACTAATGTTAACATACACATTCCCATCGATCGATCCAAGTTTAACCACTGTATGCAGCGTCTTGCTCTGTTCCTCATACCCACTGCTCCTCTTAAAATCGTTCGTCAGCCAAGTCCGAACACCAAATGAACCTGCATGTGCGATTAGACCACGGGCAACCAAGCAACGCGACGACGTACACTTGAACCCAAGCAGCTGACACTGCTCATACAACTCCTTCGTCTTCTTAAATCCAAAATAAAGATCGGGATAAGAGACGCTGCGTCGACATATGCACCCGATGAGATGCCTCAGTGGAGAATGTATCCGTAAGTGTGACTGAAAGACCGTCTCCGTAGAAGTTTGACCAGAGATCTAAAGCTGTCGCAGCAGCGTCTTTGTAATCTGCCAACGCTACTATCTATCAAAGGAGATCGAGGAGATCTAGAACTTGCACCCATGAACCACTTACTAGAAGTCACAAGTTATAAGTCACGTGGATAAAAGGAACAGCAACGTATTGAGCGATCGTGATTCGTGCCTATTGCGTTAAGGTTGTATCGCATAGCGCGGTAGACCTGTGCATCTGCGTCAAAAAAGGGGACCACCAAATCCTGCATGACGAACAACTGCCTGTGCCTACGTCTCGAATGCACTGAGCGTACATTGCACATCTAAAAGGGATGTAACTTTATGCGTGGCTTGTTCTTAGACTCGTGACCAGTTGCCTTATACAGCAGTGACGAGGAGATGTGGTGGGTAACACTACATTCCACCATAACTCTCACGCAAGACAAGGCAGCTAGTGACGAGACTAGCTTGTGCCGGCACATGTCCATACTCAATAGCACGAAAGAATCAAGAACCGAGAAAGGAGTTGACTCACCTTCTTAACCGGTATAATCCCAATCCAATCTACATACCGAAAATACATCTCACAAAGACACGCCATGAGCGGGACCTCCCATAAAACTGTCTCCAACCAAGAGCCTCTCGCTTCGATCTTGACGCTGCATCGGGGTCATCAGAAGATGGGAGCAAGGTGACAGAAATCTACAGGTGCGCGTCGATGAAGTCACAAGTAAGGGGAAGAGGGCATATAATGATTTGATCGGGGTTGAATAAGACTTGTGATAATTGAGGTGCGCAGACTTAAAATACTTGCATTTATCTTGGAGCCCGGGGCGTTCGTTTTGTGTTAGATGTACATCGGCGAAGCCTGCATGTACTAAATCAGGATAGAGAATGGAATAGTTGGAAAGATACGAACTGTTCAGTGCTTCTGGATAGATGCTCTAGAGAACTGGCGGTGCTTGTCACGGTGCATGAATCGATAACGACTTCTGCAGTGGGATAGCATTCGAAAATAGTTTGTTGCATCGCGAACTGCGCAACTGCTTCAACATGGCAGGAGAAGTGTTTGAGGTGACAATGATGGTGTTACTGCGAAACATGCCTTGTACAAGTCTGTGTCGAGGATCGAAGACCTTGAATTCAGAGTGGACATTTGGGACGCTGGCGCTGGTGTTGCTCGTCATGATGATGATCGATGGAGTAAGAGTGCTGCTTCAAATTACTGGACCAGTACTGATCAGGAGTCTTCGTGCATAACCGAAGCTGCTAGCTATAGTGGTCCTACGTCTCCTCGGGTCCAGCCTCAGTCCCCTGTTCGTTCCCTGAGCACATCCCTTATCTTGCTCCAAAACACCTTGCCCGCATCGCACGCGACTTTGAATACCTCCTCAAAGGGATCCATATGCAACATAGTCTCCATCTGGGCGAGGGTCACGCATCATGTATGAGGCATCACGCCCACCACAACACTCGCCACGTCGTTCTCTTCGGCTGTGGTTAGATCCAGTAAGGTTGGGTGCCATGCACGCTTCCGCTGATAGCGTAGACAAAGTAGAAGAGGGGAATCCATGCAGTTGTGAGGGCGAGGGCAGAGGCGTTTATACACGTGGGGAGGAGGCCACCGTCGAGCTGGAGGACGTGGGTGAAGATGTCGGTTGTGCTGTGGGTGTAGAGATGGGTTTGAACAGTGGGTTCGAATGTGCTTTTGATTGTTGCTGCGAGTTCGAGGAGGCGTCTAAGTGACATTATATGCCCGATAAAGCGCGTGTAGTACTTGTCGCCTCTGTCTCTTCCTCGTTCACCGACGCCAAAAGGGGCAAGCTAGACTTCAACGTTTAGTATTGCACGATCGTGGAATGTTTCGCATCTTGTTCCTGGTTTTGCTTCGTGCGGGCCGAGGAATGAAATTCACACTTGCGGGGGGCCATGTAAGTGGGCGACGCCGGAATTTGAACCTACTGCTCCTTGTACTTCGAAGTTGATGGATATTGTTCACACTTCATAAGTTCTGCGACCGTCGCTGCGAAGAAGACCAGTATTGAGGAGCTCGACGCCAGAGGAATGAAGGTGGATGGGTGGGAGGGTTATGGGGTGAAGTAAACGGGCCACACCGTGGTTAACGTTGAGAGACGTCAACAGAACCTGTTTCAAAAGTAAGTCTCACGCAAAATTGTACATTTCAGTAATTATACACTATTCATTCAAATATTCTGTCAACCCATGCATTCGACCGCTTTTCCTTCTTCCGTTGCACCGTATACTGCTTCCAACATGGGCACCCCTTTAAGCTCTTGCCCTCAACGAGCGGAAAGAGAGGATGAGCATCTAGATGGACAAACAACGCACTTCTAAAAGCGTTCGCATCAGAACTTTCTTCTCTTTCCTAGGACGTCTGATCCTGGGATTAGCTTGAGACAATATATGATACAATATCGAGACCGATACGATGCAAAATTCGAGGGATATTGTTCATGGGGAAGTGTTGTCAATGAATGAAATGAAAATGTCCCGTGCTTTGCTGCTACAATATCTCCAGCGTCTTGACTGTCCATGTTATCAACAGATACCGTGTCCCTGACTTGTGCGATGATATTGTTATCCGTAGCGATTCTCTTATACTCCCCACCACGCTGCTGCGCTAGCAAGAGTGCACTAAAGGGCTGTCTGAGATGAACGATCAGTCGAAACTGCCTGGTCGCTTGATTCCGAATCAACCGGTCTCTGTTCTCCAGGAGATTCAGGAGGCGAATCATATAATGGAGACTCAGGCGCAGACCAATAATCTTCCACACTACTCTCATCATCAGTAGTCGGACAGCTCGGCAAAGTCTGGCAGTTCTGTGAAGTCTGGCAGCTCGAGAAGATAACGAGTCCACGGACGAATGAGCAGGAATGTCTGCCGAGTACGTCTTGCAGGCGAGAATTGAACTAGCTTATCTTCCGTTCTGACTAGCAGGTCTTGCAGCCGGTCTGCCTTGACGTCATAAGTGAAACAGCTAGTCCCGTCCTGACCAGGTCTCCGCCTGACTTCTGTGAGGAGAAATGCGATGCAGGGCAGTTGCAGTCTGGCGTTTGCGAAATGAGGAACGCCAAGGTTCTTAAGAGTGGTATACAGTTTCAAAGCGGACTCCACAGCTACATTGTTTCGCAGCATGGAGACCGAATTCTGCATGTCGTCTTCAGATAGAAATGGCAACGTGCATGGCGGAGCCTTGTATGAGGAAATCTCGGCTGGGAGACAACTGTTGAAGTTGGACGATTGTCCAACCCAATCAAGGGACGTGATGTCGCCCGAATGAGCTATGATCTCCTGTAAGAGACGTCCGAGCGCGTTCTGTCTTTTTTCTCCGTAGATTACAGGGAGGTGGATGCCGAAGATACCAAACAGCGAATATGCGATGTCTTCCTGCAACGTGGTGACACGTGTTGATGCCCATCGAAGTTTCTCTCGAGCATCTCTCATCCCCGGGCGGAAGGCGACGAGCGCCCGCGCATTTATGCCAGTAGAAAGCTCCAACTCCTGCATGATAGCAACAGACTCCTTGTGGTTGCGTGAACGGTCGTCAAGGTATAGTGTCCAATCCGCTTGGTAGAAGAAAACAATTTTAGAAGCGAGGAACTCCTGGACAGTCCATCCTCGCGTGTTCCAAATGCTATGTGCGAGCGCGCCAGATTCTGACGAAGGAGGAGCATCCGATAGGTAGACAATGGTGAGTGCCGAGTAGTGATACCAGATGAACATGGAGTTGATTGATTGCTGAACCTCAACATTGTTGTTCTGGTCGATGCAGCATGTATCGCTCCACGCCCAATGATGCCCCGCTTTGCGAGCGACTCTGCAGAACTTCTGCAATTTCACAACGGTTCCGACCGGATCCAAGTCGTATATGTCGCTGCCCTGAATGTCGTGCAGTAGCGGCTCTTTGGTCTCCCACCTATGGGACAACATGACCCAACTGAAGTATTTCGCAACCGCTTCTTGGATGGGTCCTGTTTGGAGGGGCGCATGCATCACCAATGAATGCAAAAGCTCTTTGTGCTCTGTACTCTCCGTGAGTGCGTTGATCTGCGTATCTCGATTGCACAAACATCCAGAAGAGGTGTTGATTAGACGAAGTGGAGCGTTTTCCAGTTGAGTGTAAATGGCTTGTCGAATAGCATCTTCTACTTCAGGTGGGCTAACATAGCGCTGTGCTCCACGAAGCGCTGCATGCTTCAATTCGTACCCGAGATGATACGAAGGGTTGAGCTCAATGACCTACGAACATCATCAGATTTGTCAAATCAATGACGGATATCGTCTGCACCTTGTCCGCGTCCGAAAGGGCCCCCGAATAGAGCTGTTGGCCCAACTTCACCTTACTGCGGTGCGCAAAGTAGAAATCATATGACGAATCCATCCCAAATGCTGTGGAAAGTGTGTTCTCGATGGACCAGAGCTGAAGATTCCCAGCATTATCTCCACTCGCGAGCAATTCTCCACTGGGAGAGATGGCGATGCAGAGGACCCATGCGGTGTGTTCGAGTGCCTGTCCTATTTGCTGGTGTGACTTTGTGTTCCACAGGCGCACAGTCTTATCGAACGAGCCAGTGGCAATGAAACAGCCATCAGAAGAGATGGCCAGGGAGCAGATCTTGTCAGTGTGACCGGTGCAAGGTTGACCGATCTGAGTCCCATCCGACGAGTCCCAAAACTTGATTGTTTTGTCGTCTGATGCAGAGACAAGTTGCTGGCCGTCGGGCGTCCACACAACAATTTTAACTAAATGGTGGGCGTCGATGCTGATGTCCAACAGAAGCTCGGCGTTATCGGTATGCCAAACCCGGATGCTACACAATGATCCGGATGCTAATTTCAGCCCATCTGGGCTGAAGGCGACACAACACACCCAATTATCGCTGACGAGTCTTGAGGACAGCGCCAGTCTCCGTATCCCATATAATAACTCTTTCATCATGTGACCCGCTTGCGAGTCTCTTTCCATCGGGGGAGAAACACACCGACCGTACCCAGCCTCTACGCTTCTCCTGTGGTTTGAATACCATCTGCTTGGTATCGACGTCCCAGATGATCATGGCTTTATCTTCTCCACCACTCGCAATTCGTCTATCGTCTGGCGATATAGCGACTGAATACACACAGTCACTGTGTCCCTCAAATGGCCCTTCCACCAATACTCTTTTCTCCACGTCCCAGATTCGCAGGGTTTTATCCTTGGAAGCAGTGACAATCCGTCGACTATCTTTGAAGAACGCGACTGCCGATACTGCCTTTGTGTGCACTCGCATCATTTGTGTTGGCGTCGGTTGGGTTGTCTGCGCCGGCGTCGCGCGCTTCCCCACAGTAAGATATCCTATATCGTGCAATCCTGACATATCGCTAAACAGGGAAATAGACGGTCAGTAGCGTTTAAAGTTGACGAGGAGCGTACTCTGGTGAAGTCGTCGATCTTATATATTATGAGCAGAATGAGATGTTTGCCCATAACCCGAATCATGTAGGCTCTTTATATATTGTTTGCTCCAACCACGTTGCTACAGCGTGGATCTCATCTCGTTCCTTCCATCCGAGTCACCCTCTGTCCATAAACGCCCGTCATATTTAAATTTAATTCATTTTGTTCACAGTAAATCCCTTATAATTTCCCCGAAAATTTATAATGGAGGAAATACGCTTGTCGTATACCCCGAAATCTTACTTCCTATCAAGTGGTACCACTTCCTCCGCCAGGTAGGGCTCGGCGAGACGCAATCAATATCATGAATTCATTCCAAGTATATCTCACGATGGATATCCGGCCCGAACTACACAGGCAGTTGAACACGTTGTGAACGAGAGCGATGTGTCAGGCTATCATGTTTTCAACGACTTGCTTTATTCCTCATACCCATCGCCCTCGTTCGTCAGCCAAGTCCCAATACCAAACGAACATGCACGTGCGATTAGACCACGAAACGCAACCAGAAATAAGCTGACGACGTACACTTGAACCCGAGCAGCAGGCATTGCTCATTCAACTCCTTCGCCCTCTTAAAATCCAACCTATCGCTATAAATGCTAGCTTCCTGTGTATAGTTGATCCCGCGCTCTTCGTGCATCCCCTTAACTCTCGGCGTGAATACTTTTGAGTCTTGACGCGGGGCTTTCTCGAAGTTGATGGTTATTGTCGAGTCATAGACCAGCAATGTTAGGGGGTTTTCCTTATTGCGTTGGACCATATAGTTACATATAGTGCTTCCAAGATGGAACCTTGCCCTGTTTTCTCGAGTTTTGAAAACTGGAAGAGAGTATGAGCATCTACATCATGATAGGTCTAGTCTGAGATGGCCAAACAACGCATTTCCTTGCACTTCTCTTCCCCAGGATGTCTGATTTTGAAATTAGCTTGTTTGTATACGATGATACAATATCGAGATCAATACAATGCAAATCCTAAGGATATTGGTCATGAAGAAGTGTTGTCAACGTATGAAATAAAAATGACCCGTTCTTGGCAGCTACAATATCTCCAGCGTCCGGATGTCCATCATATTATCAACAGATGCCGTGTCCCTGACTTGTGCGATGATAGTGTTATCCGAAGCGATTCTCTTATACTCCCCACCACGCTGTTGCGCTAGCAAAAGCGCCCCAGAAGGACGAGTAAGGCAAACGAGTAATCTCAACCCTCTGGTGATCAGTTCGTCATCTCCAGGTTCATCATGCCAATCATCCACGCTCTGCGACTCGTCTGTATAGTCAACCAACTCGAGATCATACCGATTCCACGGACGGACGAGCAGGAATGTCTGCCGAGTACGTTTTGCAGGCGAGAATTGAACAAGTTTGTCTTCCGTTGTGACCAGCAGGTCTTGTAGCCCGTCTGCCTTGACTTCATATGTGGAACATTTGTTCTCGTCTCCACCAGGACTCCGCCTGATTTCTGTGAGAGGAAATGCAATGCAGGGCAGTTGCAGTCTAGCGTTTGCGAAACGAGGAACGCCGAGGTTCTTAAGAGTGGCATACAGTTTCAAAGCCGACTCCACAGTCACATTATTGTTTCGCAGCATGGAGACCGATATCTGCATCTCGTCTTCGGACAGAGATCGCAACATGCATGGTAGAGCCTTGTATGAGGAAATCTCGGCTGGGAGACAACTGTTGAAATTGGACGATTGTCCAACCCAATCAAGGGACGTGATGTCGCCCGAATGAGCTATGATCTCCTGTAAGAGTCGTCCGAGCGCATTCTGTCTTTTTTCTCCGTAGATTACAGGAAGGTGGACGCCGAAGATCCCAAACAGTGAATACGCGATATCTTCCTCCCTAGTGGTATCACGGTTTGACGCCCATCGAAGTTTCTCTCGAGCATCTCCTGTCCCTGGATGGAAGTCAACAAGCGCCCGCGCATTTATGCCAGTTGAATGCTCCAACTCCCCCATGATACTGACAGACTCCTTGTGGTTGCGTGAGCGTCTGTCGAGATATAGAGTCCAATCTGCTTGGTAGAAGAGAACAATTTTAGGAGCGAGGAATTCCTGAACGGTCCATCCTCGCGTGGTCCAAATACTGTTTGCGAGCGCGCCTGACTTGGACGAAGGCGGGACATCTGATAGGTAGACGATAGTGAGCGCTGAGTGATGATACCAGATGAACATGGAATTGACTGATTCTTGGAGCTCGACGTTGTTATTCTGGTCGATGCAGCAGGTATCGCTCCATGCCCAGTGATACCCCGCTCTGCGAGCAACTTTGCAGAACTTCTGCAACTTCACCGTGGTTCCGACCGGATCCAACTCGTATATGACCTTGTCCTGAATGTCGTGCAGCCCCAGCTCCGTGGTTCCCCACCTATGGGATAGCATGACCCAACTGAAGTACTCGACGACCACTTCTTTGATAAGCTCTGTTTGGAGCGGCGAATGCATCACTAATGAAGGGAAAAGCTCTTTATACTCTGTACTCTCTGTGAATGCGTTGATCTGAGCATCTCGATTGCACAAACGTCCAGTAGAGGTGTTGATGAGACGAAGTGGAGCATTTTCCTGTTGGGCGTGAATGGCTCGTCGGATAGCATCTTCCACTTCAGATAGACTAACGTATTTCTGGCGTAGCTCTGCAAAAAATATAAGCCATGTTCAAGTCGGCGCTTGAGCTGTTTGGGGCTTACGTCGTATACGTGGGTCGGGTGAATCATCCAACTTAGAGAGCATAACTGTGAAAGCCTCGAATGCATCATCATAACGCTGTGCTCCACGAAGCGCTGCATGCTTCAATTTGTATCCGAGATAAGACGAAGGGTTGAGCTCAATGACCTACGAACATCACGACAAATGTTCAAATAACGACAGATATTGTCCGCACCTTGTTCGCGTCCGAAAGGGCCTCCGCATACAGTTTTTGGCCCAACTTCACTTCACTGCGGTGCGCAAAGTAGGAATCATGTGGGGCATCTATGCGGAATGCTGCGGAAACTGTGCTCTCGACGGACCAGAGCTGAAGATTCCCATCATTATCTCCACTCACTAGCAGTTCCCCGCTAGGAGAGATTGAGGCGCAGAAAACCGGTGTGGTGTGTTGGAATGCATGACCTATCTGCTGGTGTGACTTTGTACTCCACAATCGCACAGTGTTGTCGTCCGAAGCGGTTGCAATGAAGGAGCCATCAGAAGAAATAGCAAGTGACCAAATGAAGTCAGTGTGACCAGTGCAAGGTTGACCAATCTGGGTCCCATTCGACGAGTTCCAAAACTTGGCTGTTTTGTCATGTGATGCAGAGACAAGTTGCTGGCCGTCGGGCGACCATACAATGCTCTCGACCGAATTGTTGTGAGCGTCGATGTCGAGAAGAAGCTCGGCATTATCGGTGCTCCAGACCCGGATTCTACGCGATGATCCCGATGCTAATTTTAGTCCATCTGGGCTGAAGGCGACACTGGACACCACACTCCCAACCCTGAGTGTCAAGAGGACAGCGCCGGTCTCCGCATCCCATATAATAACTCTTTCACCATATGACCCGCTTGCGAGTCTCTTTCCATCGGGGGAGAAACGAACTGACATGACCCAGTCTGTATGCTTCACCAGTGGTTTGAATACCATCTGCTTGGTATCGACGTCCCAGATGATGATGGTTCTATCTCTCCCACCACTTGCAATTCGCCTATCGTTTGGCGATACAGCGACTGAAAGCACACAGCTACTGTGTCCCTTGAATGGCCCTGCCACCAATGCTCTTTTCTCCACGTCCCAGATTCGCAGGGTTTTGTCCTCGGAAGCAGTGACAACCTGTCGACCGTCTTTGAACAATGCGACTGCCCAAACTGGCTTCGTGTGCACTCGCATCGTCTGTGTTGGCGCCGGCTGGGTTGTCTGCACTGGCTGGGTTTCCTGCGCCGGCATTGTGCGTCTTTTCACAATAAAGTATGCTTTTTTTACTACATCGCGCCATCCTGACATATCGTTAGACAGGAAGATGAATGGTCAGTAGCGTTTTAAGTCGAAGAGGAGCGTACTCTGTGATTACCGTGGTCGTCAGTCTTATGTGTCGTGAGTAGAGTTGAATTTCTGCCATTTATAACCCAACTCATGTAGTACGCCGCTCCGTGACAGCGTACTTACCACGCCGCCACTGTGTATCACATTATCAAGTACTGCCCCTTTTCATCAACCTGCTGATTATATATTACGTAATGCTGCAAGCTGTAGCGGTACAAAGAAGTTCTTAGCCAGCGGAGTGATACTCCTTATAATACAATTAATTGTTTCATGTTCACGGTAAATCCCTTAGAATTTCCTTGAAGAATTAAAGTGGACGAAATACGCTTTCTGTATACCCCAACATTTTAGTTCCTATCAAGTGATACTATTTCATCCCTCAGGTAGACCACTCCTACTAGACGCAATCAATATCGTAAGTTCACTCCAAGCATATCTTGTGATAGACATCCGGAACTACATTGGCAGTCGAAATGCTGTGGACGAGAGCGATGCATCAGGTTACCGGGTCATTCTTCGAACAAAGCAGCATTTCAAAAGTTGTCTTTATAAACACAGCCGCATACTTTTTCAGCACTGGTGAGGGAAACTCGCCTCACTCACAATGATCTTTCTCTCGCTGATATCCGGCGCTGCAGCGCTGGCAATTGGGTGTGAGCTTTTCTTATAATAATCGCGATCTGAATGTTCGTAGGTATGCCTCTGATACCACCCATCTGACCTGGAGGTCAGGGTTGCTAACTGTCGACGTCTTGTGTATCAGCTCTGCAAGAAACGGAGCGATCCTTGTCACGTTTCTTTGACGTGGACGGTTTGATGCTACAGTGATTCTAATACACAGCTACCGGGACAGCTTTAAACGCCCTGGAGTGACAAGGCAGCACAGGACCGTCATCAATTTAGATTCACATTCACGAAAGTACCATCACTCACACGATCGACGAGGTCTACGAGACCGATATCTGGTACATCCCTTTCTTTGCCACAACTTCTGGAACTCCCGTATTCTGTAAAAACGAAAAAGGCCGTTAACGAGAAGACAAAACCGAAAATCACGACATATCCCACCTCTGTAATCTCATCACTAATTTTAATAACTCCTTCCCATCAATCGACTCGAGTTTGATCATTATATTCGGCGCCTTGCTCTGTTCCTCATACCCGCCGGCTATTCTTGAATCCGTTCCTCAGCCAAGTCGCAATACCAATCGAACCCTGACGTGCGATTAGACCACGAGCAACCAAGCAACGGGAGTACGGGTTTCAAGGCTTCGCTCAATCTGACTGGTCGGCGACGATGTCGACATTGTCTGCTATTGCAGGGCTGGACATGACTATCCAGGTGATATAACTTTTGACTCCGGCGACTCCTACTTCGGTGGCAACCTCGTGACGGACTATGTAAACGATGGCTACATCAGCATGGCTCGCCTGGATGACATGGCGACGCGCATCATCGCTGCTTGGTACTTCCTTCACCAGGACGAGACATACCCTGTAACGAACTTCAGCGCGTTTAGTCCGAACGACGAAGCGACCAACCAGCATGTGAACGTGCAAGCTGACCACTATACACTTGTGAGGGAGATTGGCGCAGCTGGAACGGTCCTTTTGAACAATGAGAACGACACGCTGCCATTGAACAAGCCAAGGAACTTGGTATTGATCGGTAGCGATGCGGGTCCAGACAATTCCGGCCCGAACGAGTTTTCAGATCAAGGTGGAAGTGATGGGATTTTGGCCATGGGCTGGGGATCTGGGTATGTACTCTCTCAGACATACTTGTATTCTTCCTAAAAACCGATTGACGACACACAGAACTGGTGACTTCCCCTACCTTATCTCGCCTCTAGAGGGTATCCAGGAGCGTACTCGACAGGACGGTAGCAGCGTGCGTGTTCTGGGACTTTGACGACTGGAACGCTGCTCTGGCTGGTAATATGGCGTATGGTGAGGCCGTCGCTCTCGTTTTCACCAACTCCGACTCTGGCGAAGATGACATTACTGTCGATGGCAATCAGGGAGATCGGTACGTTCCTTGCGTATCTTTAAGTGATGGCTTTGTTCATTTCCAGCCAGCAACAATCTCACTGCTTGGCACAATGGTGATGACCTCATTCTTGCAGTCGCTGCGCAGAACAACAATACTATAGTCGTCGTGAACAGTGTCGGCCCGCTCATTATAGAGCCCTGGATCGAGCACCCTAACATCACTGCTGTCGTCTGGGCTGGCATCCAAGGGCAAGAGGTGGGTAATGCTATTGCTGACGTACTTTATGGCGCATACAACCCCTCTGGAAAACTCCCGTATACGATTGCCAAGGATTTCGCTGATTATCCCGCGCAACTCATCACTGATGATTCGGGAAGCGAGATTGTTACCATTGATTACACGGAGGGGTGTGTCAACTGAACCAAGGTCGCCTTGTATTGATACTGATCTTACTTCGCAGGTTGTTCATCGATTATCGCCACTTTGATCAAGTGAGTTTCCCGACTTCACTTGGTGCTTTCACGTTTTAAACAAGGGTAAATGCAGGCAAACATCACGCCACGCTTCGAGTTTGGCTCCGGTTTGAGTTACACCACGTTCACGTACTCTGAGCTTGCCGTGACTCCGATTCAGTCATCGGATACTGATCAGGAGGATTTGATCGCTGCTTGGGAGAACGAGGAGGCTTCGCCCATCGCTGAAGGGTTTTCTACTGCGCTTGGTGAGGTTATTCAGACCGGTGAAGGATCTGCAAGCTGATACCGCTACTTCCATGAGCCTGCATTCCAGGTAACTTTCAAGGTCGCGAGCACTGGACCTGTATCCGGGATGGAGGTTCGTGACACCACTTAACTTCTTCATCTTGATGCTTACGCCCAAGTCACGCGAATAGATTCCACAGTTTTACATTTTCCGTCCTCCGCTAGCGAGCCTCCATCAGTCCTGAAGGGATTCACAAATATCGAAATCTCGCCGTCCAGCACAGAATCTCGTCCTCTATCGGTGCGAGCAGTAGGGACTTTAGGCTGCGGGGGGATATTCCTACTTGATCGTGCTTTTTGTCTGACACCTGTTGAATCGATTCAGTGCGTGTACTTACTGAGTTTTTATCGTATTTTGGCGTAACGTTAGTAATGCATCATGGGTCAAACATAGTGTTGACAGTAGGATGTCTTCAATACGCAGCGTGCATCAAATATTCTATGAATCGTAGTGTTGTATTCGCGATGCGCGCACGAATGATGTGGGAAGTCCATTGCGCCTATGCATCTTCTGCAGCAATGTCCTTTTTCTTCTTTTTCGACCTCGCCGTCCCATCCTTGCCATCCACTTCTGTATGTCGTCGCTTTCGTTTCTCTTCAACTGTAGGGGCTGCCTCTTCTGTGGGAGCGACATACACCTCTGCCCGTTCCGCTCGTCGTTTAAGTGTCGCTTCAGCTTGCTGTAGATAAAATGAGATTTGTTGCAGACCGCACAGTAGACACACCTTTTGTTTTCTTTGTTGAACTTCTCGGGCCTCCCGTTCATGGGGCTTGAGAAAATACTCTCCGGACTCAAGTTGAAGGTCAACCTGGACACAACGTCAGCACTGCTCAACAACCAGCAGCAGAGTAAATTACCTTCCGTGGTTGTTGTGGCGGGGGAAAGGGCGTGTACACTTTCTTTGCTGGTTTTTCCTTTTTGTCAGGATTCGATGCGTCAAGGCCTGCAGCCTTGCGTGCTTCTTCCTTAGCAGCGACTTTCTCGTTCTTCTTGATCGTCTTTTCGGAGGTTTTCAGATGTTGTTTCCTGAAATTGGGGAGGAACCGGTCCCAGGACTCTGTTGCCAATTTGGGATCTTTTGCGAGTTCCCTTCTTATCATGAGTTCCTGCGAATACTTCAACAAAGCTGCGGAAAGAACAAGTGTTAGTTGACACACCTTGATGCGGTAGATGGGATGAATGTTTTTCATGCAATCTAGGACTATTCGTCGGACTTCCTTTAGTGACTTGTACGGACCCATGACGCTGACGGTGTTTCCCTGTACGAGAATGTAGCACTGGGTTAATAGCTCAATGGCCTGCAAAAAGTTAACAACATGCGCGCAGTCAAAATTATGCAACCCTCACCTTCAGCGTACTCCCATCCGGTCCAATAATCCGTTGTCTCCGTTTCACGAACCGGTCCTTATTACGAACCAGATTGCCAATTTTGATGATATCGCAAGCCACGTCGTCCTGTAATACCTTTTGAGCCTGAGTGATCGCAACCCCTCTTGCGAGTAGTTTGATGAGGTCTCTTGCTTTGAGGATGATGTATGGATCGAATGTTTTGCGTGTTGTCCGGACGGACATGGACCCGTGAACTAAGTCCAATGTGCATGCGATACCCTGGATGCTAAGTCAATGGTGTGGTATGGCGGAAATGGATGTGAGCACTCACATGGGCGTCTAGTACTTTGGTAACGGCGCTCCAAACCTCCCTCAAATACTTCTCCCTATATTTTGGGAAAAGGGTTGCGAAAGAAGATTCTTCGATGAATATGCCGCCTTTGTTGTCATCTGGTTGGAATGGGTCGATTTTCCACTAGAGTAGTGTTGAGCACGTGTTCAAGCATGTACCATCAAGGTGCTTACACTAGAGAGAATATACGGTGAGAAGTGGTTTTAATTGACATGCGGGCAATGCTCACTGGTCGATGTCATCGGTGTCCCATGCTGAAATGTAAAGTTGCATTCATGTGGATTGTTAAGGAAGATTTAGAAATTTACGTTTCTCCTTGCGATGCCTCTTGTTTTTGTTGATGACTGGTTGCTCCTCTGAAGCAGCTGCCATCGTTGCAAGCAAAATGTAATTGCTTGAAGTTGTCACGGTTTGAAGCAGGTCATAAAAATTACCCAATTTGGTAACAGGCGACTTCAAGGGACCTCATTCAGTGCAAGGACACTTACAATTACACCACACCTTCAATCCCAACTACTAACTAAACGAACTGGATTCTTCTAGCCCCCTTCATGTGAAATCTGGATTTATTGCAGAATACTCAACTCATGATATGCAACAGTTGCCTGCAACGATACCCTGAGAACCAAAGGAAAATAACGTTCGAACTTCGCTGGCCCCCGGGAGCCGGGGTGCTTCGATAAACCACCACATCTTTCTGGCAATGAAAATGGCCGCCTTGAGGGACGTCCCAGACTCGAATTTGACTATATGCTAAAATTGATTTGTTAAATATGACTTGGACCTGGGCCCTCACCAAGCTCCGTTCACCTGAACTTCACCGGCAGGCCTTTTCAAGGAGCACCCAGCCGAAATGGCGTATCCTACCTCTTCCAAAAATATGGAAACAGATTCGTCATCTCGATCTTCCAAGGTAAATTGTCCTCTGTAAGGGAAGTTCAGTAGATGTCCTCGAGACCTGTCAGTTGGGAACGGCGTATTCCATCTCTTGGCAATATTTGGGCGCACACTCGTCACCCTCAATCCCACAGGGAAACGTCGACCCACGTATTGGTAGCGACTGCACAAGCTGGAAAGGGTACGTTCAGCGTATTCGTTCTCAATGATGTATCTTAGGAAATTTCTAGGACTGTAGTTTCACGTCCACGTGGACAACGATGGCTGAGTCTTCCAGTGGTGCCAGCCCCATTCACAGTTGACGTCGATTCAGGAAGACTCGGTTCAGGCGTCTAGATTAAGCACAATTACCAAGGAGCCACAGCTGGAACGACTCGGTACAGTCATCTAGGCAAGCAGGCAGACCGGACATACACAAGGTCGCATGGAGAGAGGGGACTGGGAGTGTTGATTTATACGGAGTGAAATACCGAGAGCGTCAAAGTGCATGGATGCTGGAATATTTTCTGGAATTGGCGTGCTAGAAAGGTGAATTTCTTCACGTCTAGAGTGGATGTAGTCAATTCATGTATTGCATCAGCATTCTGATATTGCTCGTCTCCTGCTTGACTGTTCTATGTGTTGATATGTTATTCTGTTCTCCTGTAGCTCTTGCTATGCAGGCGTAGTAGAAAGGGTCTTGGAGAAAGTCAGAGTTTGTCACGTCAGGGAACAGCAAGGGTGCACATCAGCCAGCACCAGACGACCTTCGTCATCCGCGTTGCCTACCTCGACCGGTTTGCTATTCATAGTGTAGATTATGACAGATGGTCAGTCCACAAGATAAGGAATGTTGCGGCCCAGAACATCAGAGATCGCCTGGCTTGGTAGCTTTGGCACCGTATAACATCTCACAAAGCGAAATGACAGTGACAACATTAATGCTGCAACCAGGATGAGAGTAATCTGGTGAGTGAATCACTTTCAAGTTGAAAAGTGGTGGTCTTGGATGATTACAGAAAGGAGGCAGATGTTGGATCACATGCACACCCGAACGTTGTTGTGGGGCTGTAATGCGTGTACTGTACATGAGCTCATAATATCATTGCTTGCAGCGGAACCGCCTGACAAATATCCGCACCATTGTCTCCTGGATCCTATACACCGGTCTCGTCGTGTGCTTGAAGTTCGACTTGGAACAGTTGCCACCACATTAGCATGCAGGCTTACTGGGGCCAACTTGAACTTTGACAATGCCAGATCTAACTTGAAGGGGCTGCCGTATAATTCGACTCTAGTATAGACAGAGCTCTCTCGGCTTTACATCTCTCTTCATTGCATTGTGACGTGTACACAGTAACCTGCCACTATATATGATGCGATACAAAGTCCTAGGGATATTATTCAGGTGGAGGTGTTGTCAAAGTATGAAATGAAAATGTCCCGTTTTTCGCAGCTACAATATTTCCACCGTCCTGACGTCCATCATGTCATCGACAGAAGCCATATTCCTGACTTGTGCGATGATATTGTTATCCGTAGCGATTCTCTTATACTCCCCACCCCACTGCTGCGCAAGCAAAAGTGCGCCAAAAGGCCGTCCGAGGCGAACGATCAATCTCAATTCTCGTGTAGCCTGCTCGCTGTATCCAGGATAGCCGACGAACGTATCATCTGACGGAGACCCAGGCTCGCGCCAATCTTCTGCACTCTGCGTCTTGTCTGCGAAGTTAATCAGCCCGAGATCATACCGATTCCATGGACGGATGAGCAAGGATGTCTGCCGAGTACGCTTAGCAGGTGAGAATTGAACCAGCTGTCTTCCGTTGTGACCAGCAGGTCTTTCAGCCCATCTGCCTTGACTTCATAGTGTAAAACATTTATCCCCGTCTCCACCAGGACTCCGCCTGACTTCTGTGAGAGGAAATGCAATGCAGGGCAATTGCAGTCTGGCATTTGCGAAGCGAGGAACACCGAGGTTCTCAAGAGTGATATACAATTTCGAAGCCGACTCCACAGCTACAATATTGTTTCGCAGCTTAGAGACCGACATCAGCATGTCGTGTTCAGATAGAGATGGTAGCGTGCATGGCAGAGCCTTGTATGAGGAAATCTCGGCTGGGAGACAACTGTTAAAGTCAGACGATTGTCCCACCCAATCAAGAGCTGTGATGTCGCCCGAATGAGCTATGATCTCCTGTAAGAGTCGTCCGAGCGCATTCTGTCTTTTTTCTCCGTAGATTACAGGGAGGTGGACGCCGAAGATCCCAAATAGCGAATATGCGATGTCTTCCTGCAACGTGGTGACACGCGTTGATGCCCATCGAAGTTTCTCTCGGGCATCTCTCATTCCCGGGCGGAAGGCGACGAGCGCCCGCGCATTTATGCCAGTTGAACTCTCCAACTCCTGTGTGATAGCGACAGACTCTTTGTGGTTACGAGAGCAGTCGTCGAGATATAGGCTCCAATCTGCTTGGTAGAAAAGAACAATTTTAGGAGCGAGGAACTCCTGAACGGTCCATCCTCGCGTATTCCAAATGCTGCTTGCGAGCGTGCCCCACTTTGACGAGGGCGGGACATCCGATAGGTAAACGATGGTGAGGGCTGAGTAGTGATACCAGACGAACATGGAGTTGACGGATTGCTGGACCTCAACATGGTTGTTCTGGTCGATGCAGCACGTATCGACCCACGCCCAGCGATACCCCTCATTGCGAGTGACTCTGCAAAAATTCTGCAACTTCACGATAGTTCCGACCGGATTCAAGTCGTATATGTTCCTGCCCTGAATGTCGTGCAGCCCCGGCTCCTTGGTTCCCCACCTATGGGATAACATGACCCAACCGAAGTGCTTGACGACTGCTTTTTTGATGAGCTTCGTTTGGAGGGGTACATGCATCACCAATGAATGCGAAAGCTCTTTGTACTCTGTACTCTCCGTAAATGTGTTGAACTGTGCATTTCGATCACATATATGCCCAGTGATGGTGTTGATTAGACGAAGTGGAGCGTTTTCCAGTTGAGCGTCAATGGCTCGTCGAGTAGCATCTTTTACTTCAGATGGACTGACGTATTGCTGGCGTAGCTCTGCAAAAATGTAAGTCATCTTCAGGTAGGCGCTCGAGTTGTTTGGGGCTTACGCCGTATCTGTGGGTCCGGTGCATTGTCCAACTTGGAGAGCATGATTGTGAAGGCCTCGGACGCATCATCGTAGCGCTGTGCTCTACGAAGCGCCGCATACTTCAATTCGTATCCAAGGTGAGATGAAGAGTTGAGCTCAATGACCTGCGAATATCATCACATTTGTCAAATCGATGACGGATATCGTCCGCACCTTTTCCGCATCCAACAGGGCCTCCACATATAGGTTTTGGCCCAACTTCACCTTACTGCAATGCATAAAGTATGAGACATCCATCCCGATTGCTGCGGCATGTATGTTCTGGATAGACCAGAGCTGAAGATTCCCTTCACAGTCTCCACTCGCGAGCAGATCCCCATTGGGAGAGATTGAGACGCAGGAAACACGTGTGGTGTGTTCGAGTGCCTGTCCTATCTGCTGGTGTGACTTTGCGCTCCACAGGCGCACAGTCTTATCTTGCGAGGCAGTTGCAATGAAGGAGGGATCAGAAGAAATGGCAAGTGACCAAATGAGGGAAGTATGACCGGTGCAAGGTTCACCGATTTGGATCCCATTCGAAGGGTCCCAAAACTTGATTGTTTTGTCGTGTGATGCAGAGACAAGTTGCTGGCCGTCGGGCGACCACACAACACTGAGAACGATATTATCTTGGTGAGCGTTGATGTCGAACAGAAGTTCGATGCTATCGGTACGCCAAATGCGGATGCTACGCAATGTTCCGGATGCTAGTTTCAGCCCATCTGGGCTGAAGGCGACACAAAACACCCAACCCCCACCATCAAGTGTTGAGAGGACAGCGCGGGTCTTCGCATCCCATACAATAACTGTCCTATCGTATGACCCGCTCGCGAGTCTCTTGCCATCGGGGGAGAAACACAGTGACCAAACCCGGTTTATATGCTTCACCAGCGGTTCGAATACCATCTGCTCGCTATCGACGTCCCAGATGATGATGGCTCCACCTTTCCCACCACTCGCAATTCGCTTATCATCTGGCGATACAGCGACTGAAACAACACAGTCACTGTGTCCCTTGAGTGGCCCTCCTACCAACGCTCTTTTGTCCACGTCCAAGATTTGCAGGGTTTGATCCTCTGAAGCGGTGACGATCTGCCGACCGTCTTTGAAGAATGCAACTGCCGACACTTTTTTTGTGTGCATTCGCATTGTTAGCGTTGACGCCGGCTGGGTTGTCTGCGCCGGCGTCGCGCGCATATTTACAGTGAGATATGCTTTTTCTGCTCCACCAAGCAATCCTGACATGTCGCTAGACAGGAAGATGAACGGTCAGTGATGTTTAAAGTCAACGAGGGGCGTACTCTGTGGTTAAGTCGTCGACCTTGCGTCTCATGGAGGTCGTGAGTAGAATTGGATGTCTTCCCATAACCCAATTCATGTGGGATCTTTATATATCGCCCGCGTCGGTTGTGTTGTCTGCTCCGGTGTTGTGAACCTTCTCACAGCAAGATAAGATGTTCTTACTCGATCAAGCATACTTGTCAACATGTCATGAATGGTCAGTTGTATTTGAAGTTGACGAGGAGAGTGCTTTATGGTTATGTCGTCAATCTTATGTGTCGTGAGTAGAATTGTATTCTGGCCATAACTCAGTTGATATAGCTTATCCGGGGTTCTTGATGGCTCTTACCCTCTCTTACCGCGCTACCACAGGCTGCTGCGGCATCGCTTCTTCGCATTAACACTGTCCCTCACAAACTTCGGTTATATATACATCCTGTGTACAGCAAACCCGCTTCAATGAGCATCCATCTGGTACTCTCACAGTTAATTCTGCAGATGAGTCTATTCTATTCTACTTCATCATCCTGTGTAGTATGCAATGCATTCTGCTTCATCACGAGATTTAGATGGCCTAGAACAATCTCTAAGCCCCTTTTGCTAGTGATGGGATGCCAGATCCGGGGCATACGCCGACTAATGCATCTTACTGGTCCACGCTCTGGAGCTCATGTGCAAGTTTTCTATCATGCGTAATTGTGCTGGCCCAAGAATCTTATTGTTGAGTCTCCTCTCCCCGCTCGTATGGACGAGAAGCTGGCCTCCCAAGAACGCATTCGATGCAAACGCGCCTTCATGACGTTTCAAATAGACTATCATTTCATCAACGCTCTTGATGTTCTATGTAATATTGTCAGTATTCTTCATCTCAGGTGTAATGATTGAGGTTAGCAAACACAATCTTTGCCTCGAGGATGGTCAAACTATGACGGACCGATGAGATGGACGGACAAGGTATCCATCCTTTCTACTTCGACACGAATAGTCAAGTACTTGAGAATTTCTAAGAATGAAGCCCTGTGGTAACTGCTTCGTTTGCAGATTGATACTGGTGCTGATGCGAAGAAGATAGAAGAGATGGCTGTCTTACTTCTACATGGTCTGACTGCGGGCGACGAGTGTTGAAGCGGATGTAAGGTGCAAAAGGACTTTAGCTTAGAGAGGGATTTTGCTCTTGAGGACGAGGAGTTGCCGGGCTGAACAGCCTGAAACAGCATCACCTGTTCTACGACCTCCTACCTGAGTACGGACAATCGAGTACCAAGTAATGGTACTTGAGAACCTGTGTAAGAGATGGATCCCTGCCGAGCCCCTTTGCTAGAGTAGACAACGGTTACCTCAGAGATATGTGTGAAAGCAAGACGACTACACCACGAGAGTATCACAAATGCAAGCAGGGTTGTCACGCGTGTTCTATTCAATGCCCAGTGAACAGTTTGGCACATGCAGTGGATAAAGCTACAACTTGAACTTGTAATCGGATAGAAGTACCTTATAGCCCTATAGGGCTTACCCAACCGTGTAGAATCTACTGGGCGCAATTTTCTCACGCTTCCAGTTATCATGAACAGCGAGGAGACGGTGACGACTGATTTGCAACCCGCGGCCCTGCCATCAGACTCGATACGAATAACGAGGCAGGGAAAAATTAGATGCTGGGTCAAGCAAGGATTAGACTTTTTCCAAGTTGGTTCTGCGGCTCTTTCGTTGATCGTTCATCTGACAGAACATGGGTTTAGGAAAATCCTGACAAGTCATTGACGCTGCACGCTTCCCCAGCCGATGTTGCACAATCTACGATCCCTCGGTTAATTTCAGTTGTGGAGATCCTGAAGCGCGAATATCTGAAAACCTTGGATGTTTCTGTAGGACATCTGACGGGGCTGCATCAGTACAATGAACTACAATGGGAGCAATGTGGCGAGATTGCTGCGGAAGGGGAAGATCGAGCAAGTACCATAGCAAGAGCTTTGGAAGGTAAAAAATAGTGCGTATTTCACGTATGGAAGATGACGCGGACGCTCGAACTGACAGAGGGACAGCCTGAAGCTCGCGCTTGCGCCTCACATGAAAGTCACGCTGTGCAGGAAAGCTCTTCCAGGTATGCATGAGAAGAAAGACGTGACGTGAGTAACGTTCATGCATGGACTGTTGTCCGACCTGACAAGCTTGCAGATACCAGACACCACAGACACGACGATTATCCAAGACTACAAAGGCGAGATTGAAGAGAAAAGCAAAGCAGCAGATACCTTAGTTATTGCTTTTTCCTATAAATTTGTATCCAAATATTATCATTTTTTGAAAAAATCTGAGCAAAATTCCCAGGGGGGTTTCGATTTGTTGATTTGAGAACACAATTATTCGTCCCAACTGGACTCTTCAAGCCGCTTCGTTAACATTCTGCTAAACGTTGTGCTCATCGTCAGTAACGGCGACGGTAATCACCAACAACTAATTTCAGCCTAAACTTGGTTTTAAGCGTCTTTCTAGTAATCGCTGGACAGGTTATACATTTGAACATCGCCTGCACTGCCGAAGGATCTCCGACCTTTTTATAAAGCCCTAACTCAGCTGCGCGCATGCCTCGCCGCACTTCTACTCGCCTTACATCCTCTGCCACTCCACAAGCACCTT
The DNA here is from genome assembly GCF_016647635.1 of Suillus subaureus. NCBI lineage: Eukaryota > Fungi > Basidiomycota > Agaricomycetes > Boletales > Suillaceae > Suillus > Suillus subaureus. The sequence goes on along the minus strand of NW_024538562.1, from coordinate 1,289,820 downwards.
CAGTCTCTTTTCAACTTCCTGCCTCTGATGCAGATCCCAATATCCTTCAGCTCAGACGACACTGGAAATGGGCTGCTTTCAGCCAGTTCTTCTTCACATTTAATGCCCTCTTTGCCATGAATGACGTGACCTTGATCGTGAGTACCGATTCTGTCTGCCTATGGAGCATCATCTTATCTTTCAAACTATCACAGGACATCGAAAATGACCTCGCATACTCTACCAACAGCGTTTTGTCTCGCATCATGACAAGATTGCTCGTCACGTTAACGCAAGACAGAAAAATATCGTAGGCTTCCCTTCATCGTATGCTGTGGTATAACTCCTATCATCTAACGAATGTCGATTTATCAGCGTTGATAACTGGCAAACTTCCCTGCGAAAACAATATATGAGACGCGACCCAGATGCAAATCCTATAGGACCAATTCAGCAAATATACACCAATGTCGCAGAGTCCTCGCGCGCATCCACAGCTCCCCCACATCCATTCAAAAATGGAGAACAGTTGGTGCAAGAGGAAGCAAAGAAAAGCATGGCACACGAAGACGGAGCGTCTGCTGACGGTGATGCTGTCCCAGACGATTTAGTAGATGCGGTCGAGGTCAAGTCGGAGGAAACCAAGATCGATGAATCGAAGGATGAAGTAACTGGGTCTTCTTCAGAGGTTTTACAGGACTCCGAGCAGCCACAGCAGCAGATTGATTGGCTCGACCTTCCTACTATCAAGAAACTGGATTCCCTACACACTCTTATGGAATGGCAATTTCATAACCCTAATCGTCTACGTACCCAGATGAAAGACGATGATGAGAATGCCGAATGGGTAATACTATGCCTCCTTCATTTTCCACTTCACTGACCAATTCTTATAGCATATAGAGCCGATAGGATATGATGCCAAGAGTAATGCCTATTGGCTCATAGGCGGTGTGTGCTATTTTTTCATCTCGTTGCCCAACCTTGACGTAGGTTTAGCCGACCGTTTGTGGATTCAACGTGAACCTCCACGTCAGGCACTCAAGCGCAAGCGGCTCACAAACCCCAACGCGTCGAAATCCAATGGCAAAAAGTCTTTCAACAAACGCCAGCGAGTTGAGCCAGAGCCAGAGCCCACACCTCCGCCCACAACACCCGCCAGAGCAGTCCCGTCGGCGCAATCAAGCACAGGCCCAGAACTCCAGCCCGTCCGGTTCGCGTGGTACCCGCGCCGCCAAATCACGTGCAAATCAGAAGCTCGATGCTCAGGCGAAGGACCTCGCTGAATTCCAGCGCCAGATGGCTCGGAGCAAGTCTACTAATGCCAGACCTCTGACTCCACGCCGGCCTTCTGGGATTCGCGTGAGTGCGCGGCTGCGTGGTAATTTAGCAGGACGATGAGTGGCAGGAGGTGCCAGACGAATGGCTTTCTCCTAGTGCGCATGATGGAACGGAGGGAGAGGAGAAGACATCACTCAAGACTAAGGCGAGGCTGAAAACGGGGCTTGAGAGCGATGAAGACTCGGTCAGCGATCTCACAGAGCTTAGCGAGGACGATGACACAGATGAGGGGGACGCTCAAGAAGAAGCCGATGCGGAAGAGGATGAAGAACCTAACGTTAAAGATGAAGAATCTGAAACGAACTCCGTACCGGTTCCTGATAAACCAAATGGCAGGATTGATGTTGATGAGGAAGACGAGGAGCTTCCATCTCTTCCCAAAGGTTTTATTGAATGGGAGACGGTGAGTTATTTATAAGCGATTAGTTAAATCGTTTCATATTCCCCCTCTTCATCGTGAACAGATCTGTATCACTCTCGAAGAGTGGGAGAACTTCCCCGAGCAATTTGAGAAAGCCACTCACTATGCTGAGAAGTCGCTGTATAAGGTATTAACGCAAACCATCGTCCCGGCAATAACCGCTGAGCTAAGGGTATGTATCCCACCCCATTTAATCTTAGGAAGCATTGATACTAATGTGATTTTAGGAGGTGGAGAAGAAGAAGCGCAAAGAAGAAGCGGTTGTACATCGCAAACGCTCGTCTCGTATTGCTATCAAGGAAAGTGAAAAGGAGCAAGAATTACTTGCTGCTAAGAAGCGCGCAGAGGAAGATGAGAAGACGGGTCGAGCTCGGAGGGCTGAAGCGCGTCGACAGAAAGAGGAAGCGGACAGAATCAAGAGGGAGAATGCTAGAGAGCAACGCAGGAAGGAGCGAGAAGCCAAGCAAGCTGGAGGGCCTGAAGCTGACACTAGGTATGAATATTTTGTGCATACCCTGTGTGTTCTCAACGCCTCGCTAGCGCCAACGCACCTATCGATATCATGAGTCAAGAACCTTCCTCATCTTCCATACCGCCTGGTCAGATGGGCAAGTTTCCAACGTTGTCTGTTCCTGTTCCCGTCAACGGATCAGGCGCTGTTAGCAGTGGATCGCGGACACCAGCTGAAGACTGGGAGCTGGATTGCGAGGTCTGCGGTAGACAAGGGATTAACCGGGTTTGTCTCTTTTCAACCCCGTATTCTTGCCGCTTCACATTTGTGATAATTTTAGGATGACGGCGTTCCCATTATGTGCTGTGGTCGATGTTTGAAGTGGCAGCATATTGGGTGTCATGACCAACGAGACGTCACTGCGGGTCGCCCGAAACGTAACTGGGATGCCGAGGACTTCATCTGCAGAAGGTGTCGCGTGTCGGGATCCAGGGCTTCTTCGTTTAGCAGTGGCCAATTGCCGACACCAACCGATCTGAAAGCAGTGTACTGGTTCGGTTGGAACGCAGCCCTACTATAGCAGCCAGCAGAGTTACTCCCATGACCGCTATCCCAATGGAGGTTACTACGCTGGCGGCGCGACGAGCGGGAGATACAGCTACGAACACCAGTCTGACATAAGGTCATCTGGCGTGTCTTCTCAGTCTTACACTCAAGCGCCCCGTACTCCTGGCGTCACCTTTGCTCACTATCAACCCCAGCAAGGAGGATTTTCGACGTCACGTCCATCTTACTCAATTCAAGAGCCGGCTCCCATAACCCAGCAGGTTCGCTATTCGCAGTCTACATCTCCAGTCACTGGAGTAAGCCAATACCCCGGGCCCTTCCAGGTGACTTGAGTTTTTTTGGTTCCAACAACTATATTTCTAATTGATTTCAAGACCCATCCGTCCTCCCACATCCAGGTGCAGCCCCAACACCGGTGGCAACCCTCCAGCTATTCTCGGAGCGATGCATCATACAGCATGAACGCGGTTGTCCCGCCTTCTCCATACACCTCCCAACAACAACCCTACTATCCTGGAACCTCCTCTTCAAGTCCCTCAGTTCCATTCTCTCAGATGCATGGTACGAACCATCAATCCGTGCCCCAATATTCCGGATACCAACATGCCGCTCCTTACCAACAAAGTAGATGAGTTCACATACGTACGCTCTTTTTTCGCAGGGAACACTTTTTGATTTATCAAGATATTCGTAAGTGATGGACCGCAGGTGCATAGTTAGTGGAGGAGAAGCAGGAGGATGTAGAGTACTGAATTGTGTTATAATCAATGTGCTTCGTTGGGCTCACCGCCCATGAATGTGTTGACTAGTTGTACTGGAAGCATGCGCGCGTTTTGCGTGAGCTCATTCCAAAAGTACCTTCTCATCATGACTGTAAGATACATGTAGATGAGCACGGATTAATTAGTGAGGACTTTGATTCAACTCAATCAAGAATTCGTGTGACTTGATGAGTGCAGCATGCATTGCAATGCAGCCTCCGTCAACTCAGGACCAGAAACGTCCGCTACTCCACGTTCTCAGACATTTGGGAGATTACAATGATGATATCTTAAAATTCATGGGCACTACCTCAAAATTCTTCGGTACATGTGCTTGGATGCACCGTGAGTAACGCTGACATTATTTCTCACTCTGACCAACGAGACGCTAGCGTCCGTTGACCATTCGATTCTGCTGAGACATGAGAGGTTCATCTCTAGTAGGTGTATGACTGCCAGACCTTCATGTCCACCTCCTCACTCGTACCCAAGACATCGTCTACTATCTCCTCGAGTCCTTCTTGAAATAATCACTATTAACAGACGTAGCTGTGGCCATGTCGAATATAGTTTCGCCGACGCCGAGGAAACGATCAGCAAATGAGCGCATGGTTGGGTCTGATATTAGAGTGGTGTCAACGCTGAAGGCGCGCGAGCCGGCGAAACCGATGTCATCTACATTAATGTTGGATGCGGGACATGAGGCTCGAGACACTCACGCGAATCCACTCGACCGCCGGATGCCGGCGACGACAGTTGAAACTAGCACTGCGTCTACAGCATAATGCATGATTCTGCCTAGTGCCATGTAGTGGTAATAATTGTGTCAAGTAGGTGTGCTAGCTTGGGTAATGGTGGTTAGCGATTAAGAATTGCGTGCGGGTAAGGCTATCGTAAAAGGAAACTCTTCAGTATAACGTCACGGTGGCCGCCCTAGTCTCCCCTAGTCAGACCAAAAGAGGAAGACAGCATTTCGTCTATATTAGTGCCGCCCAGATGTTGATGAGGCTAACAGGTTTATCCTTTCATTCGGGAGTCCTACACTTATCGAATCCACTTATTTGGACGCATGACTTGGTGCAGTACAACTACAGGCATAAACAACCGAGGTACACTATCACTAGCCATTACCGGAGAAACACTACCCTCTTCTCCGGCCTTGATGCAATCCAGGCAGCTTCATGAATGACGCCCAGTCCGACACGTTCCATCAAGCCCTCGTCTTGACTAACCGCCATCACATGCAACAAGCATCCATCGTAACCCCTAAGAGTCTCTTCGTCGTATACGCTGCGCGAACTGGTACGGGAAAGGACGATAAAGTCGAGAGAAGATGGCAGAGGGGGTTCCAATGGCAGGACGGCAGTGCCAGCCCAGACAGGAAGCAAAGAAGTGGTGGAGAGAATATTGAAGAGACCGTGAGCATATCCGTTTGGTTCTTCGCCACCTCGCCGTGCAATTCCAAAGTGACTGCAGGTCGTGCGGAAAATGAGAGTGCCTGGTTTTAGTGGTCGATGAATGTCTAAGGTCAACTCCGTTGGGTCTAAGATCCCTCGCAGAGCAGAATATGCATGCTTCACCTCCCTTGCCTTCAAAACGACCCAGGAAACTTGGTGGACATCAAGCTGCACTGCATCGCCATTGTGGTCCACGACGTACCAAGGATCAACAAGTGTTTCCTCTACCGATGGATCGCTACTCATATTGCCCATTTGAGTCCTCAGATACACATCCGCCCCCCTATAGAGAACACCACCACGCCACGCAGCCCATGCCCAGGAAGGCCAAGGTGAGGTGCCTCCGTCAGGGAGCAAACGACGAGCGCGAGATGTTTGTGGATCATGTTGCCAGAGAAGGGTGAGATGTACATTTGGCAACATCATTCCAAATTGAAAGACTCTGTCGGGGTCACCGAGCTCAAATGCCATCGCTAAAGCATTCGTCACTCCGGTGAAAGCATCAACGATATCTGATTCCATAGTGAGATGGCGTCGTGTATACCTATCAACAGCTCCCGTGTAACTCGGAACTGCGTAAGAATATGGGAAATATTCTCCAAATGACCGGAGGAAGCTGTGGGAGAGTGGGAGACACTTGCTTTCGGCGACGATGTCTTCGCAGAAAACGTCGCATTTGCATTCAAAGTAGACCTGCGGCCCGGTGAAATATATTCTTCTGCAGGAGAGCGCGCTCTCTTGATAGGTCCAACAACGCGTATTCCACGTGGATTGAGCGAGAGCTTCCCTAAGTCTTGGAGCAGCCACGTAGAGATGAAGTCCTTGAACGACCTCGACGTGCTGTTGCAGCGTTCTGGTTCGTGGACGGCATCCTGGGAGAGGGTCTTGAGCCGTCGTAGCGCCAGCAGCGACTATCGTGAGATGAGATAAGCCGTAGACCAAATCCATAGCGCGTAGCTGAGTGGACTTGTCAAGCAAATCATCTTGAATAATGCACAGAGCGTCGATCCACAAGTAACGTTCACCGAGCTGTCGAACGAATATAATCGAATCAGTGATGGTGTGGGGAAAGGTCGACACGTTCAATCCGCCAGGCGTAGAGCGCTCCGCTATGTTATCCTTCGTCGTCCAGTAATCTGCGCCGATGCTTCCCCATACATAACTGAGGGTGAGGTAACGACAACCAGAAGGCGCAGGAACCACGGCCATCGATACTACATCCACCACTCTCACAAACCTCGGCAGCCTCCTATCCCTTTTCCAAACGTTGCCACATTTATCTCCATGGTTCTCCTGGCACAGGCTAATCCACTTCTGCACCAGACCAATGTCCACGGTGTTCTTCACCCTACGGCCATGAAGGTCGGCCGGTCTCCCAAATTTGAAAGCATCTTCCTGCAAGAGGTGAATGATGAGTGGACTTTCTTCCCCTAAAGCTAGCTGTCTCTTCCAAAGGCCCCCCGGGCCCTTCGCCTTGATGATATGGAGGCGGTAGCAATGGAATTTAGGCTGATAAAAGGGCTTCCGAAGACACCCACAATTTTTCGAATACATCCCCAATCCAATCCCCGAGAGATCGACGTGAGGAAACTCGCCCAACTTCCATGTTCGACGGACATGAAAGGATATGAGGCGGCAGAAATTGCATTGGTAGGATTTCGCTAAGATGGAAGAGAGGAACCCAAGCGGGATTTCTTCCTTTGCTGGGATGCCGTTGAGAAAGATCTGGTGAAAATCTATATTTGCACAGGCGGAACACAGTGAGGTATCGTTGTCTGATGTGACGGTGTGATCTCTCTGTTCACCTCTTCAATTATGTTGTGCTAGGTAAGTGGGAATGCTCACCTGGAGATCAGTCGGTGGTTGGTCTGGATTTAGGAGAGGGGTGGATTCAGAGGTCGTATCGGATGCGATGTTTGTTTTGGGTTTGCATAAGCGGATGACTGATAGCCAAAAAACCCAAACTATAAAAGCGACTCCTCCGATGATTCCAACAAGGGCCAAACTATGATTTGAGACCTGACGGAGAGTCTTGGGTTGTACTTTAAGCCCTTCGTAGTTCCCTGATAATGACTTGAATACGTAACAAAAATGATAAAAAAACATCGTAGAGGCGTGATTACCCACCTGGAGGAATCATAATGTTGAGTTGCAAGGTTCACCGGGAGGACTTTGGTTTGATTCCAGGTAGGCAAGAGATGCGCGACAGCAGATCACGACACGGCATGACAGGCTGTGTTCCGTTGACTGCAGTGGGAAATCTACCTTTATGTACATCGCTGCCGTAGATAAGTTCGTCCAAAGATGAAGTGATCCAGTTAGCGCGCCTCCGTCTTGATCACAAATAGAGCGGCGGGTGCATCATGGTATTCTTGTGATACAAAGGCCATTCGAAAATAGCGGAAAGGTCTTTCAAGTTCTCCCCATGGCTTGAACATGATCAGATTAGGGCTGCATATCATGAACATCGATTGACTTTTCTTTTCTGCTGTTTTTGGTCCTGTGGTGTTGGAAAATACGGGATGAGGTGGTCAGACATCAGAACCTGGAGTATTATAAAGGGTGTTGGCATTACCGCCCTGCCTAAGGCTCAGCGCTCAGCGTCCATTGCAAAGTGAAAGGCTACACGTATCATGATGGCCAGCTCAGTTCTCACGATAGCAACAGGTAAAGTATACGTCTAAGCCAAGTCTAAGCTCATCACCAAAGCATTCCCTAGTAGAACAATAGCTTTCATGGATTTAAGGTAGTCTAAGTTCATGTAGCCATAATGATATGCAAAACACAACAACAGTCAAAACGAACATCTATCAAGGCCTGCCCTTGAACATTTTCTGGATAGCCTCACTCGAGTACGATTTCGGACGTTCCAAAGCTAACACAACATGCATTTAGTATCCCATCAGTCCAAATTAGATGGATCGGACTCACGAGCACCAAGAGCACGATCCCAGATCAACTGAGCAGCCACCCCAAACGCACGGGAAACACCAAACAGTACGGTATAGAACTGCATCTGATCCAGGCCATAATGCGTCAACAGCACACCGGAATGGGCGTCCACATTCGGCCACGGGTTCTTCGCCTTACCCGCCTCCAACAAAATACCAGGCACGATATCGTAAATCTGACCGACGAGTTTGAACAGGGGGTCATTGGGGAGGTTCTTGAGTGCGAATTCGCGCTGGGCGGTGTAGCGGGGATCCGTCTTGCGGAGGACAGCGTGTCCGTAGCCGGGGACGACCTGGCCGCTTTTGAGGGTGGACCAGACGTAGGATTTGACGGCATCGTCTGTGGCGTTTTCACCAATTTGGGATTGCATTTTGCGAAGCCAGAGGAGAACTTCTTGGTTGGCGAGGCCGTGAAGGGGACCGGCGAGACCATTTAGGGAGGCGCCGAATGCGAGGAAGGGGTCTGAGAGAGCTGAACCAACAAGTTTGCCTGTGTGGGCAGAGACATTACCACCTTCGTGGTCGCTTGAATGATGTGAGTATGCTTTGTTTGGTGCAAACAAATAATACGTACGTATGGATGGTGATGTAGAGACGGAGGAGCTCAACGAAAGCCTGATTGTCACCGAAGCCAAGGAGGGTTGCGAGGTTGGCAGAGTAGTCCTTGCTGTTGTCGATAGCGGGGAGCTTTCCGTCACTGAACACGTTGCGGTATATGCGACCTGCAATGTTGGGGAGTTTGGCAATGCTAAGGGGGAGATGAGGATTGGTTAGCTGAACAGAGGACAAAAACTCACAGATCCATGGAGTCCTCGAATGTGTAACCCCAGTATTCCTTCTTAGAGACACCGTCTTGATATGCCTTGGCAAAGGCAGAGTCATGGTTGAGCGCGGTGACTGCCATGGAGAACTGACTCATAGGGTGAAGGGTGGGAGGGCAGCGGTCGATGATCTCCTTTACGAAATCGGGAATCTCAGCACGAGCAGCCCAGTCGCGGCTGAGTTCTGCAACCTGTTCCTTGGATGGAATTTCGCCAGTGAGGAGCAGCCAGAAGAGACCTTCTGGAAGAGGTTCCGAGCCACCCGGTGCTGCGGGTAGAAGGCTCTTGCACTCGTCGATGGACTTTCCACGGAAACGGATACCATCCTCTGGAAAGGGGTGAGATGGGAAGAATGAGAAGGAAAAGATGACGAACCTGGGTCGAGTACGGAGCCATCCCAGATGAGAGCTGGGAGACCGCGCATACCGCCATAGAGCTGGTCGACTGTTACAGGACCGAATGCCTTTTTCCCATGCTCTGCGCGTATTGCTTTTACCTGATGAAGGAAAGGGAAAAGAAGGTGATGACCAAAAATGAGATAACACGCGCACCTTTTCTATTTCTGTAGGGATGAGCTCAGCAAGACGTTCTTTTAAAGTGAGCTGTCTTGAAGCTGTTGAAGAGAATCGAATTGAGGTGCGTGCAAGCAGTGGAGAGCGTGACTAGAAATAAGAATTAGTAGGAACTTGACAGAGGTGAAGTTGCACATACGACATTGAAGACGTTACGGAGAGCAGCGACCATGGTGAAGAGAGAGGGATGAAGAGAAATTGAATGCCGGTGTCGAAATTGAAATTTAAGAGGCGGAATATCGGAAAACATCGGACCACGGGAAAAATGGGTCGACGCGGGTGCAACGCGGGCGAGAACCGAACCGCGACCGAGAAAGCATGCCAAAGCGAAAGAGAACGACTAGGACGACGACGGCGACGACGAGCAACGCTCCTTCACTACTTCCACAGGTCAGTTCACTCAGATCTCATAAATACAAGACTAAGTCTTTGAATAGAAAAAACATTACAGACAACGAGCTCATGCGAATCCATTCTCTGATCATTCACTTGTATATCCATCATCACCCGACTCAATCGATTGGCCATCTCACTATCCAGCCTTTGTAAATCAGAGACCATCGTTCGCAGATATTGGTTGTGGCTTTGGTGGTCTCTTGATCACACTCGCACCTCAATTCCCCGATACTCTCATCATAGGTCAGTCGATCCTAATCTTAAATATAACCTTTTCTTATATCCGCAGGTCTTGAAATTCGTGTACAGGTGACACAGTATGTTCAAGATCGTATCACCGCACTGCGAGCAACCACAGACAATTATCAAAATGTATCAGTAATCCGCGCAAACGCAATGAAATTCCTCCCCAACTTCTTTCAAAAAGCTTCCCTTACCGCCTTGTTCTTCCTATTCCCCGATCCACACTTCAAAACACGCAAACACAAGGCACGCATCATATCACCCACCCTTCTTGCAGAATACGCATATGTCCTCGCACCAGGTGGAATAGTCTATACCATCACAGACGTCGAGGATCTTGCACAGTGGATGCGTGCGCATCTAGACGCTCATCCCCTCTTTCAGTTTGTCGAGGAGGAAGAACTAAGACAAGAGGGAAAGGGCCCAATTTTGGATGCAGTTTACAGTTCCACGGAAGAAGGACAAAAGGTCGAACGCAATGCTGGTGAGAAATGGCTCGCATGCTTCAGACGCATCGAGGTCAAAAGAATCAATGTAAATCAATAGTGTATAATATATGATAAGAAATGTGCCATTTTTGCGTAATACGCTTAAGCGCTCAACGACAACGTGTCCCGGTAAGATTCGTGTGTTAGAACAACTGATATGCTAAACCATCCATGTCAAAGCAACGTAACTAGCACTGACCTGTAAGTTAGAAGGCTGGTATCAGAGGCATCCCTACGGACAGCTGTAGCATTGACTATTATTAATAAAAGGTCATACCCAATTGGAACCAGTGTAAGAAAGATCATTGAGACGATTTCTCGCACCAGTGCCGGAAAAGTATGCGATTTTGTTTAGCGGCTTTCGAGAAGTTGCATGCTCAAAACACGATAGCCAGACGCACCGCTCTTGTCCACAGCATTTTTGACTTCCTGTGTAATTCCTGATGTCCATCATGAGATGTGCCTGGAATGAACTCATGATACTGATTGCGTCTGATAGGAGTGGTCTACCTGAAGCTCAAGGACGAAGTGGTACCATCAGGAAATTGGCCCATATCATAATTGCAATCAGCCTGACAAAGCTTTAGATAAGCAGACTACGCTGGGGAAAACTGCCAAGGACACAATCAAGAAGTGTGCGAAACTAATGGATTTGCTAGAAACAAAATCAAAGAATCAACGCAGTTGATGAAGAGGGGTAGTACTTGAAACTTGATGCATGCATGATGATTGATACACAGTGGGAGTGGCAGCGCGGTGAGTACAAAACCAGAGCGGATAGGTGCCTACACGAGTTGGGTGATAAATGCTCAGAAATCCAACTCATGACACATAGGATCTACTAGTACAACTACGCCGGTGGGGTCCACAGAGTACGCTCCTCGTCAACTTCAAACGTTACTGACAGTCCATCATCTTGTCTAGCGACATGTCAGAATTGCTCGATGTAGCAAAAAAAGCATATCTTACTGTAAGAAGGCGCGCGACGCCGGCGCAGACAACCCAGCCGGCAAAGACAACACAGCTGGCGCAGACTCAAACGATGCGAATGCACACGAAGAAATTGTGAGCAGTTGCATTCTTCAGAGACGGTCGACGGATCGTCACTGCTTCAGAGGATAAAATCCTGCGAATCTGGGACGTGGAGAAAAGAATATTGGTGGGAGGGCCATTCGAAGGACACAGTGATTATGTGGATTCCATCGCTGTATCGCCAGACGACAGGCAGATTGCGAGTGCTGGAGGAGATAGAGCCATCATCATCTGGGACGTCAACAGCAAGCAGACGGTGTTCCAACCGCTAGTGGAGCATACAAAATGGGTCCGGTCAGTGTGCTCTCCTCCAGATGGAAAAAGACTCGCAAGCGGGTCATTTGATTGGAAAATGATTATGTGGGATGCAGAGACTGGTGCTGTTCTCTCAAGACTCCAGAGTGGGGGTTTGGTGTCGAGTGTCGCCTTCAGCCCAGATGGGCTAAAATTGGTATCCGGCGGAGCATTTGGTACCGTTCGGGATTGGGGCACCGATGACGCTGAGCTTCTTCTCAGGATTGACGTTCACCAAATTTTTGTTCGAAGTGTTGTATGGTCGCCCGACGGCCAGCAATTTATCTTTGCATCAGACGACGACACGACAATCAAATTTTGGGACTTGTCGAATGGGATCCAGATCAGTGAACCATGCACTGGTTATACTGATAAAATCTACTCCCTGGCCGTGTCTTGTGATCCCTCCTTCATTGCAGCTGCCTCGCAAGATAAGACTGCACCTGTGGAACACAAGGTCACACCAGCAGATAGGGCAGCCACTCAAGCGCGCCGCAAGTGTTTACTGTGTCGCAATTTCTCCCAATGCAGAACTGCTCGTGAGTGGAGATTATGATGGAAACGTGCAGTTCTGGTCCGTCGAAAGCACACTGTCCGCAGCATTCGAGACGGATTCCTCATATGATTCCTACTTTGCGCACCGCAGTAGGGTGAGGTTGGGGAAAAACCTCTATGTGGAGGCCCTTTCGGATGCGAACAAGGTGCAGATGATATCCGTCATTGTTACAACATTTATGGACGATGTTTGTAGGTCATCGAGCTCTACCCTTCGTCTCACCTTGGATACGAATTGAAGCATACAGCACTTCGTGGAGCACAGCGTTATGATGATGCATTCGAGGCTTTCACAATCATGCTCTCCAACTTGGACAATGCATCCGGCCCACAAATACGACGTAAGCCCAAAGCTCCTCACGCTGTCGACGTAATTATCATGAATTCATTCTCCAGAGCTACGTGAGAAATATATCAGTGCATCTGAAGCACGGGAAACCGCTGTTCGACGGGCCGTTCACGCCCGACTGGAAAACGCCCCCCTTCGTCTAATAAACACCTACTGGACGTTTATGCAATCGAGACGCACAGATCATCAGGAAACCGTAATTCATTACAGAGTCTTACAGAGCGCTCTGCAGCACTCTGTAGTGAATTACATTTTCCCGATGATCAACGCATTCATTGACAGCATAGAATACAAGGAGCTTTTTCCTCTATCAGTAATGCATGGGCCCCTCCAAACGGAGCTCATCAAAGAAGCGGTGGCGAAATATTTCAGTTGGGTCATGTTGTCCCATAGGTGGGAAAGGACGGAGCCGCTACTGCACGACATTCAGGACAGGGACATATACGACTTAGATCCAGTTGGAACCTTCGTGAAGTTGCAGAAGTGCTGCGAAGTTGCGCGCGAGGCGGGGTATCGCTGGGCGTGGAGCGATACATGCTGTATCGACCAGAACAACAATGTTGAGCTCCAGCAATCAGTCAACTCCATGTTCATCTGGTATCACTACTCAGCGCTCACCATCATCTACCTATCCGATGTTCCTCCTTCGTCAGAGTCTGGTGCGCTCGCAAACAGGATTGGAACACGCGAGGATGGACCGTTGAGGAGTTCCTCGCTCCTAAAATTGTTCTCTTCTACCAAGCAGACTGGACCCTATATCTCGACAACCGCTCACGCAACCACAAGCAGTCTGTCAGTATCATGAAGGAGTTGGAGCGTTCAACTGGCATAAATGCGCAGGCGCTCGTCGACTTCCGTCCAGGGACAAGAGATGCCCGAGAAAAACTTCAATGGGCATCAATGCGTATCACTACGTTGCAGGAAGACATCGCGTATTCGCTGTTTGGGATCTTCGGCGTCCACCTTCCTGTAATATACGGAGAAAACCGACAGAACGCACTCGGACGTCTCCTACAGGAGATCATAGCTCATTCGGGCGACATCACGGCCCTTGATTGGGTCGGACAATCGTCCGACTTCAATAGTTGTCTCCCAGCTGAGATTCTTCATACAAAACACCGTCATGTACGCTGCCATCTCTATCCGAAGACGAGATGCAGAATTCGGTCTCCACGCTGCGAAACAATGTGGCTGTGGAGTCAACCACCAAATTGTATGACACTCTTGAGAACCTCAACGCTCCTCGTTTTGCAAACGCCAGACTGCCATTGCCTTGCATCGCATTTCCTCTCAAAGAAGTCAGGCGGAGTCTTGATGAAGACGGAGATAAACGTTTCACATATGAAGTCAAAGCAGATGGGCTACAACACCTGGTGGTCACAACGGAAGATAAGCTTGTTCAATTCTCACCTGCAAGGTGTACTCGGCAGATATTCTTGCTCGACCGTCCGCGGAATCGGTATGATCTCGAGTTGGTCGACTTTACAGATGAGTCGCAGAGCGTGGACGATTGGTCTGATGAGCTTGGAGATGACGAGCTGGTCGCCAGAGGGTTGAGGTTGCTCATTCGCCTTGCTCGTCCTTTCGGGGCACTTTTACTAGCGCAACAGCGTGGTGGGGAGTATAAGAGAATCGCTTCGGATAATCATATCATCGCACAAGTCAGGGACACGGCATCTGTTGATAACTTGATGAACATCAGGACGCTGGCGATATTGTAGCCTCATCTAGACGCTCATCCCCTCTTTCAGTCTGTTGAGGGGGAAGAACTAAGACAAGAGAAAGGGTCCAATCTTGGATGCAGTTAATAGTTCCGCGGAAGAAGGAAAAAAGGTCGAACGCAATGCTGGTGAGAAATGGCTCGCATGTTTCAGACGCATCGAGGTCAAAAGAATCATTAATGTAATCTAGTGTATAAGTACAAAATTTACGTGAGACTTTTGAAACAGGCTCGTAAACTTCGAGCGCTCAATGTTCAACGACGAAATGTCCTGGTGGCCGCGTATTAAAAGGACAGTGACATGCTAAACCATCCATGTCAAAGCAACGTAACTAGCACTGACCTCCAAGTCAGATGACTGGTGTCAGAAACTTACCCACGGACAGCTTTAGCATCCAGATCGCGACTATCATGAAAGGGCTCTTACCCAATTTTCAACGCTGTAGCACAGGAACAGTACAAGAACGAACACCGTGAGGTGAGTTTCTCGTGGCAGTGCTGGAAAAGTATGCGATTATGTTTATGAAGACAGCTTCTGAGAGGTTGCGGTGTTCGAAGCATAATAGCCTGAGTCTGCCTGACGCATCGCCCTCGTCCGCAGCATTTTCGCCTGCTGTGTAGTTCTAGATGTCCATCATGCGGTGTGCCTGGAATAAACTCATGATATTGATTGCGTCTGGCAGGAGTAGTCTACCTTCGGAGGGACTAGGTGGCACCACCCGATTCTTCCTTTATAATTCTTCGGGGGAATTGGCTGTGAACAAAATGAAGGAATTGATCTGTAGTGGGCAGTTGATAATATCGATAAGGAGGGGCAGTACTTGATGATGTGATACGCAGTGGCAGCGTGGTAAGTAAGGAAGCAGAGCGGATAAGCGCCTACATGACGTGGTTTATAAATGGGCAGAAATCCAACTCACGACACATAGGATTGACGACTACGCTGGTGAGGTCCACAGAGTACGCTCCTCATCAAATTCAAACGTCACTGACCGTCTATCTTCTTGTTTAGTGATATGTCAGGATTGCGCGATGTAGCAAAAAAAGCATATCTCACTGTGAGAGGGCGCGCGACGCCGGCGCAGACAACCCAGCCCGCGCCAATACAAACGATGCGAGTGCACACGAAGAAAGTGTTGGCAGTCGCCTTCTTCAAAGACGGTCGACGGATTGTCACTGCTTCAGAGGATAAAACCCTGCGAATCTGGGACGTGGAGAAAGGTGCATTGGTGGGAGGGCCATTCGAGGGACACAGTGACTGTGTAATTTCAGTCGCTGTATCCCCAGATGATAGGCGAATTGCGAGTGGTGGGAGAGATAGAGCTATGATCATCTGGGACGTCGATAGCAAGCAGATGCTATTCGATCCACTGGTAAAGCATACAGACTGGGTTGAGTCGGTGTGTTTCTCCCCTGACGGAAAGAGACTCGCAAGCGGGTCACATGATAGAAGAGTTATTATATGGGATGCGGAGACTGGCGCTGTCCTCTCAACACCTTGGGTTCAGGGTTGGAACCGTTGGCTGTACTGTGTCGCCTTCAGCCCAGACGGGCTAAAATTAGCATCCGGCGGATATGGTACCGTTTGGGTTTGGAGAACCTCTAACGCCCAGCTTCTTCTCACGATCAACACTCACCAAGATTTCATTCAAAGCGTCGTGTGGACGCCCGATGGCAAGCAACTTGTCTCTGCATCACATGACAAAACAATCAAGTTTTGGAACTCTTCGGATGGGATCCAAATTGGTCAACCTTGCACCGGTCACACTTCTTCTATCAAGTCACTTGCCATTTCTTTTGATGGCTCTTTCATTGCAACCGCCTCAGACCAGAAGACTGTACAACTGTGGAGCACAAAGTCACACAAGCAGATAGGGAAGCCACTCAAACACACCGCACGTGTTTGCTGCGTCGCCATTTCACCCAACGGAGAACTGCTCGTGAGTGGAGATTGGGAAGGGAATGTTCAGCTCTGGTCCATCGAGAACACACTTTCCGCAGCATTCGGGACCGAATCCTCATATTATTTCTTCTTTGCGCATCGCAGTAAGGGGAAGCTTGAACGAAACCTCTATACGGAGGCCCTTTCGGACGCGGAAAAGGTCCGGACGATATCCGTCGTTATTTTAACATTTGTGATGATGTTGATAGGTCATTGAGCTCAACCCTTCGTCTTATCTCGGATACGAATTGAAGCATGCAGCTCTTCATGGAGCACAGCACTATGCTGATGCGTTCGAGGCCTTCAAGATAATGTCCTCCAAGTTGGACAATCATGATACTTCCGACGTACAAATGCAAAGTAGGCCCAATTGATTACTAATGCATCGATGTGATGATAATGAACTCATTCTCCAGAGCTGCATCAGAAATATATCAGTGCATCTGAAGTACTGGAAGCTGCTGTTCGACAGGCCATTCATCCTCAACTGGAAAACTCCCCACTTCGTCTAATCAACACCTCCACTGGATGTTTGTGCAATCGAGATGCGCAGATCAACGCATTCATTGAAAGCACAGAGTACAACGAACTTTTGTATTCATCAGTCATGCAAGGGCCTGCTCCAAACGGAGCCCGTCAAAGAAGCGGTCGCGAAGTACTTCAGTTGGGTCATGTTATCCCATAGATGGGAAACCAAGGAGCCGCTACTGCACGACATTCAGGACAGGGACATATACGACTTAGATCCGGTCGGAACTGTGGTGAAGTTGCAGAAGTTCTGCAAAGTCGCTCGCAATGCGGGGTATCGCTGGGCGTGGAGCGATACGTGCTGTATCGACCAGAACAACAATGTTGAGCTCCAGCAATCAGTCAACTCCATGTTCGTCTGGTATCACTACTCAGCGCTCACCATCATCTACCTATCCGATGTTCCTCCTTCGTCAAAGCCTGGCGCGCTCGCAAACAGCAAGTGGAACGCACGAGGATGGACCGTTCAGGAGTTCCTCGCTCCTAGAATTGTTCTCTTCTACCAAGCAGACTGGACCCTATATCTCAATATACGTTCACGCAACCACAAGCAGTCTGGCAGAATCATGAAGGAGTTGGAGCGTTCAACTGGCATAAATGCGCGGGCCCTCGTCGACTTCCGTCCAGGGACAAGAGATGCCCGAGAAAAACTCCGATGGGCATCAACCCGTGTCACTACGTTGCAGGAAGACATCGCGTATTCGCTGTTTGGGATCTTCGGCGTCCACCTTCCTGTAATATACGGAGAAAAAAGACAAAGCGCGCTCGGACGTCTCTTACAGGAGATCATAGCTCATTCGGGCGACATCACGGCCCTTGATTGGGTCGGACAATCGTCCAACTTCAACAGTTGTCTCCCAGCCGAGATTTCCTCATACAAGGCTCCGCCATATACGCCACCATCTCTATCTGAACACGACATGCAGAAACTGGTCTCCACGCTGCGGAACAATGTGGCTGTGAAGTCGGCTTCGAAACTGTATACAACTCTTGAGAACCTCAGCGTTCCTCGTTTTGCGAATGCCAGACTGCAATTGCCTTGCATCGCATTTGCTCTCACAGAAGTCAGGCGGAGGCCCAGTCAAGACGGGGCTGGATATTTTGCGTATGAAGTCAAGGCAAACGGGCTGCAAGACCTGCTGATCACAACGGAAGACAAGCTTGCTCAATTCTCGCCTGCAAGACGTACTCGGCAGAAATTTTTACTTGTCCGTCCGTGGAATCGGTATGATCTCGGGTTGGTTAACTTTGCAGACGAGACCCAGAGCGTCGAAGATTGGCCCGAGCTCCAATCTCTGTCAGATCATACGCTTGGCGGTTATCCTGGATACCGCAAGCCGGCTACGCGAGAGTTGAGGTTGATCGTTCGCCTCGCACAGCCTTTTAGCGCACTTTTGCTAGCGCAGCAGTGGGGTGGGGAGTACAAGAGAATTGCTTCGGATAACAATATCATCGCGCAAGTTAGAGACATGGTTTCTGTTGATGACATGACGGACATCAGGATGCTGGAGATATTGTAGCTGCGAAGAACAGGATCTTTTTATTTCATACTTTAACAACATCTCCACGCGCATGAATAGCACCCCTATAATTTTGCATTGTATTATATGTCGTCTCGTATAGAAACAAGTTGATCCCCAAGTCAGTTGTCCTAGGGAAGAGAAAACTCCGGTGCAAGCGCTTTCTAGGACTCCGCTGTTTGCCCATCTAGATGCCCCTTCCAGGGTGTCGAGGGGAAGAACTAAGGAAAGAGGGAAAGGCTCCCATCTTGAATGCAGTGTATGGTTCAACGGAAGAAGGAACAAAGGTCGAATGCAATGCTGACAGTGAGAAATAGCTCGCATGCTTCAGACGCATCGAGATCAAACAAATCATTTATGCAAACAGCTGTATTACAACCAAGAGGGGTGGCAGGACGTTTTCGTGGGCGCGTACCGGATGCGGGGGCGTTCTCCTTATCACCCTCCTGTCCCGCCTGCCAGCGCCCTTTCGCAATGCGGGAGGCGCTATGTTTGAGCTCAGTCAGCTTGATACCCATCCAGACCACCGCCGGCAAGGTGACACCAGACGCTCTATGCCCGGGCACGGAGTACTCCTCACGCTCATCGAGAATGTGGTCGACCATGTTGTACCTCCAGACAGCATCGACGAATACGACTGGTGTCCTGCGGGTTGACTTTCCAGGTTCAGGAGGGAGAGTATGGTGACAAAGAGCACATTTGAGGGAACGTTCCGACAAGGTTCTTGGAGCCTGACTCCGCAAATCCATACTTAAAGGTGTGCTGGTAGATACACTTCGTCTCCCAGACTGGAGGGCCGCTGGTAGGGACTTTGATAGTGATAGAACACTCCGGTCGTCCAGAGCGGCCGCAAAAACCGCAAGGAAGCACATTGCCGACCTCGAGTAGATGTATTAAGAATTAATTAACCGTAGTCATAGAAGAAAAAATACACCGGTTCCTTCAAACTGACATTCTCTGGTGTGTTGCTTGATGCACGCAGAATGTGCTGGCCAATATGTGAGCGCATATCGGCAACCTTCGCTTCACAGAGTGGGCAAACGACGATCCGCTCGCCTTCGGACGCTGTAAGCAAATTACATGCTTCGACGGAGATAACAGCAGGTGTACCTAAGAAGTATTGTCAGCTAAATTCAAATTAATACAAAAAAAACGTACCATCAAAGAGTTGGTAAGGGAATGCTTTGGCGTCTGAAGGAGTGATACAAGCAATAGACTTGAGAGGGGCTTTTGCTTCGACTGCCTTCATCCACAAGAGCTCGCATGCCGCTTGAAGGGTACCATGTGACACTTGCCAAGTACTTTGCCCCCCTTGAATCTCCGAAAAATCGTCGTTATTGATATCTTCGCGAAGTCGAATAGAGGTGGGCTCAGCATTGATTGGTTCGACGAGGAAGCTGGGCACGCTGACGATCACGATACGTTCCGTAGACCCTGTTGTTCCTGGGATAGCGGACCGGGCTTTGATGTATCCTCCATTCCAGAGGAACGATAGGCACTCAGATCGCGATAACAAAATCATTAAGGCGAGTTATCTGCACTAGTGCTGGAAAAGTATGCGACTGTTCACAGCTTCTGAGAGGTTGCCGCGGCCATTCTCGAAACATGATGTATGACAGCCTGACGCATCACTCTCGTCCACAGCATTTTCGACTGTCTGCGTAGCTCCGAACTTCCGGATGTCCATGTACTTGGAATGAACTCGTCATATTATTGCGTCTGGTAGGAGTAGTCTACTGAGGGACAAAGTGGTACCACTTGATAGGAATCAAGATTCTGGGATGATTGGCAAGCTTATTTCTTCCATTTTCATTCTGTGGGGAAATTCTTAGGGATTTGCTGTGAACAGAATTCGATCGTGAAGGAATTGATTACGATGGGCGTTTATGGATAGTAATGGAAGCCACAGCAGGATTACAAAATCAACGGTTTGCCGCGTTACGAGCGCAGTGGTCCTGGCTTCCACAACGGAGGCACTGCTGGAAGGAGAAAAATGAGATCCCCGGTGTAGCAACGTGGTATGAGGCAAACGATATAAAGAGCCTACATGATGAATTGGGTCATAGGCAGACATCTAATTCTGCTCACGACCCCTCGCTACACATAAGATCGGCGACTGTACCACAGAGCATACCCCTTGTCAACTTCAAACGCTACTGACAGTCAATCTCCCTGTATAGCGATATTTCATGATTACGCGTTAAAGGATATCATACTGCAAGAATGTATGCGACATCGGTGCCAACACAAAGGATGCGAGTGCACGCGAAGGCAGTGTCGGCAGTCGCGTTCTTCAAAGACGGTCGACGGGTCGTCACTGCTTCAAAGGATAAAACCCTGCGAATCTGGAACGTGGAGAAAATAGAATTGGTGGGAGGGCCATTCGAGGGACACAGTGACTATGTGGATTCGGTCGCTGTATCACCAGACGATAGGCAAATCGCGAGCGGCGGAGGAGATGGAGTCATCATCATCTGGGACGTCGATAGCAAGCAGAAAGTACTCGTGGTGAGGCATGAAGATAGGGTTAAATCACTATGTTTCTCCCCAGACGGCAAGAGACTCGCAAGCGGTTCATTGGACGGAACAGTTATTATATGGGATGCAAAGACTGGCACTGTCCTTTCAACACTCGTTCAGGGTCCCGGTCATCCGTCTTCGGTGTTCTGTGTTGCCTTCAGCCCCGATGGGCTAAAATTGGCATCTGGCACACGGCGCTACATTCGAGTTTGGAGCACCGATAACGCCGATCTTCTGTTTGACATTGACGCTCACGACGATTGGGTTCAAAACGTTGTGTGGTCGCCTGACGGCCAGCAACTTGTCTCTGCATCACATGACACAACAATCAAGTTTTGGGACTCCTCAAATGGAACCCAGATCGGACAACCTTGCACCAGTCACAATTCCTCCATCGCGTCACTTGCCATCTCTTCCGATGGCTTTTTCATTGCCATCGCCTCGCACAACAATACTGTGCAAATGTGGAGCACAAAGTCACACCAGCAGATAGGACAGGCATTGGAGCACACCGCGTTGGTTATCTTTGTTGCCATTTCTCCCAACGGAGAGTTACTCGCGAGTGGAGACTCTGCTGGAAATCTTCAGCTCTGGTCCATCGAGAATGCAGTTTCCGCAGCATTCGGGATGAAGTCTTCATACAGTGCCTACTTTGCGTACTGCAGTAAAGTGAAGCTTGGACGAAATCTCTATTCGGAGGCCCTTTCGCATGCTGAAAAGGTACAAACGATATCCATCACTAATTTGACAAATCTGACGATGTGCGCAGGTCATTGAGCTCAATCCTTCGTCTTATATCGGTTACGAATTAAAGCATGCAGCGCTCCACGGAGCACAGCGCCATGATGATGCATTCAAAGCATTCACAATCATGCTCTCCAAGTTGGATAATGCACTTGACCCACAAATACGACGTAAGCCTCAACCAACTCAAGCGCGGACTTGAAGATGACTTACTTTTTTTGCAGAGCTACGCCAGCAATACATCAGTCCATCTGAAGTAGAAGATGCTATTCGACGAGCTATTGACGCCCAACTGGACAACGCTCCATTTCGTCTAATCAACACCTCTACTGGACGTTTGTGCGATCGAGGTGAACAGATCAACGCATTCGCGGAGAGTACAGAGTACAAAGAGCTTTTGCATTCATTTGAAATACATGCGCCCCTCCAAACAGGGCTCATCAAAGGGGCGGTCACGAAGTACTTCGGTTGGGTCATGTTGTCCCATAGATGGGAAAGGAAGGAGTTGGGGCTGCACGACATTCAGGACAAGGTCATATACGCCTTAGATCCGGTCGGAACCGTTATGAAGTTGCAAAAGTTCTGCAAAGTCGCTCGTGACGCAGGGCATCGTTGGGCGTGGAGCGATACATGCTGCATCGACCAGAACAACCATGTTGAGGTCCAGCAATCAGTCAACTCCATGTTCACCTGGTATCACTACTCAGCGCTCACCATCGTCTACCTATCCGATGTTCTTCCTTCATCAAAGTCTTGCGCGCTTGCAAACAGCATTTGGAACACGCGAGGATGGACCGTTCAGGAGTTCCTCGCTCCTAAAATTATTCTCTTCTACCAAGCAGACTGGACCCTATATCTCGACGACCGCTCATGCAACCACAAGGAGTCTGTCGCTATCATGGGGGAGTTAGAGGATTCAACTGGCATAAATGCGCGGGCGCTTGTCGACTTCCATCCAGGGACAAGGGATGCCCGAGAGAAACTTCGATGGGCGTCAAACCGTGACACCACGAGGGAGGAAGACATCGCCTACTCTTTGTTTGGCATCTTTGATGTCAACCTTCCTGTTATATACGGAGAGAAAAGACAAAAGGCGCTCGGACGACTCTTGCAGGAGATCATAGCGCATTCGGGCGACATCACAGCCCTTGATTGGGTGGGACAATCGTCCAACTTTAACAGTTGTCTCCCAGCCGAGATTTACTCATACAATGCTTTGCCATGCACGCTACCACCTCTATCCGAAGACGAGATGCAGATATCAGTCTCCAGACTGCGAAACATTGTGGCTGGGGAGCCGGCTTCGAAATTGTACACCACTCTTGAGAACCTCAGCGTTCCTCGTTTTTCAAACGCCAGATTGCAATTGCCTTGCATCGCATTTCCTCTCACAGAAGTCAGGCGGAGGCCTGGTCAAGACGGGGCCACATGTTTTAGTTATGATGTGAAGGCAGCCGGGCTACAAGACCTGCTAGTCAGAACGGAAGACAGGCTTGTTCAATTCTCGCCTACAAGACGTACTCGGCAGACATTCTTGCTCGTCCGTCCGTGGAATCGGTATGATCTTGGGCTGATTAACTTTGCAGACCAGGCGCAGAGCGTAGAAGATTGGTCCGAACTTCGGTCTCTGTCAGATCATACGTTTAATGGCCACTTTGGACACGACGAACTGGCTACGCGGGAGTTGAGGTTGATCGTTCGCCTCGCACAACCTTTTGGCGCACTTCTGCTAGCGCAGCAGTGGGGTGGAGAGTATAAGAGAATTGCTTCGGATAACAATATCATCGCGCAAGTTAGGGACATGGCTTCTGTTGGTGACATGATGGACGTCAGGATGCTGGAGATATTGTAGCTGTGAAGAACGGAATCTTTTTGTTTCATACTATGACAACACCTCCGTATGAACGGTACCTCTAGAATTTTGTTGGTATTGGTCTCGCTATTGTATCATACATTGTCTCGTTTACAACAAGCTAATCCCCAAATCAGACGTCCTAGGGAAGAGGGGCCGAAAGCTCCAGCACAAGCGCTTTCTAGAACTTCGCTGTTTGCCGGGCTAGTGTTGCCGCCGAGGCGAGTCGAGGTGGAAAATACTGATAAATCGACACAGTTCGGACTAACGAGTTAAAACGATTTGTACCTCGTTCACCTCACGGTTTGGAAACGAGTTCGGAGTAATACGGTAGCCCAACCAATGAGAAGCTAGGGAATCTGCATGATGACGACGACAATTATTGCAAGTTGCTAGTATACGAGCAGCAGGTATACTAATTATGATCAATGTCCCTTGCATTCTGAAGCAACTCGTCAAGCTCGCGAAGATTTCCAACAGCCATTAACTTGTCGACTGCTCTGGGAGTCATAGATCCAGATATTGTGTAGTCCCGCTCGTCAGCCACCAGGTCCTCTGAAATTAAGGCGGACCTGCTTCAAATGAACTTCAGGACTTGTAGTGCTTCAAGTGTGGTCGGAGATAAATTACTGCGCCGTAGAGTGCAGGTCTCTTTGCTGGATGAAAACATGTGCTCGGAAGGCACAGATGAAACTTGAACAAGCAGGACGTCCATAGCGACGCGGAATAGAAGCGGAAATGTACGTTCTTTTTGCTAACATGATACCTGTTAATCTTATGAATTGCAGACAAAAATATATCACATACCTCCCAGAAACGAACGATATCTGTTGTGCGTTCAGCTGCTTAAAGTATGCGATTGCGTCAGCACGACGCATCGTTCTCGTCAGCATTTTCGACTGCCTGTGTGGTTCATGCCAGATGTACTTGGAGTGAACTCATCATATTGATCGAGTCTGGTAAGAGTAGTCTACCTGGCGGACGAAGTGTTACCACTTGATAGGAACTAAGATTTGTGATATTCGGCAAGCGCATTATTTCCATTATGATGTTTCGTGGAAATTGTAAGGGATTTGCTGTGAACAAGATGAAGGAATTCCCTATGACGGGCGTTTACGGACAGAGGTAATGAATCTGATGGAAGGAGCGAAATGAGATCCACGCTGTAGCAACGTGGTATGCAGTAAACGTTGTATAAAGAGCCTACGTGATTTAGATTATGGGCAGACATCCAATTTGACTCGCGACCTCTCACCACACATAAGATCAACGACTTAACCACAGGGTACGCTCCTCGTCAACTTGAAACGTTACTGACCGTCCATCTTCCTGTCTAGCGACATGTCAGGATTGCTCGATGTAGCACAAAAAGCATATCTTACTGTGAGAGAGCGCGCAACTCCGAAGAGGACCCAATCGGCGCAAACAACTCAGTCAGCGCAGGCAACCCAGCTGGCGCCAACACAAACGGTGCGAGTGCACACGAAGAATGCGTTGGCAGTCGCGTTCTTCAAAGACGGTCGACGGGTCGTCACTGCTTCAGAAGATAAAACCCTGCGAATTTGGGACGTGGAAAAAAGAGCATTGGTGGGAGGGCCATTCGAGGGACACAGTGACTGTGTGATTTCAGTCGCTGTATCACCAGACGATAGGCGAATTGCAAGTGGTGGAGGAGATAGAACCATCATCATCTGGGACGTCGATAGCAAGCAGATGGTATTCAAACCGCTGGTGAAGCATAGAGGCCGGGTTCGGTCGGTATGTTTCTCTCCCGATGGCAAGAGACTCGCAAGTGGGGCATATGATGAAAAAGTTATGATTTGGGATGCGGAGACTGGCGCTGTTCTCTCAACGCTTTGGTGTAGGAGCCCGGTGAACTGTGTCGCCTTCAGCCCCAATGGGCTAAAATTAGCATCCAGCGGAGCGTTTGGTACCATTCGGATTTGGAGCACCGATAACGCCGAGCTTCTTCTCAAGATTGACGCTCACCAAGATTTCGTTCAAAGTGTTGTGTGGTCGCCCGATGGCCAGCAACTTGTCTCTGCATCACATGGCAAAACAATCAAGTTTTGGGACTCGTTGAATGGGACCCAGATCGGTCTACCTTACACCGGTCACACTTCCTACATCCGCTCACTAGCCGTTTCTTCTGATGGCTGCTTCATTGCATCTGCCTCACAAGATAAGACTGTGCGCCTGTGGGATACAAAATCACAACAGCAGATAGGACAGCCACTCAAGCACACCGTACATGTTTCCTGCGTCGCCATTTCTCCCAACGGAGACCTGCTCGCGATTGGGGACAATGATGGGAATCTTCAGCTCTGGTCCATCGAAAACTTTCCGCAGCATTCGAGATGGGTTCCTCATACTTTGCACATTGCAGTAAGGTGAAGTTGGGCCTAAAGCTTTATGCGGAGGCCCTTTCGGATGCGGAAAAGGTGCAGACGATATCTATTATCGATTTGATAATTTTGATGATGTTCGCAGGTCATTGAGATCAACCCTTCGTCTTATCTCGGGTACGAACTAATGCATGCAGCGCTTCGTACAGCACAGCGCTATCATGCATTCGAGGCCTTCACAACAATGCTCTTCAAGTTGGACAATACATCCGACTCACAGATACGACGTAAGCCCCAAAGAACTCAAGCGCCGACCTGAACATGACTTACTAATTTTTGCAGAGCTGTGCCAGCGATACGTCAGTTCATCTGAAGTAGAAAATGCTATTCGATAAGCCATTCACGCTTAAACTGGAAAACGCCTCACGTTGTCTAATCAACACATCTACTGGACGTTTGTGTAATAGAGATGCGCAGATCAACGCATTCACGGAGAGTACATGGTACGAAGAGCTTTTGTATTCATCGGAGTGCGTGGACCCCTCCAAACGGAACTCATCAAAGAAGCGGTCGCGAAGTACTTCAGTTGGGTCATGTTATCCCATAGGTGGGAAAGGAAGGAGCCGCTCTTGCACGACATTCAGGGCAGGGGCATATATGACCTGGATCCGGTCGGAACCATTGTGAAGTTGCAGATGTTCTGCAAAGTCGCTCGTGGCTCAGGTCATCGCTGGGCGTGGAGTGACACGTGCTGCATCGACCAGAACAACAATGTGGAGCTCGGAGCATCAGTCAACTCGATGTTCATCTGGTATCACCACTCAGCGCTCACCATCGTCTACCTATCCGATGTTCTTCCTTTGTCAGAATCTGGTGCGCTCGCAAATAGCATTTGGAACACGCGAGGATGGACAGTTCAGGAGTTCCTCGCTCCTAAAATTGTTCTCTTCTACCAAGCAGATTGGTCCCTATATCTCGACGACCGCTCACGCAACCACAAGGAATCTATCAGTATCATGAGCGAGTTAGAGCGTTCAACTGGCATAAATGCGCGGGCGCTCGTTGCCTTCCGCCCAGGGATGAGAGATGCCCGAGAGAAACTCCAATAGGCATCAACGCGTGTCACCACGTTGCAGGAAGACATCGCATATTCGCTGTTTGGGATCTTCGGTGTCCACCTGCCTGTGATCTACGGAGAAAAAAGATAGAATGCGCTCGGACGTCTCTTACAGGAGATCATAGCTCATTCGGGCGACATCACAGCCCTTGATTGTGTCGGACAATCGTTCGACTTCAATAGTTGTCTCCCAGCTGAGATTTCTTCATACAAGGCTCCGCCGTATATGCTACCATCTCTATCTGAACACGACATGCAGAATTTAATCTCCACGCTGCGAAACAATGTGGCTGTGAAGTCGGCTTACGAAGCTGTATACCACTCTTGAAAACCTCAGCGTTCCTCGTTTTGCGAATGCCAGACTACAATTGCCTTGCATCGCATTTCCTCTCACAGAAGTCAGGCGGAGGCCTAGTCAAGACGGGGCTAGATGTTTCACGTATGAAGTCAAGGCGAACGGGCTACAAGACTTGTTGGTCACAACGGAGGACAGGCTAGTTCAATTCTCGCCTGCCAGGCGTACCCAGCAGACATTCTTGCTCGTCCGTCCGTGGTATCGATATGATCTCGGGCTGGTTAACTTTGCAGACGAGACTCAAAGCGCAGAAGATTGGCCCGAGCTTCGGTCTCCGTCAGATGATATACCCGGCAGCTATCTTGGATACAACGAGCCGGCTTCGCGAGAACTGAGCTTAATCGTTCGCCTCGGACAGCCCTTTGGCGCACTTTTGCTAGCGCAGCAGTGGGGTGGGGAGTATAAGAGAATCGCTTTGGATAACAATATTATCGCGCAAGTTGGGGATATGGCTTCTGTTGACGACATGATGGACGTCAGGATGCTGGAGATATTGTAGCTACGAAGAATGGGACATTTTCATTTCATACCTTGACAATACTTCCACATGAATTGTATCACTAGAACTTTGCATCGTATTGGTCTCACAAGCTAGTCCCACAATCAGACGTCGAATGCGTAGGTCGAAACTGGCGAGAACCGAACTGTGACCGAGAATGTCAAAGTGAAAGAGAATGACAGGGATAATGACAAGGAGCAACTTGAACGCTCCTTGGACCACTACTTCCATAGGTCAGTCCACTCATAAATAACAGACTTTGAATAGAAAAAACGTTATGGACATCAAGCTCATGTGATTCCATTCTCTGATCATTCGCATCACATCCGCATCCACAAAACTTCCCTCACCGCCCTATTCTTCCTAGTCCTCGATCCCATCTTGCAGTAGATGATTCAACAGAAGTAGGAAAAAAGGTCGAACGCAATGCTGGTGAGAAATGGCTCGCATGTTTCAGACACATCCGAGTCAACAGAATCAATGCGGCATGTGTAGCGTAATAAGAGATGTACAATATTTGCGTGAGACTTTTGAAACAGACTCCTCTTGAGTCTTGACCGCGTCTCTCAACTATGGTGCGCTCAATTTACTCCATCCCACCATAACCCCTCCAACTCATTCACATCCAGTCCTCCCGTATCGAACTCCTCAATGCTGGTCTTCTTCGCAGCGATGGTCGCAGACCTTATGAACTACGAACAATAGCCATCAACTTCGAAGCACAGGGAACAGCAGATGGCAGTGTCACCTACTCACATGGCCTCACCCAAGTCCGAGTCTCAGTCCTTGGCCCACACGAAGCAAAACCAGGAACAAGACGCGAAACATTCCATGATCGCGCAATACTAAACGTCGAAGTCCAACTCGCCCCTTTTGGCGTCGGTGAACGAAGAAGAAGAGGCAGAGGCGACAAGTAAATCTTATCTACGCGCACTTTATTTTATCGTTAATACATACACTTAGGCGCCTCCTCGAACTCGCAGCATCAATAAAAAGCACATTCGAACCTGTCGTCCAAACTCATCTCTACCCTCGCAGCACAATCGACATCTTCATCCACGTTCTCCAGCTCGACGGCGGCCTCCTCCCCGCTTGCATAAACGCCTCCACCCTCGCCCTAGCGACCGCAGGTATCCCCCTCTTCGACTTTGTCTGTGCTATCAGCGGAGGCGTGCACGGCACCCAACCATTACTCGATCTAACCACAGTCGAAGAAAACGATGTGCCGAGTGTGGTGGTGGGCGTTATGCCTCGTACAGGACGCGTGACGCTCGTCCAGATGGAGACCAGGTTGCATATGGATCGCTTTGAGGAGGTGTTTAGAGTTGCATGTGATGCGGGCAAGGTACTTTGGAGTGAGATGAGGGGTGCGCTCAAGGAACAGACAGGTGACTTGGTGGATAAACTTGAGGCTGGGCCTGGGATGGTTGTGGTGAAGGAGACTGAGGAGATGTAGGATGCCCACTACTGTAGAGATACGCACTTAGCTTCGACGTCATCCGGCTTCGAAGATTCGAAGATGGGTGTGACCTGTGACACTTCAGCTTTGAACTGTCACCAACTGCCAGCCGCTGTCAGTGCCTCAATTTATCAATGATCGCCAAGCTTGCGTTAGGGAGCACTCCGTATTCACTTATCTGGCGATATGTCAGGCTTCAGGCACTAGACGAGGTTGAGCCACCATTTGCACATGCTGCGGATGTTGAGCTTGATCCTTGTGGTATTCCTGTTGATGCGATTCTACTTAGGGTCAGTCCCTCGCAGCTATGGTACTGATGGTTCTGGCAATCTGCTGGCTTGCAATGAGGCAGAAAGTTATGATCAAGAGCTTACAGCTTCTGCCACCGAGGGTGATGAAGAGATTTTTGGTCGTGGAAAGCGCAGACACATGGAAAATACTCAGTACAAATTTTTTTGGAAACATTTAGGCGTTTTTTTTCACGTTTTACCGTATGTCAGTGTTTCAGATAACGTACGTGGCAGGGGGGATTTGTAGTTCGCCATTAGTCAGCGATCATACCTTCAAGCTTGCACCCTTTCAACATCCATTATCCTAGCTAGCAACTCCGGTTATGTACGAAAACTTCTAGTTGGTACCGGTCCGGTAAATTGAAGCAACACGCTCTCTTACTCCATCGATCATCATTATGACGAGCAACACCAGTGCTAGCGTCCCAGATGTTCAGTCTGAGTTCAAGGTCGTGTCGATCTTCGACACAGACTTGTACAAGGCATGTATCGTAGTAGCACTATCATCATCACAAATACTTATTGATCCGGTTGCGCAGTTCACGATGCAACAGGCTATTTTCGAATACTATCCTAATGCAAAAGTCGTATATCGATTCACGCATCGTGACAAACACCGCCAGTTCTCTAGAGCATGTATAGAGAATTTTCGAGAAGCACTGAGCGGTTCGTGTCTTTCCGACTATCCCATTCTACTATCATTGATCTAGCATATTCAGGTTTCGCCGATGTACAACTAACACATGACGAACGCGTCTGGCTCCAAGATAAATGCAAGTATTTCAAGCCTGCGTACCTCGATTATCTCCAGTCTTATAGGTTCAAACCCGAACAAGTGATTATATGCCCTTCAAGTTATTTGGGCTGTACTCATCCATTGATGCGTACTCGTAGATTTTTGTCACATTTCTCCCGTCTTCTGATGACCCTGATATGGGCAGCGTCAAGATCGAAGCGAGAGGCTTGTGGCTGGAGACAGTTTTATGGGAGGTCCCACTCATGGCATGTCTTTGCGAGATGTATTTTCGGTATGTGGATCAGGATTGGGATTATACCGGGCAAGAAGGTGAGCCAACTCCTTTCTCGGTTCTTGATTCTTTCGTGTTACTGAGTACGGGTATACGTCAGAACAAGCCATGTATAAAGCTACATCCCTCTTAGACGCGCGATGTACGTTCAGTGAATTCGGGACGCGGCGCAGGCGGTCGTTCGTCACGCAGGATTTGGTAGTGAGAGGGATTATAAAGGCGAGGGATGCGCATGAGTGGAAGGAGGGTTTTTTTGGAACTAGTAATGTATGCAATCATCGGTGATCCCCATTTGGTTTTTTTTTGACGCAGATGGGCAGGTCTACCTGGCTATGCGATACAACCTCAACGTGATAGGCACGATCGCTCAGTACGTCGCAGTTCCTGTTATTTTCATGACTTGTAACTTACAATTTTTAGCGAGTGGTTCATGGGCGCAAGTTTTCCTCACTTGATGATAAACATCCTCTGATCAAAGATATACTTAGATCGCAGCGTTGGGCGATTACAGAGATGCTGCTGGGACAGCTCTAGATCTCTGGTCAAACCTCTACGGAGACAATCTTTCAGTAACGCTCACGGATACATTCTCCACTGAAGTATTTTATCGGGTGCGTATATCGACTTTGAACGTCTCTTATTTCCATCTTCCCTTTTGGTGTCTTTTTATTATGTATATAGGAATTCGACAATAAACGCGCCAACCAATGGAAAGTCTTGCGTCAAGATTCGGGAGACCCAAAAGAATTCGCGCCGAGGGCTAAGCGAATGTACGAAGAGCGCAGGGATCGATTATAAACAGAAAGCTATCATCTTTAGCGACGGGTTGGATTTCAAGAAGACGAAGGAGTTGAATGAGCAGTGTCAGCTGCTTGGGTTCAAGTGTACGTCGTCACCTTATTTTTGGTTCTTAGTTGCGTTTCGTGGTCTAATCGCACGTGCAGGTTCGTTTGGTATTGGGACTTGGCTGACAAACGACTTTAAGAAGAAGAGCAGTGGGTATGAGGAACAGAGCAAGGCGCTAAATATTGTGATTAAACTTGGGTCGATTGATGGGAAAGAGTGTGTTAAGATTAGCGATGAGATTACAAAGGTGGGATGTGTCGTGATTCTCGGTTTTGTTTTGTCATTAATGGCCATTTGTGTTTATTTTTGCAGAATACGGGAGTTCCGGAAGTTGTGGCAAAGGTTAAAGAGATATACCAGATATCGGCCTCATAGACCCATTGTAGACCAGCAGTTGCGCGAGTGACGGTATTTTCGTGAATGACAATCTAAATCGATGGTGTCTTGAGCTGCCTTCTTACTCCGTGTATTAGAATGACTGTAGCATGCTAAACCATTTATGTCTAAACAACGTAACGAGCCCTGACCACCAGGTAGTATTAAAGGGATGATTCCGGACAGCCCCAGCATTCAAATTGTGATTATTATAAAAAACAGCTTATACCCAATTGTCAACGCTGCAGCGCCAGAACCAGTGAAAGAAATATCATTGAGGCGAGTTCCCCACACAAGTGCTGGAGAGGTATCCGATTGTGTTTATGAAGACAACTTTTGAGAAGTTGCCATACTCAAAACATGATAGCCTGGGCCCTGATGCATCAGTCATTCAGGGTGTTTTCGTCTGCCTGTGTAATTCGGGCTGGATATCCATGGTCTTTGCTGTGAATAAAATGAATGAATCAAATATGACGGGCATCTATGGACAGAGGATGACTCGAGTCTTGAATGGAAGGAGCGAAATGAGATGCACACTGTAGCAACGTGATGTGGAGTAAACGATATATAAAGAGCCTACATGAATTGGGTTATGGGCAGGCATCTAATTCTGTTCACGACCTCTCACCACACTGACTTCATCACAGAGTATGCTCCTCGTCAATTTCGGAGGCTACTGACAGTTTATCTCCCTGTCATCATTCATGTCAGGATTGCGCTATAAAGGAGATCGCACTGTGAGAAGGCACGTGACAACGGCGCAGACAATTCAGCTAGCGCCAATACCAACGATGTGAATGGACACGAAGAAAGTGACTGCATTCGCGTTCTTCAAAGACGGTCGGCGGATCGTAACTGCTTCAGAGAATGAAACCCTGCGAATCTGGGACGTGGAGAAAAGAACATTGGTGGGAGGACCATTTGAGGGACACAGAAACGACGTGACATCAATCGCTGTATCACCAGACGATAGACAAATTGCGAGTGGTGGGAGAGGTAGAGCCATCATCATCTGGGACGTCAATAGCAAGCAGATGGCATTCGATCCACTGGGTCGAGTCGGTGTGTTTCTCCCTCAATGGAAAGAGACTGACAATGGGACATGTGATGCAAGAGTTATTATATGGGACGCGGAGACTGGCGCTGTCCTCTCAACACTCGGGGTTGGGAGTGCGATGTATTGTGTCGCCTTCAGCCCAGATGGGCTAAAATTAGCATCCGGAACATGGCGTAACATTCAGGTCTGGAGCACCGACAACGCTGAGCCTCTTCTCTGGATCCACGCTCACCAAGATTTCGTTCAAAGCGTTGTGTGGTCGCCTGACGGTCAGCAAATTGTCTCTGCCTCATATGACAGGACAATCAAGTTTTGGGACTCGTCGACTAGGACTCAGATCGGTCAACCTTGCACCGGTCACACTTCCTACGTCCACTCACTTGCCATTTCTTCTGATGGCTTCTTCATTGCCACTGCCTCGAGCGACAATACTGTGCGCCTGTGGAACACAAAGCCACACCAGCAGATAGGACAGGCACTCGAACACACCAAACGTGTTTACTGCGTCGCCATTTCTCCCAACGGAGATCTGCTCGCGAGTGGGGACAATGATGGGAGTCTTCAGCTCTGGTCCATCGAGAACACACTTTCCGCAGCATTCGAGATGGGCTCTTCATACTTTATGCGTCGCAGTAAGGTGAAGTTGGGCCTAAAGCTCTATGTGGAGGCCCTTTCGGACGCAGAGAAGGTGCAGACGATATCCATCATTGATTTGATAATTGTGATGATGTTCGTAGGTCATTGAACTCAATCCTTCGTCTCATCTTGGATACGAATTGAAGCATGCAGCGCTTCGTGGAGCACATCGCTATGATGATGCATTCGAGGCCTTCACAATCATGCTCTCTAAGTTGGATGATGCACCCGACCCACAGATACGACGTAAGCCCCAAACAATTTAAATGTCGATTTGAAGATGGCTGACAATTTTTCAGAGCTACGCCAGCAATACGTCAGTCAATCTGAAGTAGAATATGCCATTCGACGAGCTATTCACACTCAACTGAAAAACGCTCCCCTTCGTCTAATTAACACTACTGGACGTTTGTGCAATCGAGAGGCGCAGATCGACGCATTCACGGAGAGTACAGCGTACAAAGAGCTTTTGCATTCGCTGGTGATACACGCGCCCCTCCAAACAGAGTTCATTAAAGAAGCGGTCGCGAAGTACGTCGGTTAGGTCATGTTGTCCCATAGGTGGGAAAGGAAAGAGCCGCTGCTGTACGATATTCAGGGCAAGGACATATACGAATTGGATCCGGTCGGAACCGTGGCGAAGTTGCAGAAGTTCTGCGGAGTCGCTCGTGACGCGGGGCATCGTTGGGCGTGGAGTGATACGTGCTGCATCGAGCAGAACAACAATGTTGAGCTCGGAGAATCAGTTAACTCCATGTTCATCTGGTATCACTACTCAGCGCTCACCATCGTCTATCTATCGGATGTTCCTCCTTCGTCAGAGTCTGGTGCACTCGCAAATAGCATTTGGAACACACGAGGATGGACCGTTCAGGAGTTCCTCGCTCCTAAAATTGTTCTCTTCTACCAAGCAGATTGGTTCCTATATCTCGACGACCGCTCACGCAACCACAAGGAATCTATCAGTATCATGAGCGAGTTGGAGCGTTCAACTGGTATAAATGCGCGGGCGCTCGTTGCCTTCCGCCCAGGGATGAGAGATGCCCGAGAGAAACTGCGATGGGCGTCAAACCGTGACACCACGAGGGAAGAAGACATTGCCTACTCTTTGTTTGGCATATTTGATGTCAGCCTTCCTGTAATCTACGGAGAGAAAAGACAAAAGGCGCTCGGACGACTGTTGCAGTACATCATAGCGCATTCGGGTGACATCACAGCCCTTGATTGGGTGGGTCAATCGTCCAACTTCAACAGTTGTCTCCCAGCCGAGATTTCCTCATACAAGGCTCCGTCGTGCACGCTGCCATCTCTATCTGAACACGACATGGAGGTATCGGTCTCCACGTTGCGAAACAATATTGTGGTTGTGGAGTCGGCTTCGAAATTGTATACCCTTCTTGAGAATCTCAGCTTTCTTCGTTTTGCAGACACCAGACTGCAATTGCCTTGCATCGCATTTCCTCTCACAGAAGTCAGGCGGAGGCCTGTTCAAGACGGGGCCAGATGTTTCACTTATGACATCAAGGCAAACGGGCTACACGACCTGCTAGTGACAACGAAAGACAAGCTAGCTCAATTCTCGCCAGCAAGGCGTACTCGGCAGACATTCTTGCTCGTCCGTCCGTGGAATCGGTATGATCTCGAGTTGGTCGACTTTACAGACGAGACGCAGAGCGTGGACGATTGGCCCGATGAGCCTGGAGATGTTGAGCTGGTTACCAGAGAGTTGAAGCTGTTAGTTCGCCTCGGACAGCCTTTTGGCGCACTTTTACTGGCGCAACAGCGTGGTGGGGAGTATAAGAGAATCGCTTCGGATAATAGAATCATCGCGCAAGTTAGAGACATCGCCTCTGCTGTTGAGATGATGGACATCAGGACACCGGAGATATTATAGTTGCGGGACATTTTCATTTCAATGATTTCATACCTTGACAACACTACATGAATAGTCTTATCCCTAGAATTTTGCATCGCATCAAACTCGATATCGTATCATATATTGGCTCGTATACGAACAAGCTAATTCCTAAATCAGACGTCTAGAAAGGAGATTCTAAGCGCCTGCAGAGGAGCTTCCTAAAACTGCGCTCGTTCAGATTCGTCCACAGCAATTCTCACTTTGGACGCGCCAACCAATGGAAAGCTCTGCGTCAAGACGCAACTATGAATTGTCCTGCATTAGAATTACTATTGCATGCTAGACCGTCCCTGTCAAAGAAACGTAACGAGGATTGCTTCCGTCTCTTGCAAGTCTACTCCAGAGCAGATAGGTACGACGTCGACAGTTAGGGGCCCACTAACTCTACCGTCGCTAGTCTCGTACGTCTGACCTCCCCAAGTCAGATTGACCGTATCGGAGGCATACCTAGTGTGGATAGCTTTAGCATCCAGGCCGCAACGATTATGAAATCAGTTCATACCCAATTTCTAGCGTCTTTACACTCATATTATTAGCAGTATATCCGGAACCCGTGAAAGAGAAATCGATGTGAGTCGAGTTCCTTGCGCCAGCGTCGGAAAAGTACGCGATCAAGTTTATGAAGATGGCTTTTGAGAGGATGCCATGCTCATAAAATGCATAGCCTGCCACATTATCCTCGTCGATGGAGATTTCGACTGCCTGCGTGGTTCCAGATGACCCGATAGCCTCTGCGGCGATGATGGCTGTGTAGTATGCTGGTTGTACGTGTGGGGCTAGCGGTGTAATTGGGGAACCGTCGAGGATTGAGTAGTTAAGCGTCGTGGGTTGAATCTATGAATAAGAGGGTTAAGTGACGCTGCATTGACTCAGATGAGTACTGACCAAATTGTACTTGTAGCCAATGCCGTCGTGGAAGTGTAGGCGACTGATGCCGACTTGTGTGGCATACAGGCTGTAGTCAAGTAACCAGAGGGCGGCGCCCGCTGTATTGCTGACATCTAGTAAAAAAGGACGATCATATGTAAGTGAGTTGCGACTTCTGTCCATGCTATCGACCTTACTAGGTGCACCGTGGCAACTCATACCTATGAGCAAGTCAGTAAGTCTAGCGCTGTGTAACAAGTCTCAGACAATAGCTTACTATTCGTCTCCCCGAGGATGTAGTCCAGCCCCTTGGCCAAAGTTGCTTCGACATCAGGGCTAAACGCGGATATATTGCCACGGATATAGCTCTTGGTCATTAAATCCTGCAGCACAGATCCGCCGCCAGTACAGAATGAGCCGCTGTAATGGTGCTGCGAAATGCTAACCACGGGAGTCAATATTCAGCACGCTATCCAGTTTCTAGAGCTGTGTTTGACATACGTCTCGATTAGTTGACCTGCAGGAGATTCAAGGATGCCCAGATTAAATATAGCTTGCGGAGAGAACCCGCTAAGATTGTTATGAGAAGACGCAGCAAAAGCGGCTCCAATTAATTTTGTGTATGATAACTCGGAGAGGTTGGCTGTTGTCGATACGTTATATGCAAATTCCTCCCACCTTCGTACTGGTCAGCACTGATGAGGACGTCATTGCCGCGAACTTACTCAGACACATATTCTTGTACACTCCAGCTACTGTTACGGCCCTGATTGCTGTAGTAGAGATCAGCTTCGTTGCCAACTTCGATGAACTTCAGAGTGATGTTTTTCTCCACGACAGCAGGGGAAGAAAATGCGTTCATGAGGGCAACAGTTTCGAGATAGGCTGCAGTGAGGTTGTATTCCCTCAAGTTCACGCCCCAGTGAACTTGCGTACCTGAAAATAAAGCGAGTTAGTCGCTCGAGTGTCCCGGAAATTAGATTACCATTTGGAAGATGATATATAATATCATAGAAGCCTTGGCCAACAGTGATATTAGTGGCTTCCGGGTATGGCGTGATTGTGCTCGAAGGAGGGAAAATATCTTCTTCGTACTAGGCACCAGTTAAACACACGAATAAACACACGAATCATTTCAACATGGAAAAAAAATTACCTCGATGTTGTAGCTGAAATCAGTGTGGTCCTCCGAGTCAGCACCTATTCTCACGAAGGGAGGAGTATACGTGATTTGGACAAAGTTATCAAGGACGTTGTTAAAGAACGTATTCGGTTCTGTTGTCCCTGCCCAATCGATCCATCTGTCTTGCTCGATTGAAAGCGAAACGAGGTTTCCCATGAGTGATGCTGCCCCCGAGGGCGCAGTAAGAGGGATTGCGACCTCTATTGCCGAGACAATTGGAGCGATGAGCGTGATGCGGGCAGCCCACATTATAGATCGCGGCATAGGGGGCATCTTTTCGGTTCTGGTGCAAGCCTGGAGTACAACTGCGAGAACCTATTATATACGGTTGGAGGAGGGGGATGAGTCATGGCCAAAATCACGATCCGATGGGCCGTCCTCATACTGAGCCTCATGACCGATGAGATGTCGTGCGCATGTGTAGAATATTTGTACATGTGAATCATGAATCATATATCACGATGGAGGGCGTGACGTACGCGAGACTTCGAAGTCCATTAAATTAGCGGGTTTTCTCCGAGAGCATTTCGAGGGGATCATGAGATCACGTCACAGTACTAGTCAGAGAGAGGAAGGGCAATAATGCGCCGCGTTCAAGGTTGCTACATACCAAGCTTTGCAACTGAAGGATTAGATTAAAGATGGCATTCAACAGCGTGTCACGATCAGTGACAACACCAGGGAGTCCTCAAAATTGTATGGCTCCGGAGGAATCGCGAGCTGTAAAGGTGTACAACTTTGAGTTTCAGGAACCACGTATAAGTATATCAGGTGGCCGATAATATTTGGTTGAAGGAATTGTCATTGTTTCAACTTCACGAACCTACCATTGACAGGACTTGGATGGTCCAAAATATGGTCGGCGTGGTAAGAGACAGACTTTGACACATAGCAAGGCCTGTCAAAACTCCGCCGGACTGTTCCGCCACGGGCATTCTATCTGACACCTGAGGTATCACCACCAACTGCCCGAAACCTATGGTAGAGCCCTAAAATGGTTGAGGTGTAGACTAGCCCTGAGAAAAATTTATTATATGGTTTTCGCACTATCTCTGTGAGAGGTTTCGTGTAGAGCTGTGTGAGAGCTGGGAAACAGGCCTATAAGCGGTGATGTGGCTGAAGAAAGAAATTACACTAAAATTTAAAACGTAGTCTCTCTGATTCAAACTCAAGCACTCACCATTGACCAACACACATACTTCACACGCACAGCCCGTTAGGTCATAAGCCCTTGTATTTGGTACGTGTCGATTTATATATGACAACCGGCAGGTCATCTCATCACAAATTTCGCTAAGTCTTTGTGCCAAGTCCTAATCAGTCTCTACCATCTAGCAATTATTGTAGTGTAACACATATTTTGCAGAAAGCAGTTCTTGTGAAATTCACATTCTATATAATGTATTTGTGTTCACACTGCTTAGGTAAACAGAACCAAGTGTATTTTGTGTAGAATACAGATGCTAGTCCAGCAAACCTAGAGTTCATTATAGAGTTCTCGGACAGGATGTTCACACAAGCTTTTTCATAGGTATACCATAGGTTTGATACTTAGATCTATGGACAAGCCCTGGATCAGACCAAATATGCACTATAACCAATCTATTACCCAGGTGGGAAAAAAAACCTTTGATAAGCATTGGATCTATGGGCTTTACAGCATTATTTATTTATTTATGTACTAAGTCTCTATTCAAACTTCCACCTGTTGCCAAGGTGTTACAAATGGTTTTCGCACTATCTCTCTACAGCCCAATGTGGCAGTTGGTGGTGTAGGATGGGATCTGTCTGCAGGATAGATTGGCATCATGTCCACAGAAATATTTTGCATTTGTGATAGAATCTGTACTGTAATGGTATTGGATATCAAATTTTACATATGTTTGTGATATGACATTTGGGCAAATTAGGGAGACAATATCCTACATCTGATGGCATCTTGTATCCAAACTTTGAAATAAAATATGTTTTACTCTAAGATATGTGCCATATATAGAGTTTAAGCATGAATATGGTGGCTGATCAATTTTCATCACAAATTTTAAATATGAACCCCATACATATTTGGTATGGAGCTTTGTTTTCACAGGTAATCTGTGAGGCAATTTCAATGACTGTGACTGCACATTGACATGGTCCATGCACTGCTGTGCTTACATGGCTTCAAGCCCCTCTCTTGATGTATATCTGGGCACCTGCACTCAGGTAAACTGCATCTTTTCTGCTTTACCACTGTGAAGCAGAAAATTTTCGCTAATTTGAACTTGCTTCTGTTAAGAACCATGCTCAAGGGAGAGAGAGAGACTGACTCAGAGGGGCTTGGCCTCAACTCGTATGCTGTGCCCCTTACCCGAGTATGTGCCCTTCATTTCAGAGGAAGTCTGATGATGGTCCGATGAAGTCCGGAGGACTTCTGGAGGCTGGCTACCCTGGTGGAGAGTGCGGGAGGACTTCCAGAGGAGTGTGGGAAATGTCTGGAGGAGTGCAGGAGAGTTCCGGAGGAATGCAGGAAGTGCTCAGGAGAGTTCCTACTGCAAGGTAATATTTCTACAGGAAAACATGATGGAAGGATAGGAGGTCCAGAGGACAGGAGGACAGGATGTCCGGAGGTCTGGAGTATGGAGGGCAGGAGGTCCAGAGGTATGGAGGACAGGACATGGAGGTATGGAGGACGGAACATCCAAAGGACAGGATGCCCGGAGGTATGAGGGACAGGAGGTCCAGAGGTACAGAAGACAGGAGGTCCAGAGGTCTGGAAGGAATAGGGGCTACATTGGACGAAGTCTGATGTAGAAGCAAACAGAGGTAGACTACCCTAAGGTAGAGTTGGAGGGACAGGAAGTGGACCTAAGTCCAGAAAGAGGGCAAGTGCCAGAAAGGCAAGACTCTAGCCCAGGGAAGCAATCCCTAGACTTGGGACAGAGACATAGGGGACAAATCTGAAGGTCTGGAATTCTGGCCTAGGGAATCCATCCCTAGGCCTTTATGGAAAAGGACAAGACTCAGATGGACTGAAGTCTGGAAGAAGATTGGGCAAGTAGAACAGGATCTAAGATGATATTCAGACTGAGGACTCTACTGTAGTTGTACAGGGGTTATATACTAGAGGCTATCTGAGAGGATCAGTAAGCAAAGGAGTAAGGCTATGTACGAGCATGCAGAAACACATTGGTAAGTAAGACAGAACATAAGTAAATGAACTCAGAGATGAAACTAGTACAAGGATCAATCAGCAAGACAGAAATAGAGATAACCGAGAACTGGAAAGGTGGAGATGCCTAAATGGGGATAGGTGCAGGATCTCAGATGGAGGGTGGGAATAGGTCCAGAGATAGTAACAGTTAATATCTGAAGGTCTGGAGATCTGGAGATCTGGAAGGCAGGGCAGAAACAGGACTGAGATATGTGAGGTGGTGGATGTATTCCAGAATCTGAGAGGAGGTAAAGTCCGGATGTCTTGCTAGATGGAATGTGTGTAGGGTGGACAGGATAGGGGATCCAGGAATGAGTCAGATATGGGGTCCGGAAATAGGTCTGGAAAGCGTGGGAATATGATGGGATCTATGTTTGGCATACAGGATATGACAGCTTCCCTCATTCCATCATTACATTCAACTTTGTATGGATCCTAAATCATGGCTTTCTCATACTCAGACTAGTAGTAACTCATGGTCTCTTTCTAAACAACCTTCAGCAGAACAAAGCCCCTCTCCATGGAAAAATACCTTCAATTCTGATTGTTTGAGCTTGGTAGGGGGTTATAGACAAGGAACTCTCACCAAGATGAATGCCATCTTTGAAATCTTTAAGTGAGCATCATATGTCAACAGGAGTGAGTTTGGAGGGTGATCAGTCACTGAGCTCATCGGTCCTTATCACTGGATGCTCAACTCCTTTGAAAAGGAAGTTGTCCAAATTGGAGAACAAGATTGTGAGAATGAAGAAGCTTCAAAAGATGGAAAAGAATTGTGAGGAGACAATGATAGTGCGGAGCTGTCCATCAACTCAGACTCCAAAGAGAACTCTGAGTCAGAGGTTGATGAACCATTGCATAAAAAGCAATGAAGATTTAAACTTGACCTCTCAAACCTCACATGTTATGAACTAGGATAGTATAACGACAGCAACTCGATAAGAGTGACGGCTGAAGTTATGGTCTAAACCTTGCAAATACAAGGGTCTTTAAAGACAAGACAAAGAGAGTGTCTTTGTCTTGAATATTGGTCACAATGTCTTAAGATTGGAGGTCTTAAGTGAAGGAATGTTCAGGTGAAAACCTAGTAGATTAAAGTAAAGAACTACTAAGTACATTGTCGACTATATATATGAGATGTAACTAGCTCTAGGGCAGGTACATCAGTAATGAGTCAGAGATAAGAGACGAGTCAGAGATAAGAGATGAGTCAGAGATAAGAGGTGAGTCATCTAACGATGGCCAAGGCGATTGTGATGTAATACAAATATAGAAGATGAGTCTAGTGATGGCACAGTATCGTGTGGTCATGACATAATACAAGTATAGTGAAGAAAATGAATAGGGGCACATGTAACTGTAACATCACAAACCCTTCTGTCATCAGAAGGTCAAAGAAGCTCCCTGCCTCATTATGAAAAACCAACTCTATTCTTGTGAATTGGGCCCATGACCTCAAGCAGGTCAAGTGTAAGTGGCTTGAGTCTTCATTCATCCCAGAGTTCCCAGAGTCTGAGCTCTACAACATCATCCAAGGAAGAGTTGTCAACTTCAATGTTATCTTTACAGGATGGTACTCAGATGATGCAGAACATGATCATGAAGAAAAACTTGGAAAACTCAAATTTAAGATTGGTGGAGAAGCAGAACCTGCAAAGTCTGTGTGAAGCTCACAGGACTGGAATGTTGCCTACTCACTCTTCACTCATGCAATGTGATTTGCTTTCCCACATTGACTTGACATGCTTGAGGACTATGGAAACTTCATCCACCAAAAGTTTGCCCAAAACATCAGCAAGTATCATTCCTGTGTCATCACCTTTGATAAGGCAGTCAGAAAACATGTCAGTTGGAGGAGAGACTTACAACTCTCCAATTTCAACCAATTTTCAGACCTCTATGAAGGACACTTCTCCCTCTCTGGCTGCTGTGTCAATGATGAGGGGAGCTCAAGTGGTTTGAAACACCAATGAGGAATTGATTTCTGCAAAAGATGGAACTACAAGACCTGTAGTTGATCAGATTCATCCTGCAACTACTGGCACATATGTGCAAAGTGTGGGAGTTCAGACCACCCTGAAAAGAACTGCCCCTCTTGCTCCTTTTCAAACTAATTTTGTTGTCAAATGTCCTCAGTACTTACAGGGAATGGTGTGGTTCATAGGTGAGTCTTCTTTCAGTCCTACAGCTAAATCTTTCTTGTATGCAACTTCTCTACCTCTGCCTGGAAATCATGATTTCTTGGAGACTGCTTTGGACTCCTTGAATGCTTGTCCTGATCTT
This sequence comes from Suillus subaureus, assembly GCF_016647635.1. Classification (NCBI taxonomy): domain Eukaryota; kingdom Fungi; phylum Basidiomycota; class Agaricomycetes; order Boletales; family Suillaceae; genus Suillus; species Suillus subaureus. The sequence continues at coordinate 1,246,865 of NW_024538562.1, read as the reverse complement.
TTTGCAATTGTCACCCCCCATCAAAATCAGTGTTCTCTGTGAGCTCCTTGAGGAGCATCCAAATTGTCCTTTTGTCAAGTCTATTCTAGAAGGTCTGCATGAGGGTTTTTGGCCATGCATGGATACTACTATGGATGGTTATCCTTTAATGTAGGATAACTCTTATCATCCTCTCAAGAGCAAAGAGCATTGAGCTTTCATTCAAGAGCAGGTTGATGAAGAAGTATGGCTTGGCTGTTTCTCACTTCCATTTGGGCCAAATTTACTTGCTGAAATGTACAGCACTCCAGTTCGTGTGGTTCCAAAACCTAACTCAACCAAATTGTGTCTTGTTGTAGACCATAGTGCTGGAGATTTTTCCCTTAACTCCATAATCAACCTCGATGACTCATCAGGTGTCAAGCTTGATGGTATGCATTCACTTGGTCTTAGTCTCCTGCAGTTTTGTCAAGAATGTCATATCCCACAATCTAGACCCACATTCCATCATATTCCCACACCTTCCAAACCTATATCTGGACCCCACCTCATATCCAACTCATTCCCAGTTCTCCCTCCACTGTCTGCCCTACACCTTAGCAGGATCAGCTCCACTGCTAGCCTGATCCATACCACCCTATCCTGTCCACCCTATGCACACTCCATCCAGCAAGACATCTGGACTTCACCTCATCTTGGATTCTGGACTATATCCACCTCATCTTCTGGATCCCCAGATCTCTGGACCTCTGATTATCAACTCTGGACCTATTCCCACCTTCTGTCTGACATCCTGTGCCTATCCCCATTTAGACATCTCTGGCTTTCCGGCTTTTGGTTACCTTTTGTTCCATCTTGCTTATTGATCCTTGTACAAGTCTTTATCTCTGAGTTTCATTTACTTATGTTCTGTCTTACTTACTAATGTGCTTTCACATGCTCATACATAGCCCTGCTCCTTTGCTTACTGATCCCCTCAGATATTCTCCAGTATATAACCCCTGTACATACTCTTGTAGTTTCCTTTGTTTGAATATCAACTTAGACTTGCCCAATCTTCTCTGAGACTTTGGTCCACCTAAGTCTGTCCTATCCACCAGGCCTAGGGATTGATTCCCTAGGCTAGAGCTTTGCCTTTCTGGCACTTACCCTCCTTTTGGACCTAGGTCCAATTCCTGTCTCTCTGACTCTACCTTAGGGTAGTCTACCTCTGTTTGTTTCTACATTGCATGAAGTCTGATGTAGCCCCTATTCCTTCCAGACCTCTGGATGTCCTGTCCTACTAACCCTCAGACATCCTATCCTTCCATCCTGTTCCCTGTAGAAGTATTACTTTGCAGTGGGAACTCTCCTAAGCACTTCCTGCATTCCTCCAGAACTCTCCCACACTCCTCTGGACATTTCCCATGCTCCTCCAGAAGTCCTCTAGCACTCTACCAGAGTAGCCAGCTTCTGGAAGTCCTCCAGACTTCATCAGACCATCATCAGACTTTATCTGAAATGAAGGGCACATACTTGGGTAAGGGGCACAGCATACGAGCTAAGGCTAAGCCCCTCAGAATCAATCCCTCTCTCTACTTTGAGCAAACTGATTCTTAACAAAACACCAAAGATGCCTGGATAAGAAGCTCTGTCTCTTCTGTGGCAGACCTGGTCACACTGCCTAGGAATGCAACAAGTGGTCTTTATGTGCTGCCAAAGGCCATACTGCGACAGTTGATCTGGAAACCAAACCAAATACCTCAGACAAGGCAACAAAACAGTCCATGACCCTCCTAACTCTGCATGGGATAAGGATCATGCTGACTCAACCCATGCAACAGAGTTGCAACTCAACACTGTTTTCCTTTCTAATCCAAACTCTCTCTATCCATATGTTTTTATTCCTACATATTCTAATATATCTGCCTTTCTAGCTCTTGTAGATTGTGGCTCCTCCCATTGTTTTGTAGAAACCAACTTCATCCATAAATATAATCTACTAACCTATGCAATTCCTCCAATTCTGCTCCATTTTTTGATGGTACATACTTGTAATACAACCATTTTCAAAGCTATAGATTGCCTATTTATTTTCCATCTGGTATAGTCACCTCTGATATGTTTTATGTTACTCCTTTGGATTCATCTTATCTTATCATCCTTGGATATAGCTGGCTTACTCAACACAAACTATTGATTGATTGGGTTTCAAACAGCATTAATTTCTGGTGGAATGCTATTGACCCCTTCAATATCACATCTGCCACCTTCAGTGGAAACTTCCACTCCAACTACTTCTAACATCTCTGCTGATACCTCCAGACCTAATATTTCCCTAATTAATGCAGTTGCCTTTTGCTGGGCCTGCAAGTTAGAAGGTTCCCAGCAGTTTAGCATCTTCCTACATCCTTTGGATATCCAGCTCCAGTCTGCCTCACTTTTGTCCAATGCCCTGGACCTATTGTTAGATTAGCAAGCGTGTCTTGCAGCTGAGCACACCAAAGTTTGTTCTTGCTTGCCACCTTTTCATTGTCCTATAACATGTATGTTCCTGCTCTTGTTTTGCTCTTATGATAACACTTGCCATTATGCACTGAAATCCTTTTGATTGCTTTGGCCAGTGCCATATTTCTTTTGTTAACAGTCTCAAATACTTATTCATTCATACAAGAGTGCTTGTGCTATATAGATAGCTACAGACTCAGACTGCCACCTCAGACATTTGCTTTTATGCACAATGACTGAGGTGAGATACTTACACTTATTTATGTTTGCCTTTACTTACTTTGTGCAGAAAGTCTGTCTGTTCCAGGTGAATACATTAGACATTTGCTTTCGCGCGCAACGACTGAGAGAGTCTGTTTGTTCCAGACCTGCACGAGTATAGTAATCCTTTACCTATCTGGTATTCCTTCAGAGTATCATGAATATGCAGATGTCTTTGACAAGGGCAAAGCCAGCCAACTTCCTTCTTATTGTCCTTATGATCTAAAGATTGATTTAGAAGAAGGAATGGCTCCACCCCTAGGTACCATATATTCCCTTTCCCTAGTCAAGCTTAAAGCTCTCTGCTACTCTGTTACAGTCATGTATGCCCCTATTCATTTTCTTTCTTATCTTTGTTGTATTATGTCACAAGCCACATAGTGCTGCTGCTAGACTTATCTCTGATACCTTGTATTACATCACGATCACCATTGCCATCACTAGATGACTCATTCTTATTGCTTACATGTTCTTTTCTTATCTCTGACTCATTGTTGACTTATGCCTGTCTTAAACTACCTACAATTCCTATATATAGTTAACCATGTACTCAGTAGTACTTCACTTTAATCTTACTAGGTTTTCACCTGAATCTTCTCTTGCTCAGGACCTCCAATCCTAAGTTGTCTGAACTAATATTCAAGCTGAAGACACTCTCTTCGTCTTGTCTTACAACCCTTGCATTTGCAAGGTCTTGACTATAACTTCAGCCATCGCTCTTATCGAGCTGCTGTTGTTACAACTATCCTAGTCCATAACAAAAGATTAAAGTGCCTTACTAACCCTCTCCATCAGGGAGGTCCCAGAAACCAGACAGAGAGAGATGTAACATCCCCTGTAACCAGACACATCACTAGACCAGAAAGATCAGGATGTCAACACCTATTACTGCCCCAGAACTCAAAGCTGGAGCCCTGACGTCTTACAATGGGAGCCCTCAGCAGGCTTTATGATGGTTGTTTTCGATTAAAGCATACTTTGCCCTTAATGCTACAATCTATAACACCAATGAAAAGAAAGTCATCACTGCCCTTGCATATATGACTGAAGACAGCACTATGGGTTGGGTGCTCACTTTTTACATTGAAGTCGATAGTTCCACCTCTAAGTCTTACAGAACCTTTGCAAACTTCAAAACAAAGTTCAAAGAAGCCTTCATACCAGCTAATGCCATCAGTACAGCCATGAATAAACTCCACATGTTGAAACAGACAGGTGATCTTACTTCCTACATTGCCAGTTTCAAGACCCTTGCTGCGCAAGCTTCCATAAAGCAAGACACTGTCTTGATCACATTCTTCAATGATGGACTGAAGAAGGGGATCAGTAACGCCATTTACCAGATGGAAACCATTCCCATAGATTTTGACAAATACATCACTGCAGCCATTAGACTTGATACCAATTGGCAAAGAGGTGCCATGTTCCATCAGAACAATTGCACTACTACCAAGCCAACCGGACAGCAATACATACCAAGACCTTCCATTGATTGGCATGACCCAAATGCTATGGAGGTAGATTGGCTTACTGAAGCTGAAAGAAGCGATCACATGAAGAAAGGATTATGCTTCACATGTCACCAGAAGGGACATATGACTAGAGCATGCCCTCAGAAGAAGAATGGAAAGACCCCTGTTCATTGTGAAGAAATAGAGGATAGCAACAAAGAAGAGGAAGATACAATGATCTGTTGCCTTGCTGAGGATTTTTAATGTGGAAGACTGGATCAATGTCAGTATCTTCTGATATACCTACAGTGGCTCAAAAAACTGTCCGCATGTTTTGACATTTTTCACTATCTATGATATTGTGTGAGAACTCACAAATGGCTCAAGGACATGGTTATAGCACATTGTAGTATGGCTTCAGGGCTTTCATTTGAGCCCTACACCGTGGAAATCGGTGGAGATATGGTGGAGATACAAGGCTCACAAAATGGTGACTCATGCAGACAGTTTTTTGACTCAAGTATTTTACAATAATAACCAGGTATTCTAGTATTTTGTATGACCTCCCTTGGCTTTAATTACTGCCTTTATCCTTCTAGGCATACTCTCAATTAATTTCTGGCAATCCTCAGCTGTGATCTTCCCCCATTCCACTGCTACTCTCTCCCAAAGCTTCCATACTCCTTTAGGGGGGCTTCATAATTTATATAATAGTGGCATGATTTTTGTGGTGTCATAAATAATGATTTATATAGTTTTAATATACACTCAAAAAACTGTCCACATGAGTCATCATTTTATAAGCCTTATGTCTCCACCATATCTCCACCGATTCCCACGGTGTAGGGCTCAAATGAAAGCCCTGAAGCCATACTACAATGTGCTATAACCATGTCCTTGAGCCATTTGTGAGTTCTCACACAATATCGTAGATAGTGAAAAATGTCAAAACATGCGGACAGTTTTTTGAGCCACTGTATGTTATGTTTTGATTTCACTATGTCAAGTTGATGATGTAACTGCAGGCAGAATAATCATGTCCAAACACACTGCACCAGGTGACGGTGAACCCAAACCCACCCTGAAGTGCATGTGAGTCAGACATCATGAAGGTATGTCATAGTAATAAGTAGTATACTGTCGTTCTCATCACTGAGTAGGAGCATCACAGGCAAATCTCATCTGGGGTCATCGCCACTGGTAGATTGAGGCACATGGTGCATTCTAGTATGATTCCTTGAAACTGAGATGACTTTCACTCAGATGGAAGAGAATTTATCATCTCACCTCAGCAATTGATACTCTGCAGATGACTGGAAGGATGCCAAAACCACACTATTCTCTGGCGATGGTGATGATACAGCTTCTTTGGCAAATCTCAATGCCCTGAGGAAGAGGTACATACCCTGTCAACCCCACGCTGTAAGTAGAACATTCACATTCTACTAAATGTATACTAAATAAATGTAGCCAAAGAATCAATACATTGATGACAAAGCAGATGAGGATGAGGATGAGGATGGTGACAGCGACAAGGAGCAGGAATCAAGTGGCTCTTCTGCGCTTTCAGCCAACATTACGGTCATTCCAGGACCAGTCAGCCAAAGATACATTGTCCAAGAAGATCAATCAGATCTACAACAATGCAACAAACATCTCCTTCTCTTCAACAAGATGCATTTCTGACAGAGCTGCCTGTTCCCCTCTCACACTTGAGAGCAGAATGTATCTACTGCATGTTTACAGTATGTCTCTATGTTTTTATTGGCGTCTGGAAGATGCTTTTTGTGCATCTGTTATGCATCATCTCGGCACATGACAAGGGTCTGCTACATACATTGGACCAGAGGTATGGTCCATCATCCTGTGTTGCTCATCTCATGTTGACTGCCTCCACCAGATATAGGCAAACTCTGACATTTGGCTCAGCTACCATCTGAAAGTTCTCTGTGAATGCTTCTGAGATGAAATGAATGGTGGCTCGAAACTTTGAAGACCTCCTCCAGGTATGACTTTATTGCTGATGCAGGTGGATACTGTTTGACCATAATTACAGTGCTCATTTCCTGTCTTCAACTGTCTTCTTCCAGAACCACACAATGGGACTGTTCTTCAGTTGCTATTTACAATGGCCCACTGGCACAGACTGGCCAAACTCCATATGCATTCTGATTTAACATTGGAAATCATGGACCAAGTTACTACAGTGGTCAGCAAACAGTTTTGTCATTTCAAAGCTACTGTTTGCTCTGCCTATGTTACCCACAAACTTCATCAGGAGGCCGAGGCTCATACCAGACACCATGCAAAGCAGGCGGCCAAGCAACAAGGAGGGTCAAAAGGGAAGCAAAAAGTGCCCCTTGTAGAGCCTGAATCAGAAAAGTTGGGTAAGAATATGCAGTGACACAAGGTCTTCAACTTTCAGACATATAAGTTTCATGTGTTGGGAGACTATGTGTTGACAATTCACCAGTATGGCATGTGTGATTCATACAGCACTGAACCAGTCAGTCCATGACATTGGAATTCCATACTTTACTTACCAACTTTATCCAGGGTGAACTTGAACACCATTCTCCCAAGGCCAGATACAACCACACTGATTGGAAAACTTTTGTAAAACAACTTACTTGGATCGAACACCACCAGACTCGCATTTGTCATATTGGGGACAGAATCGTTCCTTGCCCTCACCTCGAAATCGCAGACATAGCATGAAGCCCACATGCCCACCACCATAGCACCCCGTGCACATAGGATTGTATTTGCATGATCATGCAGGTGATCCAGCAATCGCAGTAAGTGCAATCATAGTTTTCCAGCAACTTCTAACACATCCATGTTGCTCAAGGGGGAGAGAGCCTTCATTTCATATGAGGTCTGATGATGGTCCGACAAAGTCCAGAGGACTTCTGGAGGCTGGCTACTCTGCTGGAGAGCGCTAGAGGACTTCCAGAGGAGCGCGGGAAACATCCAGAGCAGGAGTTGGATGCAGAGTACAGGAGAGTTCCCACTGCAAGGTAATACTTCTACAGGAAACAGGATGGAAGGATAGGAGGACAGGAGGATGGAGGACAGGAGGATAGGATGTCCGAGGGTTAGGAAGGTGGAATGTCCAAAGGTATGGAGGGTGGAATGTCCAAAGGACAGGATGCCTGGAGGTATGAGGGACAGGAGGTCCGGAGGTCCGGAAGGAATAGGGGCTACATCAGACAAAGTCTGATATAGAAGCAAACAGAGGTAGACTACCCTAAGGTAGAGTTGGAGAGACAGGGATTGGACCTAAGTCCAGAAAGAGGGTCAGTGCCGGAAAGGCAAAGCTCCAGCCTAGGGAATCAATCCCTAGGCCTGATGGGTGCTCAATCTAAAGCCCTGAAGCAGCACTACAATATGATATCAGCATGTCACTGAGGTCTTTATGTATTCTCACACAATATTGTAAATAGTAAAAAATGCAAAACATGTGGACAGTTTTTTGAGCCACTGTACATGAGTCTGACACTATCGATGAAGGACTTCGATGTCAGCTAGCACACCTATAGAGAATACTCTGAAACCTGTGTTGTCTATCACGGCCTGTCGCATGAAACACATGCAAAAGAAGGCCACTGCCACTGCCTCCAGTGCATCCCACAGAAGCGGAGCCCAAGATCGTAGCAACTGCCCAGCAGAGCCAGTTCCACCGCGAGACCCTCAAGACATTGTCCAAAGACATTGACATGCACACTGTCAACATCAGCGTCAACAACCTTGATCTCCTTGTCAATGTGCATCTGCAGCTCAAGGAAGGCATGCGATATGGTCTCATGGGGCAAATGGTGTTGGAAAGACTGAGTCAGCCCCTTCTCTTGTAGTACATAAACCTGCTTATAAGTCGATATTGCAGTGTTGATGAGATGCATGGCAGATAATATTCTTGCTATGCCAAGCAATCTCAATATCCACATTGCGCAGCTAGAGACATTTGACGAGTCCACCGCTGTATTGAATGAAGTACTCGAAGCAGACAAGGCATGCACTAAGGCTTTACATGAATATGAAGGTAATTTATGTCCTCACACTATCTGCACAAGCCTGAATCCATTCTCATAGCCTTGGATGCAATACTCGGAGATGCACCTCAGTCCACTTCATCAAACACCACCCAATTAAATATTGTGCTCCACAACATTCTTATTTCTCGAATGGAGGCCTGCATGATCTTCACACAATGACTCATGCAGAAACGCTCTGGCACATGTGGACATGATGCCCATCAGGCACAGCTCACGATAGAAACTGAGTTCACTGCACTGAAGGCCCAGTGCCCACAGATCTATGTCTCATCTGATATTGCGACTGAACTCGTCATGGATGTCTTTGATAAATTTGCACTGATCAATTTTGATGCGCAAAAAGCAAAGGCAAGGAAGATCTTATGAGGTCCTGGATTTGAGGAGGCCCAAGTCAAGGCCAGGGTGCAGACCTTGAGTGGTGGATGGCAGATGCAGATTGTGCTTGTGAAAGCACTATTTGTTGGCCCAGACATCCTCCTGCTTGACAAACCAAGTATGTCATTTTTCATGATATGGTGTCCACCTAATTCATGTGCACAGTGAACCACCTTGACCTTCCTGCCATCCTCTGGCTGCAAGAATACCTCATCAATGAAACAACAGGGCTCACACTTGTCATCATGTTGCATGACTGTGTGTTCTTGAACATGGTGACGATGGAGACTATCATTCTGCAGGACGAGATGCTGAGATACCATGCGGGGTCGTTCGCAGACTACAAAAGCACAAGTGTTATGAACTCAGATAGAGCGTCATTCCAATAAAGGAATCAAGATCAAGGTCAATCAAGGACTAAGCCTTATCAAGTCAACACCTCCCTCAGGAGCAATCACTTAGACTCCTGCAGGATCTAAGGTTCAAATGGGACAACAGCTAGCCTCCTTCCCAAGGAGCTAGAGTTTGAGTATCAAGGAGAACCAAGTAGATTCAAGTTAGGGAAAATACAAGTGGTAACTAGGGTTTATATATGTAAAGGAATCGTGCACAGACCAGGCTGGGCAAAGGGTAATGACTACTAAGAAAGGAAGGTTCATGGGAAAACAAGGTATGAGTCAGAGATAAGGAAGACCATGAAGAAACAGCACAGTGAAAAGGAAGCGTTAGAAGTACAGCCATATAGGAGTCCATAGTGATGATGAGAAAAAGAGTGGGGCACTGTAACAACAAGTGAGGAACAGCAGGTATGGAAGCAAGCGTTGCTGGACATACAGGTGAAGAAGCAGGCAAAACTTGTAGCAAGCATCCAACACAATGTACAGCAGGCTCAGGCGACTGGGGATGACAAGTGGCTTGGGCAAGTAGTGAGTTGGAAGAAGAAGCTTGAGTGCCTTGGAATGGAGAAGACAGAGGATGGGAAGTGTTTCAAGGTGTCTTACTGGGCTGGATACTGTTCTGTGGAAGATCACAAACCTCAGTGGAGGACAGTGGAACCGCATTGTGTTTGCAATCATTCTCTATGATGCACTGCATGTACTTGTGATTGATGAAATCATGAATCATTTAGATATGGGCACTGTGGATAGGCTGGTGGAGGCGCTGGAGGGCTTCGAGGGAGCGTTGGTGCTGGTGAGCCATGATGTATGGTTCATGAAGCAACTGATGGAAGGAGAGGACGATGATGATGATGATGATGATGATGATGAAAGTGATGTAAAGGAGGAGAGGGCATTTTATGTTGTTCAGAATAGTGCTGTGAAGCACTGGGAGAAAGACATGGATAGGTATGTTGAGGCAGTCATGAAGAGGGTCAAAAAGAGTGATAGGTACTAGTGGGTGCATACATTATGTTGCAATTCCGACCTGGATCTCTGACTCACATACCACCTTTGCACTATGACATTCTCTCCAGCCTTATTCTCGCCAGTCTTGCCTTTGTTGGTTTATGTTGCCCTATAATGTTCTCCTTTTGTTCAGCACACACACTGGTTGAAAAACACACATGTGAGAACAAGCAGGCATGAGAGCACAGTGACAATTAAACATACTGTTCACCCGAGGAGGTTTCTGCAGCACCTCTATATTTTCATCAGCCTCGACTTTCCAACAATGAAGCAAAGAAACACACCAATATTCAGTACATTCATAAAATCCTTCTTCTTGATTGCCTCCCTCAAATCTTCCTGCAGCCTTAAGTTCTGGCACAACACCTGCATTGCCACTTCCACATGTGCATATCTCTGATCCAGGAGATCCAGGCATGCCGTTATGATGGCTGCAAGCAGGATGGTGATGGCATAGATTGCAAACATGGGCAAGAAGTGGACGGGGTGAGTGTTTTTGATGACATCAAGTTTGAGGAGGTGTGCATTGATAGGTTTCAAGGCATCTTCACTCAGCTTGAGCTTGATGTAGGGGAGCTTTGGGTGGGTGCAAGGTTCTTGAGCTGACATTTGGTGGTGAAGTTGTTGCCCCTATTGTTGTCACGACTAGTACCCAACCCAAAACCTGGGTGTCAGAGTTTGTGATAAATTAGAATAGGTAACACATATCACGTATACAAGACAATTAGAGATCTGGGCAAGTGTGTAATTAAATAAACAAGCTACTCTGTATAAAGTTCAGGGATATAGAAACAATCAGAGAGTAAGGAAAAGATGTACCACTATACTGATCTTCATACATCATCCAATACCATTCCATCTCTGCCTGGTGTCGCATTGTCAGGGCTCTGCCTCTCCCATATGCGATCAGGCTTTTGTCATTGTGGCTCTCCTTTGCTTAAGTCTTTTGGCACACTGCGACTGCACACCATTTTGTATATTTCTTCATCAAGTTGGAGCTCACTCAATGAAGTTCAAGCGCTCCCATCATGATTCCAAGGGCATCAGAGGATGAATAAGCACCTGGCATTGTTTGTACAGAATAATTAGCCGCAGGCGTGGAGGGTATAGAAGAGAATGAATGGAGTTGAGGGAGTGGATGAAAGCACTGGAATAGAATTCTGCCTTCGATGTTGTGTGAATGAGGCAGGATCAAAGGGCTCTGGATCATCATCATTGGATTGCTGGTGCTGTAAACCAACAACCACCAACATGGTACTGCTCTGTAATCAGTACGCACTGTTGGTGTATTGGTGAACTTAGTCCAGAGTAGCCCATGCTTGTCAGGATTTGTAGATGCTGGCCATGTTGGGGATGGCCAGACAGGCCAGTGTAAGCAGATGGTCACAATTGCAGTGTTTGCAGCTTCTATACAACTTTGATAAGATATATCCCATTATTTAAAAAATGTCTCAATTCATTATAAATCTACTGAAAATGTGATGGTCTGCAGCCATTCAATTACATTGCATAGATGGCCCAGTTATCACACTGTTGTCTTCTTCTAAGATGCATACAACAGTGATATTTCTCTGGCATAGTCATACCTTGTTTCATATATCTGTGACACCACGATAATAGTATGTAAGGCTAGAACATGACCTATAATAATGTGTTTTGATTACCAATTATGTCTGGTCATATCAATTCCAGGTTGATTTCCTGATGCTTGGAGGTTGATGAGAGTCAAGATAACTCAGGTCCAGAGAATAGAATGAGTAGAACTAATGTGATATTTGAACTAGAGTGTTACAGAGATGTACAGGAGGTTATATACTCTAGGTACCTAACAGAATGGTCAGTAAGCAGAGTCTGAGGCTATGTACAAGGCATATAGAAAGTCTATTGGTAGGTCTGTCCAAGTAAAGGAAATGAAACTGGAAATGAAGCATAGGTAGCAGATCAGTAATCAGAGTAGAAGAGTATACAACTGGATAACTGGAACAGGAGAAAGTCTAAATGGAGATGGGTGCTGGTCCTGGGTTCAGGAAATGAAGTATAGATGTAGGATGGAGATTAGGTGTGGATTAGATCTAAGATCCAGACATGTGGAATATCCTATGGTCTTAACCCAAAAGTCATCAGTAAGCACAATGTCCTCATTTTTATACTAGAGGTCCATGAAATTGTCCCTGTTTGTCATATCCCGTATGCCAGACATAGATCCCATCATATTCCCACGCTTTCCGGACCTATTTCCGGACCCCATATCCAACTCATTCCCAGATCTCCTTCTGCTGTGTGCTCCATATCTAAGCAGGATTAGATCTGCTATGGAATTACCCCTGAGCTCCAGACCTCTGGATCTTTACTACTAGCCTGATCCATACACCCACCCTATGCACATTCCATCCAGCAAGACATCCGGACTGTACCTCCTCTCGGATTCTGGACTACATCACATATCTCAGTCCTATTTCTGCCCTGCCTTCCAGATCCCCAGATCTCCGGACCTCCGGATATTAACTGTACTATCTCCAGATCATTCCTACCCTCCATCCAAGATCCTGCGCCTATCCCCATTTAGGCATCTCCACCTTTCTAGTTCTCAGTTATCTCTGTTTCCATCTTGCTGATTGATCCTTGTACTAGTTTCATCTCTGAGTTCATTTACTTATGTTCCATCTTACTTACCAATGTGTTTCCACATGCTCATACATAGCCTTACTCTGTTGCTTACTGATCCTCTCAGATATCCTCTAGTATATAACCCCTGTACAACTCCTGTAGAGTCCTCAGTCTCAATATCACCTTAGATCTGCCCAATCTTCTTCCGGACTTCAGTCCATCTGTGTTACAGTTCTTCTTTTTCACCTCTTCACTGATTCACATTACTAATCATTCTCAGACACTCTATCATATTCCATCATACGGTTTGCTTTTCTGATTTGCTATTTACTTTCAAACTCCAATTCATTTATTAAAGCTCTGTCATATCCCACAATCTGGACCCATGTTCCATCATATTCCCACGCCTTCCGAGCCTATGTCCGGACCACACTTCATATCCAACTCATTCCCAGATCCCCTTCTGCTGTGTGCTCCACACCTCAGCAGGATCGACTATGCTCCAGATTTACCCCTGAGCTCCGGACCATCGGATCTCCACTGCTAGCCTGAACCATAACCCCTGTCCCATCCACCCTATGTACACTCCATCCAGCAAGACATTTGGACTTCACCTCATCTCGGATTCTGGACTATATCCACCTTCTCATATCCTGGTCCTGTATCCACCTTGTCTTCCAGATCCCCAGATCTCCGGACCTCCGGATATTAGCTCCGGACCTATTCCCACCCTCTGTCCGATATCCTGCGCCTATCCCCATTTAGGCATTCTCTGCTTTCTGGCTTTTGGTTACCTCTTGTTCTGTCTTGCTTATTGATCCTTGTACAAGTCTTCATCTCTGAGTTCATTTACTTATGTTCTGTCTTACTTACTAATGTGTTTCCACATGCTTGTACATAGCCTTGCTCCTTTGCTTACTGATCCCCTCAGATACTGTTCAGTATATAACCCCTGTAGATACTCCTCTTTCCGGCACTTACCCTCTTTCTGGACTTAGGTCCAATCCCCATCTCTCCAACTCTACCTTAGGGTAGTCTACCTCTGTTTGTTTCTACATCGGACTTCATCCAATGTAGCCCCTATTCCTTCCAGACCTCTGGACCTCCTGTCCCTCATACCTCCAGGCATCCTGTCCTTCAGATGTTCTGCCCTCTGTCCTCCTGTCCTCCTATCCTCCGGACCTTCAGACCTCCTATCCTTCCATCCTGTTTCCTGTAGAAGTATTACCCTGCAGTGGGAACTTTCCTGAGCACTTCCTGCATTCCTCTGGAACTCTCCTGCACTCCTCCAGAAGTCCTCTAGCACTCTCCACCAGAGTAGCCAGCCTCTGGAAGTCCTCTGGACTTCGTCAGACCATCATTGGACTTCCTCTGAAATGAAGGGCACATACTCGGGTAAGGGGCACAGCATACAAGCTGAGGCCAAGCCCCTCTGAGTCAGTCTCTCTCTCCTTTGAGCAACATGGTTCTTAACAAGCTCCATTTTAATCCCTCTATATATACTCTATCTCTTATGCTTGTATTTCTCTAACTTGACCTATGCAAACCAGGGCCTGCAATATACTGCTTAACTTGCACAACTCATGAATAGGTTCATGCTTTAGATCATTTGTTTCTGTCTAGTCATTCTTATGAACACTGAGTGTAACAAAAGGTTAAGTTACTTCACTACTGTGTGGTTCCCTCGAACTCGCACCCAGAACAAGACACCATTTCGACTATTGCACCAACTCCTCCTGGTTTTACCTGGGATGAAGAGAACCAAGAATTTTTCTGCAATGATGCCAAAGGTGACAGATACTCTTTAGACCAGTGGGCAGCATTCTATGCTGACCAAGCCCCTAAGAACAAAGTTTGGAACTTCTTTACCCAAACCTATGAACAATCTGTTACCACCACCATGCCCAAAGAAATCAGCAAGACCCCCTCACCCTTCAATGGCAACACCCGCCTTGCTCAGGGATGGACCCTCCAAGTTGAGGCGTACCTAGACATGAATGACAAAGTATATGATAATGACAAGAAGAAAGTTATCTTTGCACTTAGCCTTATGATTAAAGGTGAAGCTGCCAAGTGGGCCAATTGAAAGCTGCAGTAGTGGCTAAGATATATTAGCCACTAGATTGGGCTCACTTAACTAACCCTTGTGGCACATAGTGCCATAACATTGTGAATGGTCTGTCAAGTATGCAGTAGTCCTAAGGCCTAAACCTCAATATTCTTAAACCTTAGCAGCCTTAAACCTTAGTAGAACCTTTCCAGAGTGTATTCAGTATCCCAGTCTTTGTTAGGTTTTTTCTTCTTGAATACAAGCAGTGAAGACACTTGCAAGTTGCTATACCATAAAAAGGTTTAAATAAGGTTTAAGAATCTTGAGGGTTAGATATGGTGAGGTTTAGGGAGCACTGCTGACCATGTATATGTAGTGCCAGATACCAGTATACAACAGTACAGTACTTGTACAATAGTTTTGGCACTATGTGCCATACATAAGGGTTAGTTAAGCAATCCCAATTTAGCTGCTTATATCATCATTTGGCTGCAACTTGACACACCTTGAACTTGACATTGTAAGAATTGAGCACACCTATCGACTGACACATGGGAATTTGTGTATGTTGGACAGAGCTGAGGCCCCATTAACATGGGAGCTGGGAATTGTCCATTTGGCCCACCATAGGCAGAAGTTCAACTTTACTCACGACACATAGGATTGACAACTATGCCAGTAAGGTCCACAGGGTACACTGTCAACTCCAAACACTACTGACTGTCTATCTTCCTGTTTAGTGATATGTCAGGATTGCATGATGTAGACAAAAAAGTGTATCTTACTGTTAGAAGGTGTGTAACACCAGCGGAGAGGATACAACTGGTGCAGACAACCCACCCAGTGCCAACACAGGTGTTGTGAGTGCACACAGAGCAAGTGTGGTGAAGGTGAGGACTAAGGACTATGAGAGAAACTGACTACTACTAAGAGAACTTTCAAGCCCTTCTTGTGAGAAGATACCTTTAGTGGATAACTTTTCTGGCCATACAGCTTCCAGCAGCCTCTGCTCCTAACAAACTCCACATGAGAATGCTAAGGATGTGAAGCTATCAGCATGGGTTGTCCACCAGAGTCTGGCATAAGACTACATTAAATGTTTTCATGATGGCTACATAGTGCTACACAGTCATTGTAGTGATATTATATAGCTGAAATCAGGGCTATGTAGAGCTACAGAAGATGCTGGGAGTAACTGTAGTCAATATTCTTGCATTGTAATTTTATATAGTGCTGGAAATATCCAAGTCCAACATTTGTATATGTTTGTTCACATGAAGGTGCGCTCACAAAAGTTCAACTTGAACTTGTCTTCCCTCACTGCTCTCCCTTGCTCATTGCCCTCACTCACTCTCACTCAATGCTACTCTCACTTGCTGCTTTTGACAACTTGACAACAATGACAACCCAATGATGACGATGATATGACGACAATGACCTGACAATGATAATGACAATAACACAACAACAACATGATGACAATGACATACATATCTCTCACTTGCTCTCATCTGTTAGGACTGATGAACCTGGTGCTACCAAGACTCATGTTCCTTGATATATCAAGGGTATGGTAGATGAATGATAGATATATAGATATTGTTCATGTTTATGTCAGACTTAAAATCTAATGGAATTTGCTTGATACCATTTAATTGAATTGGAAAAGCTGCCTGAAAATACTATGCTAGTATTATTGTGAATTGAGATCCTATTTACGAAAATTTGAAATGGATTAAAATAATTGGACAGATTGCCAAATCATAAAATTCTTGCAGATTTGTGCAAGCTGGATTGTATTTCATCCAGTTTGAGAAGGAGGTTTTTCCTGATGTAGCTTTGATATTGGAAGCAGATATAAGAAAATGAAGAACACTTCTTTCCTTTACAAGGTCAAACATGATAATGTAATTATCAATGGCAGAATTATGCTGATGTGTGCAATTGTGTACTATATATTGTGATATATGGCCTTCTACTTTCTTCACCAGTTCACTGATACAGGTAATCCAAAGCCATACCAGACAGGTTAGGATACTTCTTTTGGTGCACAGACTACCATTTCAAGGTGTCATCCACTTTTTTGAGAGGTTGCTGAAGGTAATCATCCAATTCATTAATAACCTGAGTAGGAATAGAGTCAGAGCCAAGAGAGTAGTTTCCAAACCCAAAAAAGGCTGTTGGTTCATTTGTCCCAGCTGCTGTTGTTGAGTCTGTTGTTGCAACCACTATACCCTCAAATGCCATTGATTGTCACTCTGAATCAACATTGCTACTTGATGACATGCAGTCAAAGCATATATGGTGACAGCTCCAACTCGGGGGGTTCTTTATAAGCAACAAAAATTTGACCCTCACACCCTCAGACAAGCTGAGGGATCTACATATACACCTGTCCAACACCATAAACTGCCATGGGTAAGCACAGTGCAGGTACGGGTCTCCAGAATCCACACTGTACCCATTGTGGGAAACACAACAAGAAGAGAACTGGAAAGTAGCCTTCTAAAGTTGGGTCAAATGTGCTATGCCTAGCTGCTATTCAACCCTAAAGGGTTTCTGGACTAAGCTCAGTGCTCAGAGAGGATAGGAAATCATGCTAATAACTCTCAGTCTCAGACTGGTACTGGTAGGTGGTAAAAACTATGATGATTACATAAGCACCAAAAGTGCGAACATAACACTAAGTAATATCTGCCTATACAAGCCCACAGTAAATGAAATCCCTACACTGTACCAGCCACACTCATTAGTGATACACCATGGTTTTATGTTAAGAACTGGTTTGCTCAAGGGAGAGAGAGACTGACTCAGAGGGGCTTGGCCTCAGCTCATATGCTGTGCCCCTTACCCAAGTATGTGCCCTTCATTTCATATGAGGTCCAATGATGGTCCAATGAAGTCTGGAAGACTTCCAGAGGCTGGCTACCCTGGTGGAGTACTAGAGGACTTCCGGAGGAGTGTGGGAGAGTTCTGGAGGAATGCAGGAAGTGCTCAGGAAAGTTCCCACTGCAAGGTAACACTTCTACAGGAAACAGGATGGAAGGATAGGAGGTCCAAAGGTCTGGAAGACAGGAGGACAGGATGTCCGGAGGTATGAAAGACTGGAGGACAGAGGACAGGAGGACAGGATGTCTAGAGGTATGAAGGACAGGATGTCCAAAGGTACAGAGGATGGGACATCCAAAGGTATGGAGGGCAGGACATCTAAAGGACAGGACATCCAGAGGCCCAGAAGGAACAGGGGCTACATCAGATGGAGTCCAATGTAGAGACAAACAGAGGTAGACTACCCTAAGGTAGAGTCAGAGAGACAGGGATTGGACCTAAGTCTGGAAAGAGGGTAAGTGCTGGAAAGGCAAAGCTCCAGCCTAGGGAATCAATCCCTAGGCCTGATGGATAGGACAGACTTAGGTGGACCAAAGTCCAAGAGAGGATTGGGCAAGTAGAGCAAAGTCTAAGATGATAGAACAGGATCTAAGATGATATTCAAACTGAGGAACTACAGGAGTATGTACAGGGGTTATATATCTGAGGGGATCAGTAAGCAAAGGAGCAGGGCTATGTACAAGCATGTGGAAACACATTAGTAAGTAAGACAGAACATAACTAAATGAACTTGGAGATGAAGACTCATACAAGGATCAATAAGCAAGATGGAACAAGAGGTAACCAAAAGCCAGAAAGGCAGAGATATCTAAATGGGGATAGGCACAGGATATCAGACAGAGGGCGGGAATACATCTGGAGATAGTTACAGTTAATATCTGGAGGTCCAGAGATCTGGGGATTTAGAAGGTGAGGTGGATACAGGACTGTGATATGATGAGGTGGTGTCATATCCCGTATGCCAGACATAGATCCCATCATATTCCCACGCTTTCCGGACCTATTTCTGGACCCCATATCCAACTCATTCCCAGATCCCCTTCTGCTGTGTGCTCCATATCTAAGCAGGATTAGATCTGCTATGGAATTACCCCTGAGCTCTGGACCTCTGGATCTTTACTACTAGCCTAATCTGTACACCCCTATCCTGTCCACCCTATGCACATTCCATCCAGCAAGACATCTGGACTTTACCTTCTCTTGGATTCCAGACTATATCCACCACCTCACATATCTCAGTCCTGTTTCCGCCCTGCCTTCTGGATCCCCAGATCTCCGGACCTATTCCCACCCTCCATCCAAGATCCTGTGCCTATCCCCATTTAGGCATCTCTGCCTTTCTGGTTCTCAGTTATCTCTGTTTCTGTCTTGCTGATTGATCCTTATATGAGTCTTTATCTCTGAGTTCATGTTCCATCTTACTTACCAATGTGTTTCCACATGCTCATACATAGCCTTACTCTGTTGCTTACTGATCCCCTCAGATATCCTCTAGTATATAACCCCTGTACAACTTCTGTAGAGTCCTCAGTCTCAATATCATCTTAGATCCTGTTCTACTTGCCCGATCTTCTTCTGGACTTCAGTCCATCTAAGTTTGTCCTTTTACATAAGGCCTAGGGATGGATTCCTTAGGCTGGAATTCCAGACCTTTGGATTTGTCCTATCATATGCCATTCTGGACCCTCAACTCTAAATCCACTTCTCTGGATTTCCAGATGTGAGATCCAGATCTCCAATGATCTGATCTATCTTTATCTTCCTTCTGGAATCCAAACCCTATATCAGTGTCCAACCCCATTTAGACTTCCCCTGTCTCTGGACTCCAGTTAACAATGTTTCCCTTCTGATTATTGATCCATTACATACATTTCATTTCTGATATGCATTATTGGTGATCCATCCTACTTACTAATAGACTTTGCATATGCTTCGTGCATAGCCTTTGTGTTTGCTGACTGATTCCTATATGATACCTACAGTATATAAACCTCCTGTAACTCTCGGAAATACTTCAGTTCAAATATCATCTTAGTTCTTGCTCATTCCTGTGTCCTCCAGACTTGAGCCAAGTCTCTTGTCATATTCTGAGTCTTAGGATTGTATCCTAGACTACATCTCCAGCTCTACCTTAGGGTAGTCTATCCCCTGTTAGTTTCTAGTCCAGACTTTGTCCAGATTAGTCTTATCTGCTTGTCCAAGTAACATCCAGACGTCCGTTGGATTTATGTCATGTTTCAGATCTGGATGTCCATTATCCACCCTAGTCAAATCCTGGAAACTCCAGACAACTATTCTAGCCCCTGGAAATTAAGGGCACATACTCAGGAAAGGGGCACAGCATATGAGCTGAGGCCCAGCCCTTGTGATCTGACTCCCTTGAGCACACAACCTTAACATGTCCCCTATGTCTCTGTCCCAAGTCTAGGGATTGCTTCCCTAGGCTGGAGTCTTGCCTTTCTGGCACTTACCCTCTCTCTGGACTTTGGTCCACTTCCTGTCTCTCTGACTCTACCTTAGGGTAGTCTACCTCTGTTTGTTTCTATATTGGACTCTGTCTGATGTAGCCCCTATTCCTTCCAGACCTCTGGATGTCCTGTCTTTCGGATGTTCTGCCCTTCATACCTTTGGACATCCCATCCTCCTAACCCTCAGACATCCTGTCCTCCATACCTCCATGTCCTGTCCTGAGTACCTCTGGACATCTTGTCCTTTGGACTTCCAGAACTTCAGTCCTCCTGTCCTCCATACTCCAGACCTCCAGACATCCTGTCCTCCTGTCCTCCAGACCTCCTATCCTTTCATCCTGTTTCCTGTAGAAGTATTACCTTGCAGTGGGAACTCTCCTGAGCACTTCCTGCATTCCTCCAGGACTCTCCCATGCTCCTCTGGAAGTCCTCTAGCACTCTCCACCAGAGTAGCCATCCTCTGGAAGTCCTTCAGACTTTGTCGGACCATCATTGGACTTCCTCTGAAATGAAGGGCACATACTCAGGTAAGGGGTACAGCATACGAGCTGAGGCCAAGCCCCTCTGAGTCAGTCTCTCTCTTCCTTGAGCATGGTTCTTAACAGGTGGATATAGTCCTGAATCTGAGACAAGGTGAAGCCTGGATGTCTTGCTGGATGGGATAGGGTGGTACAGATCAGGCTAGCAGTGAGGATCCGGAGGTCCAGAGCTCAGGGGTAAATCCAGAGCGGAGTCAATCCTGCTGAGGTGTGGAGTACACAGTGGAAAGGGATCTGGGAATGAGTCAGATATGGGGTCCAGACATAGGCTCAGAAGGTGTGGGAATATTATGGATTGTGGGTCCAGATTGTGGGATATGTCATTTTACCTGTACCTATGCTCTACCCTACAAGTGAGTCAGCTGATACAAAAGTTATTATATGGGATGTGGAGACTGGCACTGTTCTCTCAGCACTCCAGGATAATCTGGGCAGGGTGTTTTGTGTCACCTTCAGCCCAGATGGGCTAAAGTTAGCATCAAGGGGTTTTACCATTTGGGTTTGGAGCACCAATAATGCTGAGCTTCTGTTGGACATTGATGCCCACACTACTTGGGTTCAAAGCATTGTGTGGTTACCTGAAAGCCAGCAACTTGTTTTTGCATCAAATGATGAAACAATCAAGTTTTGGGACTTGTTGAATGGGACCCAGATTGGTCAACCTTGCACTGGTCACATGTCCTGCATCAAGTCACTTGCCATCTCTTCCAATGGCTCCTTCATTACATCCACCTTAGACAATAAGACTGTGTACCTGTGGAATGCAAAGCCACACAAGCAGATAGGACAGGTACTCAAACATGCCACATATGTTATCTGCATTGCAATTTCTCCCAGTAGAGAACTGCTTGTGAGTGGAGACTTGAGTGGAAGTCTTGTGCTCTGGTCAATCAAGAATGCAGTTTCAGCAGTTGTTCAGCTGTACTCCCCATCTGACTCTTACACTATTGTTGGGTGAAGTTGGGCCAAAGCTCTATGTGGAGGCCTTTTTGGATGCAGAAAAGGTGCAGTCAATATCCATCATTGATTTGACAAATGTAATGATGTTCGCAGGTCATTAAGCTCAATCCTTTATCTTATCTTGGGTATGAACTGAAGCATGCATTGCTTCATGGAGCACAGTGCTATGATGATGCATTCAGGGCCTTCAAAATGATGCTCTCCAAGTTAGACAGTGATGCACAGATGCAAAGTGAGCCCAAAATCACTTACTATGTCTATGTCAGTATCATGGATTCGTTCTCCAGAGCTATGGCAGAAATTCATTAGTGCATTTGAAGTGCTGGAAGCCACTGTTCAATGAGCCATTCATGCTCAACTGGAAAATGCCCCCTGTTGTCTAATCAGCACCTCTACTGAACATTTGTGCAATAGAGATGTGCAGATCAACACATTCATTGGAAGCACAGAGTACAAAGAGCTCTTTTCTCCATCAGTAATACATGGCCCCCTCCAAACAGAGCTAATCAAAGAAGTGGTTGTGAAGTACTTCAGCTGCATCAGCAAAACTGCTGAAATGAATACTTAGCTTAAGTGCATTACAGATACTTATGAACACTTACAACTTCAGTAATGCACTCATCTGATTGGTGGAGAACTCAGGTGCTAATATGCTTTACAGGAATCTGTTAAGAACCATGCTCAAGGGAGAGAGAGACTGACTCAGAGGGGCTTGGCCTCAGCTCATATGTTATGCCCCTTACCTGAGTATGTGCCCTTCATTTCAGAGGAAGTCCAATGATGGTCTGACAAAGTCTGGAGGACTTCCAGAGAAGTGTGGGAAACATCTGTAGGAGCGTGGGAGAGTTCCGGAGGAATGCAGGAAGTGCTCAGGAGAGTTCCCACTGCAAGGTAATACTTCTACAGGAAACAGGATGGAAGGGTAGGAGGTCCAGAGGACAAGATGTCTGAGGGTTAGGAGGACAGGACATCTGAAGGTACAGAGGGTGGAAGGTACAGAGGTATGGAGGGCGGAACATCCAAAGGACAGGATGCTTGGAGGTATGAGGGACAGGACATCTGGAGGTACAGAAGACAGGAGGTCCAGAGGTCTGGAAGGAATAGGGGCTACATTGGACAAAGTCTGATGTAGAAGCAAACAGAGGTAGACTACCCTTAGGTAGAGTCAGAGAGACAGAAAGTGGACCAAAGTCCAGAGAGAGGGTAAGTGCCGGAAAGGCAAGACTCCAGCCTAAGGAAGCAATCCCTAGACTTGGGACAGAGACATAGGGGACAAATCCGAAGGTCTGGAATTCCAGCCTAGGGAATCCATCCCTAGGCCTTATGGAAAAGGACAAGTCTCAGATGGACTGAAGTCCAGAAGATGATTGGGCAGATCTAAGGTGATGAGGACAGATCTAAGATGATATTCAGACTGAGGACTCTACAGGAGTTGTACAGGGGTTATATACTAGAGGATATCTGAGAGGATCTGGAAGTACTGCACATATAAGAGAGGTGTGGCTTTGGGATAGCAAGGCAAAGTGTGGCCTTTCTTGGTGATAGGTTGAAAAATGCAATGCACTTGTGCAATGTAGATGTCTGTGCAGATCCATAAGTACATAAATGACACCTGCAACCAAAGTCTTACCATTTGTCATATTCCATATGCCAGACATAGATCCCATCATATTCCCACGCTTTCCGGACCTATTTCCGGACCCCATATCCAACTCATTCCTGGATCCCCTATCCTGTCCACCCTATGCACATTCCGTCCAGCAAGACATCCAGACTTTACCTCCTCTCGGATTCCGGACTACATCTACCACCTCACATATCTCAGTCCTGTTTCCACCCTGCCTTCTGGATCCCCAGATCTCCGGACCTATTCCCACCCTCCATCCAAGATCCTGCGCCTATCCCCATTTAGGCATCTCTGCCTTTCTGGTTCTTGGTTATCTCTGTTTCCATCTTGCTGATTGATCCTTGTACTAGTTTCATCTCCGAGTTCATTTACTTATGTTCCGTCTTACTTACCAATGTGTTTCCACATGCTTGTACATAGCCTTACTCTGTTGCTTACTGATCCTCTCAGATATCCTCTAGTATATAACCCCTGTACAATTCCTGTAGAGTCCTCAGTCTGAATATCACCTTAGACTTGCCCAATCTTCTTCTGGACTTCAGTCCATCTGAGTTTGTCCTTTTCCATAAGGCCTAGGGATGGATTCCCTAGGCTGGAATTCCAGACCTTCAGATTTGTCCCCTATGTCTCTGTCCCAAGTCTAGGGATTGCTTCCCTAGGCTGGAGTCTTGCCTTTCCAGCACTTACCCTCTTTCCAGACTTTGGTCCACTTCCTGTCCCTCCAACTCTACCTTAGGGTAGTCTACCTCTGTTTGCTTCTACATCAGATGAAGTCCAATGTAGCCCCTATTCCTTCTGGACCTCTGGACCTCCTGTCTTCTGTACCTCCAGACATCCTGTCCCTCATACCTCCAGGCATCCTGACCTTCGGACATTCTGCCCTCCATACCTCTGTACCTTCCACCCTCCATACTTCTGGACCTCCTGTCCTCCGTACTCCAGACCTCCAGACATCCTGTCCTCCTGTCCTCTGGACCTCCTATCCTTCCATCCTGTTTTCCTGTAGAAGTATTACCATGCAGTGGGAACTCTCCTGAGCACTTCCTGCATTCCTCCGGAACTCTCCTGCACTCCTCTGGACGTTTCCCGCGCTCCTCTGGAAGTCCTCCCGCACTCTCCACCAGAGTAGCCAACCTCCAGAAGTCCTCCAGACTTTGTCAGACCATCATTGGACTTCCTCTGAAATGAAGGACACATACTCGGGTAAGGGGCACAGCATATGAGCTGAGGCCAAGCCCCTCTGAGTCAGTCTCTCTCTCCTTTGAGCATGGTTCTTAACACCATTGCTCTCAGACAATTGGACAAAAACAGCATCACAGTTGCCCAAAGGGAATACCTCTGAGGGTGGATATGCCTGGGTGATCTGGCTTGGCATGATGACTTGCGACTGGAAGGTGGATACAAGCTGTATGTGAAATTTGTTCCACATCTGAACAGAATCTCTTTGGGAGTTCCAAGATGTTGTCAGGTCATGTTGTAACATCTTGTTGATGTATTCCATGAATATCACAGTGAAATCAGGAAGGGAATATCTGCATTGGAGATTGTGAAGGGTGGATGACTTTTGATCTGGGGTGATCATAACTTGAAATGCAGCCTTGGCTTCTGCAGAGAGGATTCCTTTTAAAAAATGGTTATGGATAGGATGTGGGCCATGAAAGTGATATTGTTGATTTGGGAGTACATGGGCTATCCATGTTAAGGTAGGATCGGTCTCTGCAATGATGTCATCTTCAGTCATGATGGCATTCAAGAGAGGTGTGCTGTGCATCTGCAAAAGGGTGTAGAGATTGAAACAATGCATTTTTTCATTGCAGTGAAGGTTCAACAACTCTGCTGGCTTGCAGAGCAGAAGAAAGAAAGGGGGCTCTCACTCTGGGGTGAGAGAAAGCCTACTAACTCTCTAGTTGTTGGTCAAAGTGCACCAAGCAATGTGTTTGACCCTTAAGGGAAGCAAGGAAAGCAAATATCCACAAAGTGACACCAGGTCAACTCTGGTGAAGCATGTGCAGGAATATGGAGTGCATAGGTGTGTGAAGCATAGGAATAAGGTGCATGCAGTGCACGAACATATAAAAGACTGATAGATGGCATGAAGATGTGAACTGGGGACTGCTGAGAGAAGACTGATGATGATGGGCTGTCACTGCAGGCATATTCCCATTTTTCTCCAACAAACATCTAAAAAACATTGATTGAGAAGATAGAAATTTCCTCCCATGTTGCCTATCAAAACATTGTAAAAATTAATTCATGTGTTGAAGATTTTTTTTGCATGGGACATGATGCAAAAATTGGACATGTTCCTTCAAGGATAATACTAGATTTTCCATCTATTTTCTTTTAAACAGCAGCTTTCAATGAGGTTAAAATTTTTGTCTGTGTTTTCAAATATACACAAAACATTTGAAAAACATAGTATCTTTGGACAAAAATTTAACATTATTGTAAGTTGCTACTTAAAGGACAATAGATAGAAAATCCATTATTATTGTTATGAACTAGGATAGTTCTAACGACAGATGACTCAATAAGAGTCAGGACCTCTGCCAAGATTCTACACGAGATGATAAGTCAAGTGTTCAGTGTAAGCTAAGACAGAAGGAGTGCTTCTATCTTAAAGTATGATTCAGATGACAAGAGATTGGAGGTCTCAAGTGAAGGAGATTTCAGGTAAAACCTAGTAAGATTAAAGTACCGAACTAAAGCATACAGGAGAGCTATATATAGGAACTACAAGAGCTTTAGGGCAGGCATGAGAATGGATATGAGTCAGAGATAAGGGACACGTAAGTGATAGCAAGAATAGGTCACCTAATGACAGCAATAGCGATTGTGATGTAATACACATGAGTCAGAGATAAGTCTAGCAGTGGCAGCATGTGGCACATGACGTAATACACAGTAAAGAGAGAGAAAATGAATAGGGGTGTACATGGTTGTAACAATTATGCTTGAAGGAACATGTCCAATTTTTGCATCATGTCCCATGCACAGAAAATCTTTAACACATGAATTAATTTTTTTCAATGTTTTGACAGGCAACATGAAAGGAAATTTCTATCTTCTCAATCAATGTTTTTTGGAGAAAAATGGGAAAATGCCTGCAGTGTGTACTGAGGACTAGGGCAATGACTAATGCATACTGGCTGAAGATAGATTCTCACTCTAGAGACTAACTGACATGATGGTGGTTGATAGTTGAAAAACTTCCTAGGCAACAGGTAAGCTGTGCCTAGGTGCACTCCCAGGGCTCAGAAGTGAATAGGGAGCACTCTATGTATGTAAAATGATGTAATGTAAGGGTCCATGATGGAATAAAATATTGTATGATGCCAGAAATGTCTGATATGAGAATAAATGAGAAAGGACACACCAGGGAACTGGTTAGACAATGGATGGAGGCTCCAGGATGCTGTGCAGCAAAGTACAACCAAGTGTGGTGTCATGCATGGTATGGAGTTCATACCATGACATATATAAGAAGAAGTATAGAAGGAGATGATTAGGAGAGTGTATGAGGATATATTTCTCACTCATGAGCTTAGTCATCTATTTCCCTTTATTTATTTAGTTGTATTTATAGTTTCAGCCACTTGATTACATCAGTGAACCACTCAGATATGTTTGTAAGCATGTCATGTGACTGGTAATATTCTGATTTGTAAGGATTTTTCCATGACTTATCATGATTTGTCATGCTTTGTAATATTTTACTCATGTACTTTAGTAAGCAGCTGATTCAGCACACCAAAAGGCTTGGTTTGTAAGCATATTCTTACCAATCCAGTGATGAGTCATTGCTTAGTAAGGATGGTTTCTAATATGTATATAAGGACTCCATTCTCACATAATCAACAAGTTTCTCCCTCTTCTTTCTTGTCTCAAACCATGAGATTCATAAGATTTGAAGTGCAGGAGTTTTCCCTCTTTCTGTCTCAATAGTGTGAGATTACAAAGAAAGTGAAGGCCTTGAGATTGCATTTGAAAACTATAGTATTTCTAGTCTAGATTGGTTGTATACTATCTTACAGGGATCACCTATACAACAGTCTATTATATTCAATTCAGCAGAGGTTCATACAGTGGCTCAAAAAACTGTCTGCATGTTTTGACATTTTTCACTATCTATGATATTGTGTGAGACTGAACAAATGCCTCAAGGACATGGTTATACCACATTGTAGTATGGCTTCAGGGCTTTCATTTGAGCCCTACACCGTGGGAATCGGTGGAGATATGGTGGAGACATAAGGCTTACAAAATCATGACTCATGCGGACAGTTTTTTGAGCACATATTAAAACTATATAAATCATCATTTATGACACCATAACAATCATGCAACCATTAAATAAATTATAAAGTGGTGTCATGATGTCATTTTAAAACCATATCTAACTATACAAACCAAAAATTTCCATATGTCATGGTTATATTCACCATGAAAGCCACCCCCCCTGCTCAAAGGGATAATATCCTCTCTCTTTCCTATTCTGGCCTCTCTGCTTGTCAAATTTCCTCTAGAACTGGAGTATCCAAGTCCACTGTGGCCAAGTTCATCAAAGAAAGTCACACAGACAAGGAAAACTTCTGTGAAGGGTGTCCATCCAAGCTCACCTCTACTGATAGGAGGGCTGTTATTCAACATATCACTACAGGAAAGGCTGATAATGCTGTCCAGGTCACCTATTACATCAATTCCACCATCACATTCCCTGTCTCTTCACACACTGTGAGAAACATTCTCAAGACAGCTCATCTCAGGTCAGTAACAAGGAAGAAAAGGCTCTCCTCTCTATCACACATAAACAGAGATGACTAACCTTTGCCTTAGCCCATCAGAATTGGATTACATGGACTGGAAGCATGTTATATGATCATATAAGACCACAATAAATAGGATTGGGTCAGATGGCAAGGTATATATGTGAAAAAAGAAGGGTGCTAGTCCTCTCTGCATATGTGTGATAGAGAGGAGAGCCTTTTCTTCCTTGTTACTGACCTGAGATGAGCTGTCTTGAGAATGTTTCTCACAGTGTGTGAAGAGACAGGGAATGTGATGGTGGAATTGATGTAATAGGTGACCTGGACAGCATTATCAGCCTTTCCTGTAGTGATATGTTGAATAACAGCCCTCCTATCAGTAGAGGTGAGCTTGGATGGACACCCTTCACAGAAGTTTTCCTTGTCTGTGTGACTTTCTTTGATGAACTTGGCCACAGTGGACTTGGATACTCCAGTTCTAGAGGAAATTTGACAAGCAGAGAGGCCAGAATAGGAAAGAGAGAGGATATTATCCCTTTGAGCAGGGGGGGTGGCTTTCATGGTGAATATAACCATGACATATGGAAATTTTTGGTTTGTATAGTTAGATATGGTTTTAAAATGACATCATGACACCACTTTATAATTTATTTAATGGTTGCATGATTGTTATGGTGTCATAAATGATGATTTATATAGTTTTAATATGTGCTCAAAAAACTGTCCGCATGAGTCATGATTTTGTAAGCCTTATGTCTCCACCATATCTCCACCGATTCCCACGGTGTAGGGCTCAAATGAAAGCCCTGAAGCCATACTACAATGTGGTATAACCATGTCCTTGAGGCATTTGTTCAGTCTCACACAATATCATAGATAGTGAAAAATGTCAAAACATGCAGGACAGTTTTTTGAGCCACTGTATTACCTACTAGGTTTCAGTTAACCTGACAAAATATACTACTCCTTTACTATCAAGAAGTGATCTATCAAAGAAGTAATTTATTACCCTTTGGTCATCCACAAACAACACATTATTAACTGAGAAGTAGAAAATCTGTTGACTGTGAACTTGAGGAGCTGGCACCTTAGTCTTATTGAAGTACAATTGTGATAGTCATTGTATTTCACCTCAACTTATATAAGACCCTCAAGTAAGAAGACAGTGGGAAGAGCACACTGAGCACATGCATGGGAATGCGTCACATAATGCAGGAAAATGTTGCACCTCTGGTGTGTTTTGCAGGAAAGTCATAGGGAGTGAGTTGTGCACTGTACCAGTTGTCATGAGTCAAAATATGTGTGATCTACACCTGGAGGAATCTTGTTCTCTACAGTGGTTCAGAATTTGAACAACCTGTAAAGTAAAAAGTCTTTGCCTGTCAACTAGTCCTTTTGAATGGGAATTTACAGTGGGTAATTAAAGAGTCATTCACTGACATCAGACAAGTATTGAATCAACCTGCCATTGTCTTTGATAGACCCAGCAAAGGAGTGAAATAATTCCATCTTCAGGATCAAGATATTCGTGATCATCCCACTCTTGCCTCTCTGAGCACCCACATTGAGGATTGCTTGTTTGAGTCTGTGAAACTCACTGAGTAACTTGACCATTGCACATTTGGATGAGTTGGTGTGCACAGGGCTTTGTGCTTGGTAGATGAATTCAGTGAGTACATGGATGGCTTGGTATTAAGAACCATGCTCAAAGGAGAGAGAGACTGACTCAGAGGGGCTTGGCCTCAGCTCGTATGCTGTGCCCCTTACCTGAGTATGTGCCTTTCATGTCAGAGGAAGTCTGATGATGTTCTGATGAAGTCCAGAGGACTTCTGGAGGCTGGCTACTCTGGTGGAGTGCTAGAGGACTTCTGGAGGAGCACGGGAAATGTCTGGAGGAGCACAGGAGAGTTCCCACTGCAAGGTAGTACTTCTACAGGAAACAGAATGGAAGGGTAGGAGGTCCAGAGGTCTGGAGGACAGGAGGACAGGATGTCTGGAGGTATGGAGGACAGGAGGACTGAAGGTCCAGAGGACAGGATGTCCAAGGGTTAGGAGGACGGGACGTCCAAAGGTACAGAGGGTGGAACATCCAAATGTATGGAGGATGGAACATCCGAAGGACAGGACACCTGGAGGTGCACAGGACAGGATGTCTGGAGGTCTGGAAGGAATAGGGGCTACATTGGACGAAGTCTGATGTAGAAGCAAACAGAGGTAGACTATCCTTAGGTAGAGTCAGAGAGACAGGAAGTGGACCAAAGTCTGGAGAGAGGGTAGGTGCCAGAAAGGCAAGACTCCAGCCTAGGGAAGCAATCCCTAGACTTGGGACAGAGACATAGGGGACAAATCCGAAGGTCCAGAATTCCAGCCTAGGGAATCCATCCCTAGGCCTTATGGAAAAGGACAAGACTCAGACGGACTGAAGTCTGGAAGAAGATTGGGCAGACCTAAGGTGATATTCAGACTAAGGAGACTACAGGAGTATCTACAGGGGTTATATACTGGAGAATATCTGAGGGGATCAGTAAGCAACAGAGTAAGGCTATGTACAAGCATGTGGAAACACATTGGTAAGTAAGATGGAACATAAGTAAATGAACTTGGAGATGAAGACTTGTACAAGGATCAATCAGCAAGACAGAAACAGAGATAACCGAGAACCAGAAAGGCAGAGATGCCTAAATGGGGATAGGCGCAGGATCTCGGATAGAGGGTGGGAATAGGTCTGGAGATAGTAACAGTTAATATCTGGAGGTCCAGAGATCTGGGGATCCAGAAGGCAGGGTGGAAACAGGACTGAGATATGTGAGGTGGTGGATGTAGTCTGGAATCTAAGAGGAGGTAAAGTCCAGATGTCTTGCTGGATGGAATGTGCGTAGGGTGGGACAGGATAGGGGATCCAGGAATGAGTCAAATATGGGGTCCAGAAATAGGTCCAGAAAGCATGGGAATATGATGGGATCTATGTCTGGCATATGGGATATGACACTTGGACAAACTTGGGGGTTGTATTTATTGTGCCAGTGATTGTGGCAACCATGGTTTGTTCAATGTTGTGATGTTCCTGACAAGTCATTTGGCTAATGTGTGAGACACCAGAACCAAAATGACAGGTGCCAACACATCTATGGTGTGCCTTGTAGCATGTATCAAGCTCCTCTTCCCCAACAACTTCCTTGCACCATTTTAGTGGATGGTTACCAAAGAACTTGTGGCCAGTGTGAAGCATGTCACCAACCAGAAAATATCTTGGGTTTGCATAGGCCCAATCCCCCCAGAATTGTTGATAGATGCTGCTGAGCATCAAAGCCTTGGCTTTGTGTTGGAATAGTGGCACACTCCAAGGATTAACACATTTACACAAGTTGTAAATGAGCCAGAGGGTGTGAGTGCCTGTTCAAGGGGGATGGAGGTGGGAGGTTCT
Organism: Suillus subaureus; assembly: GCF_016647635.1. Taxonomy (NCBI): domain Eukaryota; kingdom Fungi; phylum Basidiomycota; class Agaricomycetes; order Boletales; family Suillaceae; genus Suillus; species Suillus subaureus. Next base: position 1,215,521 of record NW_024538562.1, on the reverse strand, counting down.
GAAGTCTTGTTGCATGGCCATTGTAAGTGGTGATGCATTCTTTGCAACACATGCAATAAGCTGTGCCTCAGGGAGATTGGCCATACATGTGATGAGGGGAGTAAAACAGTGTTGGATATAGCCCATTGTTAAGGTCATACTCAAGGGCTAACTGGATCTGAAGGGCTTCAGCCTCAGCTCATGTGCTGTGCCCCTTACTCAAGTATTGCCCCTTATTTCAGGAAGGTAAGGCTAACATGTCTGGAGGGCCAGACAGGTAGCATAGTGGATCCAGATGACTTCTGGATGCAGGATAAGTATTGTAAGGCTAATCCAGATGAGTCCAGACTAGAAACTAGTGATAATGGCTGTCATAGACAGAGGCAGATGCAGATAGACTATAGGAATCAATCCTAAGTCTCAGAGGGTGACGAGAGTAGTGGTACTCAAGTCCAGAGGACAGGAATGAGCAGAACTAAGTTGATATTTGAACTGAAGTGTTACAGAGATTTACAGGAGGTTATATACTATGGGTATCTAATGGAATGATCAATCAGCAGGGTCCGAGGCTATGTATGAAGCATATGATAGTCTATTGGTAAGTAGAAACGGATCACAAATCATGAAACAGAAATGAAACATAGGTAGCAGATCAGGGAGCAGGACAGATATACAGATAACTGAAATACCGGAGTTAGGGGGTTACTGAAAGGAGATGAGTGCTGGTTGTGGATTTAGATGAGTCGTGGACTGGACCAGACAAGGGGATTACTGAAAAGAGATGAGTGCTGGTTGTGGATTCAGATGAATTGCAGTTGATTTCCCACGCCTTCAGATTACCTTACAGATGTCCTGTGTCAGTCCATTGTCTATCCTACTCATCAGTACATATTTTGCCTTGCCTCGTGTGTTGTAACAAGTGTTGCAGTCTTATTACATGTCTTTACATATTCTTACTGCCTGTCTGTCCTGTCCCTTCTGTTTCCAAGAGGGTTTAGCTAGTATAAAGTGCCTAGGGTGACTACTTTGTATTTACTTCCCTTCTACAGTATTTCCTTCCCTTAGGTTTTACTTAGGAGCAGTCACCATTAGTGCACGCTTTTTAGCCCCTATTGGTTACCTTATACCTGGACACCTTACCTCAACTTTCCTTACCCATGCAATCAATACCCTTGCCCTCACTTGCTACCTGTGCCATTCCTTAAGACTTCCCTACCCCCTACCCTAGCATCTCGCACTTCCACATCAACCACTCATTGACCACTCATTGACCGCTCATTGACCGCACTTCCGCATTCCCGCGCTCTACATACCCATGCTCCTGTTCCCACGCTCTGCGCACTTTCAGGTCTTTAGTATTATCGGCCATTCTCAGTAGCAATTCCCTTGAGGGTTGAATGTTCTTGCTTGCAAGTGTAGCAGCTAGGCAGAGCATCAACCTACAACAATATTTTTGGTTAGGCACTTTAACAAGTGACTAGCCATTGTTGAGTTTGCACACTGGTCTTCATGGTGACTTTGCATCTTGCAAATATGATGTCCATGCACTTGTGAAATAGATGAGTGTGAAGTAGTGTCTGGAAATCTGGATAAATGTCAAATTTTGGAATTGGAATAAATCCGACACAACACCATGCATGAGCAGTAGCCTTCATTCAAACTTTGGATTGAATATTGCCAATTGTGAGGAATATAGGATGCATCTCTAATCCTCCTGACTGCTGAGTTACAGGGGTCTTGTCAGATGCAAGCATAATGGGCACCATGGTCGCACCCTCTGGAAGCTGGTTCTGATATGGATCACTGAGTAATCCTTGTCATGACCAACAAAGAGCTGTACCTGGATAAAGAAAGCCCTCTCACCCAAGAAGAACTCACCATATTCACACTTAGCACCAACCATAACAATGTGAGGATCATATATCATGTGGTTCACAAAAATTAGGTCTGTGAAGAGATCCTGGGCAATTTCAAGATCATCTCACCAGATTAATTATATTGGCTGTCCAGTAGTGTGGTTGAGAAACTCAAGCATTGTTGATTGCCACTCCAGGCCACCTGGCAATGAGTCAATCCAGCCAAATAGCTGGTCTACACTCTTGAAAGATGGACGGGGTCATGTTTTAAACTTGTAAATGGTCAGTGTATGTTAAGAACCATGTTGCTCAAGGGAGAGAGAGACTGACTCAGAGGGGCTTGGCCTCAGCTCATATGCTATGCCCCTTATCCAAGTGTGTGTCCTTCATTTCAGATGAAGTCCGATGATGGTCTGATGAAGTCCGAAGGACTTCCAGAGGCTGGCTACTCTGGTGGAGTGTGGGAGGACTTCCAGAGGAGCATGGAAGAGTTCCAGAGGAGTACAGGAAATACTCAGAGGAGTTCCCACTGCACAGGAAGTGGAGAGACCCCAAGGTAATATCTCTATGGGAAACAGGATGGAAGGATAGGAGGTCCAGAGGACAGCAGGACAGCAGGACAGGATGTTTGGAAGTATGGGGGACAGGAGGACAGGATGTCCAGAGGTACAGAAGGAATAGGGGCTACATTGGATGAAGTCTGATGTAGAAACAAACAGAGGTAGACTACCCTAAGGTAGAGTCAGAGAGACAGGAATTGGACCTAAGTCCAGAAAGATAGTAAGTGCTGGAAAGGCAAGGCTCTGGCCTAGGGAATCAATCCCTAGGCCTGATGGATAGGACCAAACTTAGGTGGACTAAAGTCTAGGAGAAGATTTGGCAAGTCTAAGTTGAGAGAACAGGAACTAAGATGATGAGGACAGATCTAAGATGATATTCAGACTGAGGACTCTACTGGAGTTATACAGGGGTTATATACTAGAGGCTATCCAAGAGGATCAGTAAGCAAAGGAGTAAGGCTATGTACGAGCATGCAGTAACACATTAGTAAGTGAGATGGAACATAAGTAAATGAACTTGGAGATGAAACTAGTACAAGGATCAATCAGCAAGATGGAAACAGAGATAACCAAGAACTGGAAAGGCAGAGATGCCTAAATGGGGATAGGTGCAGGATCTTGGACAGAGGGTGAGAATAGGTCTGGAGATCTGGGGATCTGGAAGGCAAGGCATCACTTCAATCTGTCTGTCAAAATGTTCTGCAGCTTGGATGGGAGATTGAGGAAGCAGAGTGCCACAAGCTCATCCTGAAGGCATTTGAGAAGGAGGAGAAGAACCACCTGGACATGGCAGAATTGGACTATTGCTTCTTCAAGCAACTTGTGGTGAATCAGGATCTTTCATTGCTGTCCCAGGACACCAAATATCTACAAGCTGCACATGATAGCAAAATTGAATGCTTAGCTTCAGCTGATGAACATATGTTCCAGATGTTGGACATATTGCCACTTGCTGCTAAAGGTGAGGACTAAGGACTATGAGAGAAACTAACTGCTACTAAGGGAGCTCTACAGCAAGACCTGGATGCAAGACAGAACTTGACCCAAAGGACAGCTACTGAGAGAGTCCTCAAAATGACTGAGGGAGACTCTGAAACTGAACAGGCACTAGAGGACATGCAAAGTGCAAATGCTAGAAGAAGCACAATTGAGATGTGCATGAAAGCATGCTGGGGCAGTAGAAAGTGAGAGCGCATGCAATGGGGGTCTAAAGTGTAGGGGCAAGGGCTACCTGGAAACTAAATCCAGTGAAGAAAGAATCAAGCTGGTGCGAAGTGGTCATGTCTAGGCAGGTAGCATGCAAATTTGGACTTTTGAGACTTTAAACTTGCTCTGATGCGCAAACTACTGCTACTACACAGGGGTGGGGAGTGCTAGGATACAGTGCTCTAAAAAACTATAAGTCCCTTCTCTATATTGAATGCTAGGTGATGCTTGTAGCATGGAAGCAAAGCAAGTAGGTAGTGATATCTGTATGTAATGGTGCCTATGCACATGCATGTGCACTTACAGCACTGTAATTGGTCTGGAAGATATGTTAGAGTGATAAGAATACAATAAAAATGCACCAGTGGACTTTAGCGAGGACATGGACAGGTGGACAGACTGTAGCGGAGGACCTAGAGTGGGTGTGCGAGACATGCAAGTGTGTTTGCATGCACATGGCAGTTGCATGTTAGCACACAATAGCACAAGTGACTTATCCTGAGGATCAGAGCTGGAGTGTGAGTAGGAAGGGGTGGTGTACTGTCCTATCATGGCCATATAGAGGTGCAAGTCTCTACACTGCCAAATATGTCACTCACAGGCTGCCTGTATACCAAAACAGCAGCAATACAGAGTATGAGCCTGGTGATCAAGATCACAATGATAATTTCAGTGGCAATGAGTTGGAAGGTACTAGTGATTTTTCTGCTCCTAGATATGTGAATTACTGAACTTATCTGTGCAGATTGCTAATAGCTCACCAATGCAGTTTAGAAGTTACCATCAGCCTGTCCCTGTCACAAAGTATGTTTAAGTTGTTTTCTCAGCATATTTCACATTCTCCAGAACTTTGTTGTTTGTAAATGTACTTTACTTTTCTGAATGGCAGAAGAATCAATGGCCCACCATTGCGCTATTGATCAGCACATACAATACCATCAGGTAAATTTACATCATTAACACCTTGAACTAATACTATGACAGCCATGCAAAACCCTCCAGCAAGATTGAGCAGACAAAAAGCCAATCCTGTGCAGGTGAGTCATAAAGTTTAATTGCTCTTACTTGTTACTAACGTTGATGATATGTACAGCAATGGTTCAAGCCAGGCATCCATTCTGAGATAAATCTGTGCAGGCAGGACATTACTAGTCAGCTGGACCTGGATGGCAATCACACAAGAACACCATCACAGTATGAATCCTTCAGGCTGCCTGAACACATGCCTCGACTGGATCAGTCCCATCTCAACAGCTCTACACCCCACCTCAGCAGTTCTATCCCCTGCCTCAACTAGTACATCAACCCCCACACTAACTCCAAGAACAACAACTATATCACCCCCAACCTCAGCTGTACCACCCCCAGCCTCAATATCACAACAATCAAATGGCACAGACGCAGGCAGGTGCTTATGCAGGCGCCTATGCGCTCCTACAAGCTGACAGCACACCATCCCACTCAGTTCATGGCCACTTGCACCACCCACCTCAGATCCCCATACATCAACCAGGTGATCCCTACCCATGCTACCCCCAGTCTTCACATCACAATGTACCAGCATTGAATGATCAGATGGTGCAGGTGCAGGCAGATGCTTATGCAGGCGCCTATGCTCTCCTCCAAGGTGAAGGTGCACCGCCCTCTTCACAGCCAAACATGGACAGCAGGCATACATCCCAGTGGGGTGCTGCCCATCTTGTTGCCCTTGCACCACACCACCTGGGGGAAACTGTTCATGGGGAGAGAACACAAGGTGTAATTCAGGTAAGTGATCTCACATTCTGTGTTACAAACAAGTACTAATCTACCACACTCAGACAAAAAGTCAAATCTCAGACACCAGTAGATGTTGGTGTCAGGCCAGACTCCCCCCCACTCCTGAATTACCATCAGTCTTGCAACACACAAACAATGTCCCTGTCCCTACTGCCATGCATGCTAACAATGAATCTATTTTGCCAGTCATGACACTTACACAGCCAATGGCACACAGGTATAGGGAACTTGCAAAAGAAGATCTTTATGGCCTTGTATTTAAAGTCACAACTGATACAGATGCTGCCCCAGACACTACTATGCATGATGCTATGATCAACATGGCACTGCAGACTGCCAAAACAGAGCTTTTTGGTCAATGTAAATTTTATTGGTGTCTAAAGTGTTGTATCACTGATCTTTTCATTTATAGCTATGGTCAAGGAACTGAAAGGAATACACGACTACATGGTCTCATCATTGGCTGATATGTACCATGGGTTTAAAGCCCATGCAATGAACATTGTCCATCTCAGCTACAACCTCTGTCAGCCCTTATTTTTGCCAGTTGACAATGTCTCACATAAGGAGTCTATCATTCCCAAACTGCTGAAAGACTTACAGTTTCTACATTTATTTGAGAAGGTACATGTAAACTTATGGGACATACAGTAGCTGATCCTCAAGACTAGACTGCCAACAATCAAGAGATTAAATGTCTGTTGGAGAATCCGGTCCTCATCCACATGATCATCAACACATTAGCAGGAGGACTGTTGAAGGTGTTGGATGGACAGTTAGACAGGCTCTTCAGAGTCTGTGGGGCCACTCTCTACTGTGTGCTGAAGGCACACATCACAGGCAAACTCAAGGATGTTTTGGTGAACTTGCAGACCTTTGATGATATTTACAAGGAGATCATGGACTATATTAACCAGATGATTCATACATCAGATGATTTGAGCGCTTGGTTTGATGCAGTACAGCAACAGATGATCTACTGAGTCAAACACAAACAGTAGATCAGTAATGCTTTGTATTTAGGTAGACAGATAACCTCTGATTGTGCTTATCACTAATCATGTCAACCTTGATAACACAATGCTGGCTCTCACTTGTTCTCACTTGCTTGTTTAACTTTTGATTGGCATTTTTGGCATAGTTCCTGGCTCAATGCAGTTCAACCGAGACTATGCCAAACAGGGATTGTTCAACGATAGTTTTTCAACAGGTCCAAAACCTGATGCTGGTATCACTACTCAGCACTCACCATCATCTACCTATCCAATGCTCCTCCTTCATCAGAGCCTGGCGCGCTCACAAATAGCATTTGGAACACACAAGGATGGACCATTCAGGAGTTCCTTGCTCCTAAAATTGTTCTCTTCTACCAAGTAGATTGGACCCTATATCTTAACGACCGCTCACACAACCACAAGCAGTCTGTCAGTATCATGAGGGAGTTGGAGGATTCAAATGGCATAAATGCATGGGCACTTATTGACTTCCATCCAGGGACAAGAGATGCCCAAGAGAAACTGTGGTGGGTGTCAAACCATGATACCACAAGGGAGGAAGACATTGCATATTCGCTGTTTGGGATCTTTGGCATCCATCTTCCTATAAGCTATGGAGAAAAAAGACAGAACACACTTGGGTGACTCTTGCAGGAGATCATAGCCCATTCAGGTGACATTGCAACCCTTGATTGGGTGGGACAATTGTTCAACTTCAACAGTTGTCTCCCAGCCAAAATTTCCTTATACAAAGCTTCATCATATACACTGCCATCTCTATCTGAAGACAAGATGCAGAATTTGGTCACTATGCTGCAAAACAAGGAGTCAGCTTTGAAATTATATACCACTCTTGAGAACCTCAATGTTCCTCACTTCACAAATGCCAGACTGCAATTGCCTTGCATCGCATTTCCTCTCACAGAAGTCAGGTGGAGTCCTGCTGGAGACAGAGACAAATGTTTCACATATGAAGTCAAGGCAAATGGGCTAAAAGACCTGCTAGTCGCAATGAAAGACAGGCTTATTCAATTCTCACCTGCAAGGTGTACTCAGCAGACATTCTTGCTTGTCCATCTGTAGAATCAGTATGATCTCAGGTTGACTAACTTTGCAGATGAGGTGCAGAGTGTAGAAAATTGGCGCAAGCCTGGGTCTCTGTCAGATGATACATTCTGCAGCTATCCTGGATACAGCAAGCAGGCTACATGAGAGTTGAGGTTGATCGTTTGCCTTGGACAGCCTTTTGGCACACTTTTGTTAGTGCAGCAGTGGGGTGGTGAGTACAAGAGAATCACTTCAGATAACAATATCATTGCACAAGTCAGGGACATGGCTTCTGTTGATGACATGATGGATGTCAGGATGCTGGAGATATTGTAGCTGTGAAGAACAGGACAGTTTTATTTCATTTGACAATGCCTCCACATGAACAGTATCCCTAGAATATTGTGCTGCCTCAATCTCAATATTGTATCATATATTGTCTCATCTACATCTACATATTGTGATACACAGATGAGCTAACCTCAAAATCAAACATCTGATAGGGAAGAGGCAAAAGCCTGGTGCAAGCACTTCCTAGAATCATGCTCGTTCAGAATTGTCCAGTTTTTCTGGCACACCTCTCAACAACAGGCAAATATTGCAAGTGCAAAATAATTCTTCGAGAATAGGGGTATAACTCAGGGAATTGCACACACACAACAAACATGATATATATATCATGACAAGGTTCTGAGTGACAATGATTATTCAAATGCTCCATCCAATGATGTGTACAACCTAATATATGGGCCTTGCCTGCGCACGCTTGTTCATGCACTCTAGTGAATGCAGATCAGTATCTCCCCTTTGCAATACTTGGCCAAATCATTCATCAGACAGTGCAACACCCTAAGATTCGAAGTTGGCCCACACAAATGCAACATCAAGCACCTACTCAATGAACACAAAGGAATGCAAGCAGTTTTGAAGTACATTGTGTGCACAAGACATTTTGAACACATCTTTAGCGATGTCACCCCCCAAATGAAAAAGAGTAGGTGAAAGAGCAGATGAAACAGGACATCAAACCTGCTAGTGCCACACATCTCCTTGGCCAAGAATATACAAATTCCCTGAATTGCTTCACAAAATCCAAGCATACCCCCTGTTTACAGTCTCCAGCCTCTTCACCCACCTGTGGATAGCCTTCCACCACCAATGCATACAACTACATAATTTGAACTTGAATTTACATTTCTGAATCAGTAGATATGCAACGGGGACCTTTACCAGGAGTCTTTCCGTCAGGATACCTTGTCCACTGAAGGGTGCGTATCTCAGGAGTACACGGTCGAAACTGCGACTGCACAGCATTTCTCACTTTTGGACGCGCCAACCAATGGAAAGCTCTACGTTAAGACACAACTACGAATTGTCCTGCATTAAAATTAATGTTTGTATGCTAAACCATCCCTGTCATAGAAACGTAACGAGGATTGCTTCCGTCTCTTGCAAGTCTATTCCAGAGCAGATAGGTACGACGTCGACAGTTAGGGGCCCACTAACTCTACCGTCGCTAGTCTCGTACGTCTGGCCTCCCCAGGTCAGGTTGGCCGTATCGGAGGCATACCTACGCACAGCTTTAGCATCCAGACCACAATGATTATGAAATTAATACATACCCAATTTCTAGCGTCTTCACACTCATATTATCAGAAGTATATCCGGGACCCGTGAAAGAGAAATCGATGTGAGTCGAGTTCCTTGCGCCAGCGTCGGAAAAGTAAGCGACCAAGTTTATGAAGACGGCTTTTGAGAGGACGCCATGCTCATAAAATGCATAGCCTGCCACATTATCCTCGTCGATGGAGATTTCGACTGCCTGCGTGGCTCCAGATGACCCGATAGCCTCTGCGGCGATGATGGCTGCGTAGTATGCTGGTTGTACGTGTGGTGCCAGCGGTTCAATTGGAGAACCGTCGAGGATTGAGTAGTTGAGTGTCGTGGGTTGGATCTGCGCATAAGAGGATTGAGTGACGCTGCAATGATTCAGATGAATACTGACCAAATTGTACTTGTAGCCAATACCGTCGTGGAAGTGTAGGCGACTGATGCCGACTTGTGTGGCATACAGAGTGTAGTCAAGTAACCAGAGGGCGGCGCCGGCTGTATTGCTGACATCTAGTAAAAAGGACGATCATATGTAAGTGATTGCGGCTTCTGTTCATGTTATCGACCTTACTAGGTGCACCGTGGCAACTCATACCTATGAGCAAGTCAGCAAATCTAGCACTGTGTAACAACTCTCAGACAATAACTTACTGTTTGTCTCCCCGAGGATGTAGTCCAGCCCCTTAGCCAAGGTTGCTTCGACATCAGGGCTAAACGCGGATATATTGCCACGGATATAGCTCTTGGTCATTAAATCCTGCAGCACAGCTCCGCCGCCAGTACAGAATGAGCCGCTGTAATGGTGCTGCGAAATGCTAACCACGGGATTCAATATTCAGCACGCTATCCAGTTTCTAGAGCTGTGTTTGACGTACGTCTCGATTAGTTGACCTGCAGGAGATTCAAGGATGCCCAGATTAAATATAGCTTGCGGAGAGAACCCGCTAAGATTGTTGTGAGAAGACTCAGCGAAAGCGGCTCCAATTAATTTTGTGTATGAACAGTCGGAGAGGTTGGCTGTTGTCGATACGTTATACGCAAATTCCTCCCACCTTCATACTGGTCAGCACCGATGAGGACGTCATTGCCGTGAACTTACTCAGATACATATTCTTGCACATTCCAGCTGCTGTTGCGGCCCTTATTGTGGTAGTACAGATCGGCCTCGTTGCCGATTTCGATGAACTTCAGAGTGATATATTTCTCTACGACGGCAGGGGAAGAAAATGCGTTCATGAGGGCAACAGTTTCGAGATAGGCTGCCGTGAGGTTGTATTCCCTGAAGTTCACGCCCCAGTGAACTTGCGTACCTGAAAATAAAGCGAGTTAGTCGCTCGAGTGTCCCCAGAAAATTAGATTACCATTTGGAAGATGAGAGATGATGTTATAGAAGCCTTGGCCAACAGTGATATTGGTAGCTTCTGGGTATGGCCTTATTGTGCTCGAAGGAGGGAAAATATCTTCTCCGTACTAGGCACTAGTTAAGCACACGAATCGATTCAACATGAAAAGAAATTTACCTCGACGTCATAGCTGAAATCAGTGTGGTCCTCCGAGTCAGCACCTATTCTCACGAAGGGAGGAGTATTCGTGATTTGGATAAAGTTATCAAGGACGTTGTTAAAGAATGTATTCGGTTCTGTTGTTCCTGCCCAATCGGTCCATCTATCTTGCTCGATTGAAAGCGAGACGAGGTTCCCCATAAGTGGTGCTGCCCCCGGAGGCGCGGTAAGAGGGATTGTGACCTCTATTGCCGAGACAATTGGAGCGATGAGCGTGATGAAGTGGGCACTCCACATCGTGAATCGCGGGATGGGGGACATCTGCTCAGTTCTGATGCAAGCTTAGAGTGCAACTACGAGATACTATTGTATATGGTTGAAGGAGGGCGGGATGAGTCATGACCAAATCACGATCTGCTGGCCGTCTTTATACTGAGCCTCGTGCGTATACGTAGCTAGTCACTAGGCTATGTGAATTATGATGAGGACGTGACATACACGAGACTTCGAAATCCATTAAAATTTTAGCGGGTTTTCTCCGAGAACATAATCACGTCACAGCCAGAGAGAACATTATGCGCCGCATTCAAGTTTGCTACCAAGCTTTGCAACTGAAGGATTAAATTATGAGGAAGATGGCACAGATTCATATTCGACTGACAACACCAGGGGGTTTGAGGCCAGCCCTCGAAATTGTATGACTATACCTTGGCATCGCGAACTTTAAAGCTTAAAGGTGCCGGTGAGTTCCGGGAGATATTGATCAAGTGACCGACAATGGTTGACGGAATTGTCATTCTTTCAACTTCCTGATCTCCCAACGCGCCTGCCATTCAGACAGCGCTACAGCCGCACGGCGAAACACTGATCTCTAGGACTCCCTATCGCACCTACACAGGGCCAAAAACTGGACCTTCGCATCGTTCAGTATTACCTTCGGTTCCCTTAATTGCTGTGGAGGCCCCCTTCCGATTGCACTCTTCGGTTTCAATTTTCCTACTAGTATTACACAGCTGAATGTCTTCGCTGGGTTTCCAGCGCGACCTTACGAATCATCATCACTGCCTTTCGTGAGATGGCGCTGGCTAACTGGTCATGTATATACGCTCAATAGCTGTCGCTACTTACTAGTTGGCACAATCACATTGTCACCGGTCCTTTGTTCGCGCCCGGCGGCACCTCCCCTGGGCGTGGATTTTGGTGCACCAAACACTCCATGATATTACTGATCAGTCTAGTTCGTTTCAGGATCATGTCGGCATCTTGCACATCCTAAATGGGTCACATCGCTTGCATCGTCGTTTCCGAGAGCAGCTCTGCCGACATTGACAAAACATGGATTCACGTTATTCTCACATTTCGGGTCTTGGTCTGTACAACGCCCAATCTCGGGTTTCATTTTGAGGGTTACAGCATCACCATCCCTACGACGCCACTTCCCAGTGCGTTAGCTCAAGCGTCTTCCCTTTGCGGCGTTATCGTTCACGCGATAACACACTCGCTATTGCTCGTCCCTCCATTCAGCTCTTACCTTCACATTCTCCCAACAACATCCCATTGCTGCATCGGACGCGTCGATCCTCCCGTCGACACCATCCTTTTTGCATGCTCGTTCAGTCACTTCTGCACCTGACAGTCGGGTGGTCTTTTCGTTTGGGAACTTATCTGCAAGTATACTGCATGACGAGCTGTTGGGCATTATAGGTGCTGTTTTATTATCTATTCACGCTAACCTGCACGAACCCTACCTCGTCTTCACAGATCACAAGAATGCAGTGCACTTGGTTTTCCAAGTGTTCTACTCTACATCTGGAACACTCAGTCGGCACGCTCGTTGTACTAATGGCTATGTTCCCTCCTGCATCTCCTTCGCCTTCACTCTTCTGGCCTGCTGCTCACACAGGCAGTCTCACACCAGAATGTCTAGTTAATGATCATGTAGATCGCATGGCCTCTTCTGCGCAACAAAGCAATGAAGTTCTTCCCTCTTCACCACTTGTAACATTTGCCATAGATGACTATACCATCTTTGCGCCTGGTTATGGATTAATTGAGTGTAATTTGTCTTCTTTCGTTGCTTTCCAGCTTAAGGGTGCTTATGCGTTGAATGACTCCTTCCATCCGGCCAAAGCATTCTGTATGGCAGTCATCACCTGCCCGACTCTCTTACACACGAGCGTCTAGCTCATTCTCTGTTCCCATGCAACTATATGTCTGATCATCGCAACTAGACACTGCGCAGATGCGGCATCGTCGTTTTCGCGATACGCCACCTTAGTGTCGTGATGCTTTTGAGACCATACACCATATTTGCTCTCTGCCAAGCCTTTTTGGCTATCCCTCGTGCACATCATGATAGCGTGCAACTCTGTGATGAAACCTCCTTGCTTCCTGAGGGAAAATCTACAGATTATATCCGGGAGGTTTTCAATGGAGCTGCATGGCGCTTATTTTCTGATCACATGGGGCTCTGGCCACAATATCGAAGGCGTTTTTATGTGGGTATATTACCCCTGCTCGTAGGTATTGTGGCGAATGTTGGGACACAAGTAGGTGTTCTACCCCCACCGTCTAACGTCTCGGGCAGCACTCAATCATTAGGTAATATGGGTGTCTCATCCCGATAGCCTGTCAGTACGACAATGGGACCCCAGTGGGCTGTTGTCACGATTAGCGCTGGCATAGCATGTGTATAGCATTCGGCTTGCAGGTCATATTTAGGGAGAATACAAACGATGTGTCCGTGCTCTCAATGCTAATCCTTTCTCCCGAGTTGCACATTTGTCACTCGATGATTATTCGTACCTTTTGTCACATAGTTTGCGAGCTTTGCTTTGATTCCTGGCTTGCTTAGTTCGTAGTTCAACGTTGAGCCATCACTTGAAGGTATGGCCAAATAAAATCCTTCGTAATCGCCTAAACCGGTATGCTGACATAACCAACAACTCCGTTCTGCTCTCTATAGTCCACCATGACAGATGTCCGTGCCCTGCTTAAAGCCAAACGCCAGGAAGCACGTGTAACCCATCCACTTGCATCTTATACGACAACCGGACAATTGCGATGCTCCGTCTGCGGAACGAATATCAAGCATGCATCTGCTTGGGACGGTCATCTTGGCAGCAAAGTACACCGTACGAACGTGTCTCGTGCTAAAGAAGAGGAGAGGGCTAGGGAACAGCAACAGGCTATACAGGAGGCTAAAGTCACTAAAAGAAAGGCAGATGAAGATTCCCCTGGCGGAGATGCAGCCAAGAAGCAGAAAATTGAGCCTACTACCTCAACTACTCGTTCCAGCGCGTTTCCATCAGACTTCTTCTCTGACCCGTCAAACGCACCACCGTCCCTTTCAGATGATTCGGATGACGAAGATGTCAACTTATCTACAGTTACTCCCGCGAAGGAGTCGGGGCCACACGCTGCTGCCGTCACTCAACCAGAGCTTGACCAAGAGTGGATCAAGTTCCAACAGACGGTGATTAATGTGCCCGATACACGCGAGACATATGACCGGGCAACTGTATTTGCGGAACCGGATCTCGTTTCTGACGTGGCAGAAGGTTTCCCGCCCCTGCAGGGTGAGACGGATCCTCCAGAAGTTGGGGCTAAATTAGACCCGGACGAGGAAAGGCGGAGGAAGGATCAGGATGAAAGGGAAATGATCATGGACCGCTTATTGGATGAGGAGAGGGCGCAAGAAGAGGCGGACATGAAAGTCAGTGTAATGAAAAGTAGGTTGGAGGCGTTGAGGATGAAGCGAGAGGCTGCACGGACAAAGCCAAAAATTGCGGTGTAGCAAGGTTTTCGACAATCAGTTATTCCCCCGATTGACTCTGATCATCATATGTACTAGGTGTAATATGCCATGATTTAATTGCATGGCATATATTTGGCATCTACACAGTACTTACCGGTGCTCCATCCGAACCTACAACTATATAGGCCTCGTCCACGCGCGCTTGTTCGCACATGTATTTTTAGCGCGGGCTATCACTCATCGCAAGTAAATTCAGTGCACGAATGAAGACTTCTACATTCAATCATAGCTGGCACTGCTTACACGAGTAGATCCACGAGCAGATCGTCTCAAAAGCTAATGCAAATCGACTTTGACACGCCCGCTTCCTCCGTGATACTTGGCTCAGAAAGTACGAATTTCTTCGGTTTCCTCACAACAGAGTCACGTCTTCGGCCCTCTTCACCCACCCATGATGACATTCCACCGGTATAAAACTCATTTGAAATTGGAATTCCCGAATTCGTAGATATGTAATGAGGATCTGTTGGTAATTGGTGGTTGCCTGGATCAATCCGATTCTAAATTATCTCGATCGTGGCAGGTACGATATGCTGCAGAATGATCAGCTGTAAGAACAGCAACCCGATAGCTGGGGGACGGACCGAGTCGTTCTAAATCGATGATGGAAAACTATGTGCGACTTCGGGATGTATTCCCTTGAGTACGGGGCATTGCTGGACAAGGTGTGAGCTTAGTTGCGCTGGGGATTAGTACGAGGGGCGTAGGGGAGAGAGAAAGAACAAGCAGCATGTTGTCATTGACAAGGGTACACAATTAAAGCTTGAAGTCGCGAACGAGTGGTGGCTCAATCGCGTGCAAAGTTCTATAGCTCGGCAGTACAACGGAGGCCGAACGTTCTTGGCCATCGGGAAAGTAGATGAGTTGAAAAAATGTTTCATCCGACGAGCGTGAAAGCTTGCAGTGGCTGTAGGCATAATTAATTGGACAATTTATATTTATGGCTTTGGTATATCTGCTCCGTCCGATGGCACCTCGTGTTGCATCCCTACCCAACGTCTCCATTCTAACCCTTGCTTGTGAACCATCATCAGAGCCAGCATCACCGGCAAATACCACAGGTAATTTTGGAACGATATCCTTGCTTCCTTTTCTCCACAACGCCGCCACCAGGCCAAAGAACCACGAACGCAAATTGCGTTCGGAACTAAGCTTGTGATAGCAAAGGC